>NC_081408.1:624618411-624944661 GCF_030272615.1 Cryptomeria japonica | reverse complement strand
TAGATGAAGATGTCATGGATACAGAGGCACCGGAACAGGAAATGATAGAAGGCAATGCATATGCAAAACTTGTATCTAGTGAATCAGTCTTGAAACAAGTTCAGCCTTATCCATCGGTCAAGCAACCTGTCTCAACCGAAACCCCTCATGACACGGAGCAAGGCACCGAAGGTCACAAGTCTACAACAGGAGAAGGTACTACTCAAGAATAGACATCTCAAGCACCTTCTAGCACTGAGAATGTTGCAACTGAGACACCGAGTACCAAGACACCGAAGGACTCTACAGAGGCTAAAGAAACCGATCAAAGTGTTGCCTCTACCGAGCAACCTACCAAGGGTCATCAAGCCTCACAAGCCATTGTCTTAGTTCCATCGGTGAAAGGTAAAGAAAAGAAGATGAAAAAGCATAGTTTTAAAGTTGATTTGTCAAAACCAATAGTGTTGCCCAATATAGATATATCAAAATTAAAGGGGCAAGCACTCATTGATTTCGGTGAACTATGCAAAGCAAAGGCCGAACAAGAGAAGCAAATGGCAATTCAAAAGAAAAATAAGGTACTTCAAAAGGTGAAAGCACTCTTAATAGATATGCTACCTGAAGCTACTGTGTCAACAGATGCAGCCATCCACAGTCAACTGGATGAACTCCTAACAAAGATAGAGACATCTGGAGTAGATGCATCGGAATATTTGGGCAAGCTAAAAGACAAAGAACTCACTGCAAAAATGATAGAAGAGGTACAAAAAGCTATAGCTATTGGCAAAGTTAAACTTGTCAAATTTATTGCTGAGTTGACTCCTCAACTCAAGCACATTCTTTATTTATTTCAAAAACTCTGCACATTTTCTTTATTCATTAAAGACATTAAGAATAAAACAGAGGCAATTGAGAAAGAGATCACCGATCTCTCAAATAAGTTGACCACAGAGCCAAATTCCATTCAGAATTTTTATACAAAGCTACAACAGCTCATGGCTCAACAATTGGACTTAAGAAATGAAGAACACAAGATCCGGATGAACATAATGACACTTCAGACATCATTCCTTCCTCATCTTTCATCCGTCCAAGAACAGATCAACCGAGCCACCTCCTTATCTACTACACAAGGGAAGCACTCTAGATGGCTTAATATCATTATTGGTTGATATTCAAGCACAAAATTCTTTAATGGACAGTGTCAAGAATGCCCTCTCTGTCGCTCTCACCGAAGCACAGACCAAGTACAAATTCATTTTTGATCAGTTACCACCCCCGAATGGTAATTAAGTTTTGATGTTTGTCAAAAAGGGGGAGTGATATAGTACTGATACAGTATTGGAGTAATATAGTATTCAAAGTATCAAACAAAAGGAGTATAGTATACAGGGGGAGTATACCGAGCAATGAACAGGATAGTAAGCAAAGATCAAGAGCAGCACATAGAACAAATCACCGAGCATGCAAAATCAGAGTTTTGTACAGTATATCGATAAGGGGAGTATATCTGGATTTACTATTTCATTGACTATTGTATATACTGTCAACATAGTCAAAGTTTGCAAGTACATAGATTATTGAGTTATAACTTTGAAAGTAGTTTTTGTCAAACATCTCAACTAATGTCAAAAGGGGAGATTGTTACTACTTATCAAGTTGCCATTAGTTTTATATTCAAAGTTATTCTATATACTCTAGTCGGTTACTACTACCGAAATATTCAGTCGATATGAACAGTCTAGTCGGTTATTGAAGAAAGTAGTCTCAGAACGTAGTATACACCGAGCTGTCTACCGAGCAGCAAAGATGACACACCGAGTTGATATACACCAAGTGAAACGTGTTACCAGATTCATTGAACCTGGACATACATATGAAAACGTGTTACAAGATCAAGGAACATCTAACCGTTATCACATTGGAAATTGCACTTAAAGATTGTGTATGATTTTGAGGTCATCTAACCAATGAAATATTTTGCATGGTTATTCATTCGATAAAACATGTTTGTAAGATCGAAGCAATGAATGGATCACCGACATAACAGATCTATTTATACAGCATGAGTTAAGAATTAAAAGGTGTGTGCATGCGTATAAGAAGACTGTTACAGAGACACAGACGTCACCGAGAAGGCTTTAAGAGAACAGTCAAAGAACAGAGTAAACAGAAGGGTTTACCGAGTTACTATATGGGTTACCGAGGTATGTGTTGACGTGTATTTTGTACACTATCAAACACAGAATAAAATACCCAAGGGTACCTTATCCTCTCTTGAGTAAAGCCTCTGAATGCTGAAAATGTCGCTAAAAGGATCAATCAGGGTGACTTCAAGGTTCTTTGCTGTAGGGTCTCTACGTGTGGATAAGCACCAGTGGTCGTTGTGAATGTTGTTTCTTCAAGGGGTCTTACGCACTTTAAAAGTTGGTCCGTGTTACTTTTACTTGACTGCAGGAACAGGAATTTCCTAACACTAACAAATTCTCAAAAAGGATCAAAAGATAGGGTTTTCAAGAGATGAATTCTAATCTAATCCTAAGAATGACTCAATGTAGGCTAGACTTGGCAAGATTCTACCAATTTCAGTATTGCCAAGGACTTACAACTCTACTGGAATTGATGCGATCTTCTAAGGTGATTAGTGATTTTCAAATCATCAAGAATTATAGATACTACCATAAAGATACATATCAATAGTTCAATAATGACTGAAGGTTCAAGCAATCTAAATATCTCCAGTTGACCACGCAAGGTGTCCTTACAATCAGTAAGAAGCTAGTGGTTTGGAACGTGAATCTCACCAAAGATCAAGCACAACACTTAGTCTTTCAAAACTTAAATACTACTTCGATTGAGAATGATTCAAGAAAGTAAACAACCATGAAGATAGCCACAAGAATTGCAATAAAACACCATAACTTCGATATTTTATTGATCTCAAAGCCAAAATAGACAACAATTGTTTGAAATTCTTTCTTCACTACTCAATCTTGCTACAAAATAACTTTCTTCTCTCCAAAGCTCTAATTATCTATCTCCTTGATATCTAATCTTTAATGACAAAATGAAAATGAATGAGGGTATATATAGCATCCTCAATTACAATGAACGACCCAGATCAAAAGAAGATCAACGGCTAACATTCTGACACCTAAACCCTAATTAGGGTTTGTTACAAAATTTCCCCTTTTAGATGAACATTATTAAATGCATAGCCAAATATTTAATTGGCACAAAAATCGAGGAAACATAGACCAATGATAATTAAGGTGCCACATCATTCTATAACAACCGTTCTTCTAGAACCTTGTTCCCTTTACAATGCTCTTTCTTGGCATATGCAACGAATCTGGACACAATTCCTTCAATCTCAGCAATAGGAATCTTGGGAAGATTCCTCATTCGCTCCTCCAAGTGGATAACCTGATCAAAGGCATTGAGAAGAGCCATTTCCCATCCAGGTTCGAATTCTTTGATCTTCTCAACCAAGAGCATAGTAGTGAACATTAGATCCCGTTGCTCATTTGTGATGACATTCTCATCTTTGCAAAAGATGACCTTGACTCTCTCTTCCAACTCTTGGAGGTCCACATCCGTCTCAACTTCGATCCTCCTACCAAGAATGGTACATAACACTTCAAACACCTTATCCTGAATTGGATGGATGACACCTTCAACTTGATTGCATTTGGTGTTGATGTCCTCGAAAAGAACCTCTTTCATCTGGAGTAGAGTTGACCACTGAAGTAAATTATGAGCTCCTCCATCCATTATCTTTTCTTGTGCTAGGATCTTCCTTGGTGTTTGCCTGATTACTTGCAGAACAGGAATGATAACATCTCTAGTGTGAGCGAAAGCGGCTACAGTTATCATTAGGTTGTGGACGATCTCAAGGACATGGATAGCTCGGTGGATTGTCTTCATCATTCTTGTTGAAAATTCAACAACTACTGTGTGGGATTTGTCAATCCAAGAACTCATAAGCTGAACCAAGCTCTTGACTCTTTCTGCCTTGCCAACTGATTCGAGGGGAAGTGCTTGCACAGGAGATACTGCTGGATCCTGACGTCCCAAGGGCTGATTGAGATGACTAAACTAGCCTCTCCAAGCACCGACTTCTCTCTCAAGCTTTCTATTCTTTTCCATTTCTTCTTTAAGCTTGTCTTTAAGTGCTTCAAATGAATTGGTTGCCTCATCCAGTGCCTGTTCAATAGTGAGGGGACCAAGCTCAAATGTTTCTACATCATACTCATCTGCAAGGATTTCACCTTCATACTTGTCCACTATTGGTGTAGCTATTTGCAATTTCCTGGATCCTATCTCATCTGTGATCACCTTGGACATCTTGGTGGCCTTCTTCTTCTCTGTTACCTCTTGAGAATTTCCTATAAGACTCTCTAAGTCAATCACATCCTCTTCATCCTCAATCACAATCACCTTTGTCAGTCTCTCTTTTAACCAATCTGGAATGGCGGATCTTGTCTCTCTAACTTGTATTTCCTTAGGAAATGGTTCATCTTCTCGGAGAGGGGATGTCGCCTCATCATCATTTTCCTGATCCTCCTATAGCTCATCAACTTGTAGTGGTTGACTTGATGAATGCTGAGGTGTTTGTCCTTTCTCTAGTTTATCATTCTGTACCATGGATTCCATAGATTCATCAATCTCAGGTACCATCTTCTCTTGACCTTCAGCTTGACTCGCCTTCTTTCCATGTCGAGAAGATGTGCCTGATGGGCGATCTCGATTGGCCTCTTGCTTCTTCTTGGAGGGTTCTCTTTTCTCGGGTCTTTCTTTCCTCTTTGCGCCTCTGGGATGAGAATTGCCTTCACTTGCGCTCGCTCCTCCTTCTTCTGGCCTTTCCTCCAAAGTAAAAGTCATTGGTATGTTCTGCTCTCTTAACTTCTGATGTTGTACACCCACCCATCTGCGAGTACATGACAAAACTGGAGCCATCAAAGCTCTCAAGTCCGAAATCTCAGGCTCGCTCCAATCTATCTTCACTCTCTTATCTTCTTTGTCATAGGATGACTAGAGATGTCTGCCACTGTCCTGAGCTTGATCAGCTACTCTGTAAACTTTGCATTTCCTGATGAAATCTAAAGGTAATCTGGAATGCATCTTTCTTTTCACTTCTAAATCACTTGAGAGATTCATCCAAAAGTCCTCTACCTGAAACTCATGTTTGTACTTCTTGCCAACTGTCTCCTCCATATAACCATGAGGATTGAAATTCTCTCTCGAGGCAAAGAACGTGAATGAATATAAAGTCAGTTCCTTCTCTGCATCCTCTGAGGCTTGAGTATTAGGACATACCTCAACTAAATTCCCCAATATGATGGGCACGGGAACTCCATTTCCATGCTTGTGTCTGAAAGCCTTTGCATAAGCTGCCAACTGTCTGGTCACCTCAAGTAGCACTATCCTGTATGTCGGATACCTCAGCAACATGTAGGGAGGTGAAGGACACCCATGAATTCTGATATATGTAAACTTTTGAAACTAGATGAACCATGCACCATACCTCTTCACAAGCTCTTGTGCATCCAGAGATAGTCGATTGTGAATCCCACCTTGCAATATCCTAGTGATGTTCATCGTGAAGGTGTCATTGACTAACTTGTAGTCACCTCTAGGAGGATGATGCAAATGAACATAAGAGTCACAAACTCTCACTTCTCCGGGTCCTCTTCAGATCACTCCTCTGTGAGGTAGCCCTGCATATTCGAAACTCCTGATCAGGGCATATATGACATATGAGCTCATGTGGAATGATTTGGTAGGCTTTAGTCTTCTCAACTGCACATCCAGGCAATGGCTAATAATTCTAGCCCAATGAATCGTTCCTTTTCCTTGGACTATCACTTGAATGAAGAAGAACATCCATTTCTCAAAATAGAAGGCTTGAGGAGCCCCTGTAACTCGATTGAGCAAAGTTATCAAATCTCTCTACTCCTCCTAGAAGTCGATCCTATGTGGTGTGTTGGGAATCTTGCTCAAGCGAGGACGAATTTTGAGCAACCAATTCTTATTGATGAGATAAAAGCAAGTGTCGGGATCATCTTCATACATTGACCTGGCTCCTTCTAGGCTTTTGTAAATCATATCTCTATGCTCTGGAAGATGGAGAGCCTCACTTATAGCCTCCTCTGAAAGGTAAGCCAAAGTGTTTCCTTCCTTGGATACGATCGATCTCGATTGTGAGTCATAATGGCGAGCACACTTGATCATCAGCTCATAACACTGGACTGCTGGAGGGAATCCTGCCGCCTTGATGATGCCACTTTCAATTATCTTCTTCGCAATAGGTGATGGCTTGCCAATGTAGGGGACTTCTCGAAACTTCTTCACACTGAAGTTTCCCAAGTTGGTATCTCCGATATTGTTCCATTTGGACACGATCCTGGTCTCCAATTCTTCATTCTTCTGATCTTGCTTCATGAGAGCCAGGCGACTAGTAGATGCTCCCGCCTTTGGAGTCGCCATCTTGACACCTACATAACATTTCACAATTAGTAATATACCTTGAAGCATAGAAATATAGAGTAGAAAGGAAGATTTAGGATTTTAATTAGGAAACTTCATGATAAATCTTGAGTTATCATTTCCTAATTAACTATGCCAAACTCAGAATTTTCAAAACAAAAAGTTCAAAATTCTAATCTTTAACAATGGTGTCAAGATGATTTCGCCATACCTCCTCTTGAGTATTAAACTCTAAGAAATGATGCAAAAATAGATGAATTTCGCTAGGCAAAATGTAGATCAAAGTTCTCCCTTGAATAAAAATGCGCCTCCTTTAGTCTTCACAAGAATCAACTCCACTTCCTTCTAGTCTCCAACACTTGAAATAAATTCGCTCCAAATAGACCAGATTTCGCACCTCCTTCTTGCTCTCCAAATTTGCACTTGAAGCAATGAGTGAATGATTTGAATTGTGAAAAAAAACACCTCCAATATATAGAGCGCCCACCCCTCTGCTCCCTCTAGGCCGACTTGGCAAAAAGAGGTTAAAAAATAAATAAAATTGTAAAAAGGAGGGGCTGACTTGATAAAATAAATAAAAATAAGACCTTAAGCGCTCCATATTTAATTTTAATTTCATAAAAATTAATTTTAAATGCCTTCACAATAAAAGTTTGATTTTTTAAGGCTCAAAATTAATTTATTAAATGCCAATATGTCTTTTATTAAATGCCAATTTAATTTTAATTAATTTCTTTTTCAAAGGCTTCGAAATTTTGAGGAATTTGGGGAATATCAATGCTCAAATATGGTAAAAATAAAGAATGCTACTAACTTCGCCCTTGACCCTTGGCAAGGGTCAGGAGCGAACTTTCAATTTAGGCCTTGCTTTCCTCATTTTTCTTGTCCAAAACTTCATCTAGGCATTTAAATGGCATTTCTTATTGGAGTTTTGAATTTGATTTCATTTGGTCTTTAGGAGGAAAGTGTATTAGGACCTTTTCGCCCTGGACCCTTAGAGAGGGTCAGGAGCGATTTTTCACTTTTGCTCTTAATCCTTCATCTTTTAATTGTCAACTCTCCTTGTGGGATGAGCAATGATCTCCTTCACTCGTTCCATGCATGCTTGATTTGCTTTTGCAATGCAAAATAAGGACTTCAAAGATTTTCGCTCTGGGCCTCCAGTGAAGGTCAGGAGCGATCTTGAGTTCTTTGCACAAATTCCTTCATCTTTTAACTTCAAATTACTTTCAAGGGGTAGAATATCGTTCTCCACTCCCTTTTGAGTCCTGGAAACAAAAATACCATCTCGAAATACAAGGGAAGTGAGAGCTCTTGGAAATTTTGCCCTGGACCCTTGGAGAGGGTCAGGAGCGATTTTCCATATTGTCCTCAACATTTGCAATCTTAGCATCTCAATTCCACCTCAAGGCATTTCAAACATCGTTTCAAACTTGTGTCTAGGCTTAGCTTCATTTAATTTTGGAGGAAAAGGTTGGATATTAGGTTTTTCGCCCTGGGCCTTTAGTGAAGGTCAGGAGTGATTTTGCAAATTCAAGTTTATCCATCTTTTGCTAGCCCTCCAAATTATCTTCAACGGTCAAAACACACCCTTCTTCACTCATTCAAGCAAGATTTTGTCTTAATTCTTCAAAGAAAGGAGAGAAACTTATAAATTCTCCCTGGACCTTCAGAGAGGGTCAGGAGCGACTTTTCAAACCTGGCTTTGATTGCCTCCTTGTTGATCGTCCAAAATATATTCAATGGGTAAAACACACTTGCTTTCATCTATTCCAATCATAAAAAATCACTTTGACCTAGCAAGAAATGTGCCTTTTGAAAATTTCGCTCTGGACCTTCAGAGAGGGTCAGGAGCGATTTTTGACTTCTAGACCAAAATGCTTCACTTTTCATCATGAAATGCCTTTGCTAGGGAAGATTTCATCTTGTTTCACGCTATGAATAAAAGTTCCTGTCCAAGAAAGGTCTAAAAATGTGCATATAAAGAATTTCGCTCTGGTCCTTAAGAGAGGGTCAAGAGCGAAATTACCCTTCTTGGGCAAAACTCCATCATTTCATTATCTTCAATCAAGTTTGGATGCTTCATCACGCTCATTTCGTCCTCCACCACGCCTTTGATATCTCAATTTGACCAAAAAAGGTCAGGAATGACTCTAATAAGTTTTTTCGCCCTGGACCTTCAGAGAGGGTCAGGAGCGATTTTGATGATTCCAACAAGATCCTTCATCATCTCAAGTTAAAACTCCTTCAGGTGGATGGAGAAAGTCATTCATTTTCCACTTATGTCCAACACTTGGTCCTTTTTTCACTATAAGATGAGGGAAATCAAAATTTCACCCTCGTCCCTTAGCAAGGGTCAGGAGCGAATTTTCCCTTAGCCTTCAAAATTCATCATTTTCCATGCCTTCAAATCTTCAAAAGCATCAAGTCACGTCCAATCATCCCTTCTGGAGATCTTGCACAAAACAAATTAAAAAAGTCAGTGACAAATATGCCTTAAATAACATTTTCACCCTGGACCCTTGGCAAGGGTCAGGAGCAATTTCACCCTTTCTGGCTAAACTATTCAAAATTTAAGTCTCCAATCACTTCACAAGGCAGAGTTAGGTCATCCTCAAGGCCAGGAACCAGTTAGCAAGCCTTCTCAAAACAAGAATTTGTACTCAGGATAAATTTTGCCCTGGGCCTTCACTGAGGGTCAGGAGCGATTTGTCTGCTTCAAGCATCATCTTGCTTCAAAAAATTGATCAAAACTCACCTAGGCAAGAACACACAATTTCTCCTTAAAAAAATGCTAACACTTAGCCAAAATTGGATTTTACCCTAAAAACCCTCAATCTAGACTTAACCTGAGACCTATCTGACTCCCCTGACAGGCTTACCTTATTTCAACAATCTCAATTCTTCAGGAAGAAACTTAACAACTTTCAAAATTTGACTGAACTCAGCTTGTATAATATCCAAAAGAAACCCCTAAGGTTTAGCCCTAGCCCAGACAGACAACTCACTCACTCAAAACATTAAAAACAGAGAGAAGGACAAGCAAAACAAAAGCAAAAAAAGAGGGGGTCCCCATTCTAATGGGGCGATGTGTGAAATGGTCACAACAGTATGCTATAAGCAAGGTAATCTATTCTGAGCACATAGAATCTGCTATAACATTCCAGATGTAAAGTTGCAGATATTTGTAATGATTTATTGTTATATTTTGAAGTTGTAAGAGAAACCTTTAACAAGGTAAAAGACTCTAATCAAGTCTATAAATTGTAAAGCCTCTAACCAGGTGCAGCATTTAGTTTAAGTGTTGTAAAATCCTTTAGCAAGGTAGATCTAACAGATCTTGTTACTCCTAACAGGGTAAGCTATCAGAAATAGCTAAACATGTAGCTCTAACCGAGCACTCTTTATTATTGCAATAGTGAAGTTGTGGGTGCCATCCCCACCGCAGTTTTTCTCTCTAACCAAGAGTTTCTGCGTAACCAAAATATATGTGTTATGGAGTGAATCATGTATGATTCTTATCTATTTGTTTTAGCTTTATATTTTGTTACTCCACTATTCGGTTTATGCATAACAGTAAAGTTATTATTGAAGAAAAGTTTTGAAGTACTGATTCACCCCTCCCCTCTCAATACATTAGCTTTCCATATTGGGCCTATCAAAACCATGGCAAAATATTGCTTGTAAAAATCTTCTTAAAAATTTAAGATCCTACCCGTAGGAGACACCGATCCCCTCAGCACCAACTCAGCAAGAGACACCACTCTCCTTGAATTAGACACACCAACCTCCTAATCTCCTTATATAGAAGCCACCAACCTTCAAGATAACAATATGATAAATGTGTGGAACTTGTTTTTGAAAGAACTTCAAGTTGTCTGCTCAAATATTCTCATAACCCCAACAAAAACTGCTTTAGATCTTTTCAAAGATCTGCCATAAATCTGCTCAAAATATCGCTAATAAATCTACAATATTTCTACTTATATTGCCATAATCTTGCCATGAGATCTTCTACAAACTTGGATTAAATCTGATCCAAAAATTCTAAATTTTACTTATTTAGATCTGCTCAGAAAATTGGAAGGATACTCAATGAATTGCTTGCCTTCTAAACTCCCAAACAACTTCTATTTAGCATGCCAAACACCCCTTCATCCAAGAGACACAACTCTCCAAAGATGCTCAATCAGCAAAACATATTTTATTTTATTTAAATTTCCTCTCAAGAAATGGGTGCCAAAACTAGGAGGGGTCGGCCCCTTTAAAAATAATTGAATTTATTATTTTTAATTCCCCAAGAGGGGCGCCAACATGAGGAGGGTCATCCCAAGCAACAATTTTATTTTATTTTTTATTTTAATCCCTTTGTACCATGGAGGGTAAACATATGATAAACTTCAATTTTTTACGCAATAAATAAACTCTCCTCCCACTAGGAGGTAAGGAATGTATGCCTCGTTTGTAGCACAGTTAGATGCCTCCCGCAAGGAGTACGAGGTACTCCCATATAGTCATTTGTAGACCCATACACAGACTGCCCAGCATCATGGACTATAAAAAGAATCTTTCTTTCATTCTTTCTTTCTTTCTTTCTCCATGTAAAAGTTATTGCAATTTCCAATTTAATGAACAAGTTATATTCTAGTTGGTATATTTAAGATTTTGGTATTATTATTATGACAATAATATTATCGTCTTTCTTTTCTGTAGGTATGAAGGATGAACATGTATCGATTTCAATGTCATTCCTTTTCTTTTGAATGATATATATATATATATATATATATATATATATATATATATATATATATATATATATATATATAGTAAGGCAATCACGATCAAGTGGCACCTTGATCGGACATGTCTTTTAGACATGTCCGACCAAGATGTCACTTGGTCGTGACTATCTATCGATTCACTCAGTGTTTATGATAGCTTAATCGATGCCATTTGCAAATGATAACAGATCGATATAAACACACCCGATAATGAATCGGTGTCAAAGAAAACAATAACAGATCGATATAAACACACCCGATAATGAATAGGTGTCAAAGGAAACAAGCCCGATAACTAATAGCATTTAGATCAACGCTTAACTATGTTAAGCAGGTCGTCGATCTAATCCATCTTTATCCAATGTCAATATCATAATCATGATCAATGTTATAATCTGGAAAACATATTCAGTTCGGAAAGTATAAATCAGATAGCATAATCAAAGTAGAACAAAGGAGATTAATAGGTTAGGAGAGTCTTATCTTGCAGAAGCTACTAATGCATTAACACTCCCTCTTAGCTTTGGAAGATAGATAAAGTAACCTACATCATATTTCTTTTTTAGAATGTCAGTCTCCAAAATATATATCATCAATATATCTGATATGAAGTACCATCAAAACATCACTCTAACCATGTGATATAAAAGATTCATTATTTCATTATGACAAGATATCACCTGAACACGTGATATCAGTATTGCCCAAACACGCAATACTAAGAATAAACATACGAGGATGATTAAATTCTCATCTTATCCAGGTTGTGATATGTGCACAAGCATTTTATACAAATGTTTTATCACAACACCATCATGGCACATCCATGACATACCAGAGATCCAACATGATAACTGGTTAGAGAATCATAAGATTGTCACCTTATGATGTCTGCATACAAGTGTTCATAATCTGAGAGATCGTCACCTCTTAGATATGAACACAGGGGGTGAAAACCCAGAATGTCCCAACATGACAAAAGAAGTTTACACATTAAACATCTTATTTACAAAGCAGATTACCTTTCTATCATACCTAAACCTTTTCTGAAGTGATCAACCTTCACTCTAGAAAGTGGTTTGGTCAGAATATCTGCAGTCTGATCTCCTGCGCTAACATATTCCAATTTGATCACATTTTTGTCTACCATGTCTTGCACATAATGGTATGGGATCTCAATATGCTTGGATCTGTCATGAAATACTAGATTTAGAGAAAGCTTTATGCAGCTCTGGTTGTCACAATGGATGACAGTGGGTTTCATAGGTTCACCAAATAGTCCCGCAAGCAACTTCCTAAGCCATACTGCCTCTCGAGCAGCCATGGAAGCTGCAATGTACTCGGCCTCGGTGGAACTCTGAGCTACAGAAGACTGTTTTCTGCTGATCCAAGATATCATGGCTGATCCTAAACTGAAGCAACAATCTGAGGTGCTTTTCCTGTCAGTCACACTCCTAGCCCAATCTGAGTCTGTAAATCTGTGTAGGTCTAGATTGACTTTCTCATATTTAAGACCAAGGTTTAGAGTACCTTGTAAGTATCTCATAATGTGTTTCACTGCAATCAAGTGAATTTCCTTAGGCTCACACATAAACTGACTTAAGGCATTGACAGCATAACAAATATCTAGCCTTGTATTCACCAGATACATCAGGGACCCAATCATCTGTTTGTAGAGTGTAGGATCAGTGGATTGTGACTCTACTGCTGCTTCCCTAAGTTTATGTAAATTTGATTCCATGGGAGAGGCCATAGGTCTGCAGTTATGCATTCCGAATCTCTTCAAAATGTCCAAGGTATACTTCCTTGGTTTAGTATAATATTGTCAGAATTTTGCCATACTTCCAATCCTAGGAAGTAATGAAGGAGTCCTAAGTCCTTCATATCAAATTCTTTGGATAGATCATTCTTGCATTGATCTATAAGATGATCATTTCCTGTGATTAATAAGTCATCAACATATAAAATCAACATTAGCATATCACCTTTATTTCTTTTGTAGTAGAGATTAGGATCTGCATCATTTTTATAGAAGCCTAGTCCTGAGAGATAAGTGTCAATTCTTTCATACCAGGCCCTGGGGGGCTATTTAAGCCCATAGAGAGCTTTCATGAGTCTGCACACATGAGACTCTGCATCATAAATTTCAAACCCTTCAGGTTTCTCTAGGTAGACTTCTTCTGAGATCTCACCATTTAAAAATGATGTCTTAACATCCATTTGGTGTACCTTCCATCCTTTTGTTGCTGCAATGGCTAATACAGCTCTCACTGATGTATACCTGGCAACAGGTGCAAAGGTTTCTTCATAGTCTATTCCCTCCCTTTGTGAGAATCCTCTGGCTACAAATCTGGCCTTGTGTTTCTCAATACTGCCGTCTGCAACATGTTTGATTTTGAATAACCATTTAGATGAAACCACAGATTTCTTGGTTGGCCTAGGAACAATCTCCCAAACATCATTTTTCATAATGGATTGATACTCTTCAGACATGGCATCCTTCCATACTTGATGTTTAAGTGCATCTGATACATTGTTTGGTTCAGTTTTAGAGAGATCATCCATAAGAGCAACATAGCTAGTGAGTTTATTAGGTCTTTTGCTTTCCCTGAAGGTTCCTAAAGGAGCAGCAAACTTCTGAGCTTCTGCTACAGTCTTGGTGGCCCATAGAGATCTTTTCTTGAGATTTTCTCTAGGTGAGATTGGAGTTTCACCTATAGTTTCCTCAAGATTCTCGCTCTAAAGCTCAGGAGTAAGGTCTTCTTCTATGTTAGGAGTGAGGATATAGATTTCAGGCTCTATTGTACTTAAGGCTCTTTTGAAGGCTAAGTCTTCTTCAAAGATTACATCCCTACTAAGTTCAATATTTTTCTGACCATGTACATATATTCTATAGGCCTTGGATGTTTCACTATATCCTACAATTATTCCCCTTTTTCCAGAAGGTTCTAGTTTTAGCCTTTTCTCTTTAGGTACATATATATAGACAGGACACCAAAATATCCTAAGGTGGCTGATATCTGGTTTTAGTTTGGTAAATACTTCTTCGAGAGTTTTATCTTCAAGATGTGAGTGAGGACATTTGTTTTGTATATACATAGCAGTGTTAGTTGCTTCTGCCCAAAGATTGATATTTAGATTCTGATCAAGAATCATGGCTTTGGCAGCTTCTACAATTGTCCTATTTTTCCTCTCAGCTACACCATTTTGTTGAGGATTATAAGGTATTGTTAGTTCCCTCTTAATCCCTGAGTTTTTACAAAAATCTCTAAATACTTTTGATGTGTATTCCCCCCCATTATTAGTCCTTAGGGTTTTGATTTTATTACCTGAGTAGTTCTCTGTCAGTGATTTAAACTCTTTAAACCTACTAAGGATCTCTTCTGATTCTTTACACTTCAAAAAGTAGATCCAAGTTTTCCTAGAGTAGTCATCAACAAATATTACATAATACAAACATCCTCCTAGAGAGGGAGCAGACATGGGTCCACATACATCAGAATGAACTAACTCTAATACTTTGCTTGTTTTCCTAGTACTATTATGGAAGGCACCCTTGATATTTTTACCTAGGGCACATCCCTTGCATGCCTCTGAATGATATTGCTGCAACTTAGGTAAACCTGTGACAAGGTTTCCCATAGATGACAAAGCTCTATAATTTAGGTGGCCTAGTCTTCTATGCCAAACCTCATTTGCATTTGTTGCTTCGTGAATTAGGGCTAGGTTGGGCTCTGTGCACAACTCATACAAATAGCCTCGTCTTTGACCAATGACTTTAGCTTTCTTGATGGAAGAATTTATCGGCCAAGCCAACACCTTGTTCTCCATGAAGGTTACTCTGTATCCATTATCTTCTAGGGCTGATATGGAGACTAGATTTCTCTTGATGTCAAGGACATATAGTACTCCTTCGAGTTTCAATGATATGCCTGTCTTCAGTTTGATGGTGCAAGAACCAATTCCTCTAACTAGATGTGAGGAATCATCTCCAATGGTTACTTCCTCTTCATTATCCTCTGTAATGGAGTCTAGCACTTCTCTAAACCCTGTAATGTGTCTGGATGAACCACTGTCGATCACCCAGGAGTTAGACTTATTTGATGCATGGCTTGTAAGTGCTGAGTAGAGGACATAGTTCTGGGAGTCATCTTCTCTTTTAGATTTTCCTGCTCTGGCAAATGTGGCTTGTTTGGCTCTCTCTGGACATTTTGCAACAAAGTGCTCGAACTTATCGCACCTATAGCATTAAATATGTGATAGGTCTCTTTTTGAAGTGTTCTTGCCTTGATGACCCTTTCTCTTCCTAAATTGCTTCTTCTTGGTTGTCTTATTTGTGTTAGCATTTAGGACTTGAAGGTCTTCATCTATGTTCTTTTGTTTTATTCCCATATTGTTCAATCTTGATTCTTCTTGGAGACAATCGTCCCTTAATCTTTCAAACTTAGGATACTTGGACCTTGCACTGATGCCTTGGACGAATGTGCTCCATCCACTAGGCAACCCATCTAGAGCAATGAGTGTTAACTCTTTGCTTTGGATCTCGTAATTCAGAGTTGCTAGTTCATCTCTTAGAATTGATATCTGCATAAAGTAGGCGTTGATTGTCTCCCCCTTGTTCATGGTGATATGGTTTATTTCTCGTTTTAACGCCAAAGTTCGACTTGCATTTGATATCTCAAATGTGCTTTCAAGTGCTTTGAACATTTTATAGGTTGTCTGATGTTTTCTTATGATGGGCATATTGTCGTTTCTCACCCCATCAACTATTATTTTGATGGCTTTTTCATTTCCTTCATCCATGCGGTTTTGTCAGGTTCATTTTCAAGTTGATCATTTTTAGTTTGAACAAATGAATCCACTTTGTTCTCCTTTAAGATCATTTGGATTCTGAACTTCCACGCTGAAAAATCATCGCCACCTCTAAGTCTGTCTTCGAATCTGATAGCACTGGCCATTGGAGAAATGTGATGTAGTATATAACCTTGTTCTTAAATTATTCACAAATTGAATAGCCTCAACTTCGATCAACGTGGCTCTAATACCATGTAAAAGTTATTGCAATTTCCAATTTAATGAACAAGTTATATTCTAGATGGTATATTTAAGATTTGGGTATTATTATTATGACAATAATATTATTGTCTTTCTTTTCTGCAGGTATGAAGGATGAACATGTATCGATTTCAATGTCATTCCTTTTCTTTTGAATGATATATATATATATATAGTAAGGCAATCACGATCAAGTGGCACCTTGATCGGACATGTCTTTTAGACATGTCCGACCAAGATGTCACTTGGTCGTGACTGTCTACTGATTCACTCGGTGTTTATGATAACTTAATCGGTGCCATTTGCAAATGATAACAGATCGATATAAACACATTCAATAATGAATCGGTGTCAAAGCAAACAATAACAGATCGATATAAACACACTCGATAATGAATCGGTGTCAAAGGAAACAAGCCCGACAACTAATAGCATTTAGATCAACGCTTAACTATGTTAAGCAGGTCGTCGATCTAATCCATCTTTATCCAATGTCAATATCATAATCATGATCAATGTTATAATCTGGAAAACATATTCAGTTCGGAAAGCATAAATCAGATAGCATAATCAAAACAGAACAAAGGAGATTAATAGGTTAGGAGAGTCTTATCTTGCAAAAGCTACTAATGCATTAGCACTCCATAGCCGGCCTTTGACATCAATGACAACATTTTCCAACAAGTAGCTTGCTTATTCTTAATAAAGTTCAAAACAATGAAAAGGGTTTATAGAGACAAATGTGTGTGATTTTAAATTTATTTACTAATTATTGTGCATTTATTACATTCAAAATATCTTGATTCCTAATAGATATGTGCACTGAATTTTTTTAATAATATTCAATGTATTTTATAAGTTTGAAAATGGAAAGTATGGTAACAATCTAGACATCCTGGGACATACAATGAAAAGAAAAAATGAAATAATTTGAAAGATTATTATCATTTTAAGTCTAGCAGTAAATGAATCGTTTACTTTTCCTAATGTTCCATTTAAACATTAATAATAAAGTATTTTAATTTATAAAAAATAGATGTAACACACATCATTGTGTCTTTGACATTTCTACAATTATCTTGACAAACACCTTTGTTTGATCTAAATATTTTGTAGCAGAAAGGCATTTCTCTTTATGAATTTCGGCAAACTAGGAATGACTTTTTAAATTTTACAATTTACACTTGACAAACTTGATTTGATTCAAAAAACAATTAATAGCTTATAAACTACATTCAAAATAATATAACTTATCTTCTTATACTATGATGAGATTCTTCATGAAATCTGTTGGTTGAAAATTTTGTACACCTCAACAGCTATACAAAACTGTGGATTTCAGCCACATGTGAGTAAATACTCTCCTAATTCTAAGGGAAAGCTCCCCCTATCTAAATTAATATAAACATATGGGACAACAATTTTCCAACTTCTTTCAAGAAAAACTATATTCTTTCCTCTTCACAAGAAAGAATAGCAATTAAAAGAAAATATCAAGAGTAACTTGTACTATGAAATAAGAAAGAAGAAATGAAATTTCCTTAAAACCCAAAGATTTCCGTCACTTCCTCCGGGATGGGAAAACAATATCAAGCTCAAAGTCTTGAATATCTGCGATCCTATCAACCCTTAGTAATGATAATTTTCAAAACCAAAAGCAATATAAAGCAGCACAAACTCTGCAAATACAATGCGCTTCTAAAGCTAATCTATTTGAGAGTCTATCACAAACACAAAGTCTTGAGATCCTTCTCAACTCTAATTGTAATTTCTAAACTAATTCCACTCCCAATAGTTGCAACACAAAGTCTGCAATTAAAAGAAGTGAAGCTCTGTAATGTCCCCACTTTAGCAATTGACCAAGTGTATGTGCGTTAGCCTAGCTCTACATGGTCCCGAGGGCTAACAAAGGGTTTAAGGGGATCCTGGAGTGTTTTGGCCTAGTTATTTCCAGTTTGGGCTAAAACAGAGTTGATTTACTTAGTTTCAAGCATACTTACTATTTTTAGTAAGTTAGCAGGACACAACGGAACTTAGCTTTGGGGATTGGATTCGATACTCCTCGGCGAGAGCTTTCCGACAAGCTATCACTCGCGCTATTCGGAGTCCGATTGCTAATATATTTTAAGGCTTGAAGTGTTATTAAAGTAACATTTAATTTAATTGTAAAATATTAAAGTGTTAATTTAATATTTATTTTATGGGGATGTGTGCAAATAAAAGGGGCACCAAGGGAGACATAAGTGAATATTTTAATATGTTTTATATTGCACATCTTTTATCCCACATTGCTCAAGTGAGTTGGGTCGACCCATGGAGAAAGAATAAAAGGAAGCTTTTGTGGCTTCACTCGGCATGTTGAATGTGAGAAGAAATTGATGTGTGAGTTGCAAATCCGTTCTTGGCATTAGGGGACGTCTATCCTCTCTTGTGACATTCTAGACGTCATTCCTTTGGGGTTTGGCCTTTGGAATCCATTGCTATCAACTTCATTAGCAGGCAAATTGGGTGCATCTCTAGCTACAGGCAGATTTGGTGTTTTTGCTCATACCTTCTTCACTTCTTGTCCAATGCTTATGCCATTCTGAAGGGATGATTTTATGAAGATATTGGACTGATTGAAGACTAATTAATACTGTAGCAGCTTTGTAACGCAGCACTATTCACGTTACTATAGCACGACACTATTCACGCCACTGTAGCACGGCACTATTCATGTTACTGTAGCATGACACTATTCATGTTACTGTAGCAGCAAGATGGGAAGTCATTGTTGGAACATTATGTCAAAAATGTTAGAGTGTTTAGTGAGTTGAAAAAATCTGCTATGTATTTGATTTTATTAATTCTGGAAATAATATCATATCAACAGTAGTTCAATCTTCATGTTGCATGTTATTGTAATTTCCTTCTAGTTCATGCTATGTGATTTCAAATCTATGCAAAGACATAAAAACAAACAAACATTTCATTTCTGAAGCCAGAAGGGGGTTTAAACATTAAACGGAGAAATAAGGAGTTGGATGCAAACTGTTTGACTAAATTCCTATCAGCAGTTGCTTTAGTTTTTGGGCATTCTAGGGTGTCCATTACAAGCTCTTTCTAATAGCCTTCCACAATCTTCAAAATAAACACAAAGATATATCCCAAGATGACATAAGAACACAAAGGGATAAAGCAAGACTTCAACACAAAGTCTAAAATTTCTCACTTCTCTTGTATTACTCAAAGATAGAAAAATTACAACTATAAAGCTCAAAGTCTTTATGAGTAGAAAATCCTGCAAAGTTTTCTTTCTTTTCAAAAGATTAAAAGATACAATAGACCCCCTCAAGTATTTATAGGAGAGAGGTCTTGAAGAAAAGGTTGGAGGATCCCAACTAACTTGGGAAATTCGCTCAACTACCATGACTTATTCCAACTGCTAACTAAGACTTATTCAAGATTACAAGTCCTATTCTAAATTGACTTGTAAACAACTTACTTGTATTTACAAAAAGTGCAAGTGATCAACTTGCAATTACAAAAGTGTTTCTACAAGTAAACTTGTCAAAAGAAAAACTACAATTCTGAAATATAAACTAAGTGTTGAAAACACTTATACGGTAGCATATTTGGTCATATATTCTTCAAACTTCTGGATAATTCCTTGTAGCTCATCAAGATTCGGCTCATGGGTGTTATTAGCAACAATTACTGTTTTGACAATAACATCGCTGCAACCAAGAATTGTAGAGTTGTGCTTCTCAAGAATGGAATGGATTTCCTGCAAGAAGATTTGGTATATCACCAAAGCTTGAATCGATGCAGCTGAAAATTGTTCATTCCTCCATTCTTGATGAATCTGCCTCTTCAAATCTGTGAGAACCTCCTCTTCTGGCAGCAACTCTCTATTCTGATTCATAATATTACTAGAACCTTTCTCGCAATGAGAAACAACATCTTGCAATACTGTGGCACGCAATCCTAAGGCCTCATCAATTTCTTCAATGAGTGCCTTTACAACAAGGGCTTTATTCTCTAGAAGTTCTCTGAATTCTAAATACATAATTCTAGAAGAAATGATGCCATTCTCTTGAAGAACACTCAACTTTTCTTGTGGCATCCTCTGCCAAACTTCCAAGTTTCTCTCGATCCTTTCCAAATTCTGTTTGAAGGCTTCAGAAGTTTGGTTCAAATTTTCTTTAATGGTCTCCAACTTGACCATTCCTTGAAACACCTCCTTCAACACTCGAGCTGTAATGTTCCGAACTTGTACGGTGGCGAAGGGCTGATCTATCGTACGGTGACTAGGAGTCACTTGTATGGTGTTGGGGTGGTCGTACGGTGACTGGGGTCATCCATGGCTTAGGGGTCATACGACGACTGTCGAGAAGGCCGTACGGTGGTGCCAAGGCAAGACGTACGGTGGTGCCAAGGCAAGTCGTATGGTGGTGTGCGAAGTAGGCTGTACGGTGGTGAGGAGAGAGTGTGACCATACGGTGAAGGGGGAGTACAGTGGGCTTCAACCTATGTGCGTGAAGGGGGTGGTCTTCCGCAAGCGTATCAAGTAATGAACTCTGAATGTTAGGAATCCTTGGACTTAGTTGACATGCATGTATACCAGATTATCAAATATGCAACTATAAATAATATTTGATTTAACAATGATGAGGTTGCAGATTTGCCAGATCTGGAACAAGTACACAGAGCAGAATAGGGTGAGGGAAGAATCCCACCGAAACTGCAGATACCAAGTAGGGAGGGTCTTTCACCTCTGAAATGGTGGATAACAGAACTCCAACTAGAATTCGCACAAACAAGAAAAGATACCAAATTCGCATACCTACGACAATGACAGACTCGGCCATAAATATGGGCTCCGGGAAAGTTCCCGAAGGGTTACAAACGGGCCGACAATACAAAAACTAAACTAATTAAATAAAAGGGCCCGAAAGATTTATTATTAAATTTGGGCCATACAATAAGATATTTTAATTTTTATTATTTAATTATATTGGGGACATTACATGAGCACAAAGATCAGAAATCTGATCTACCCAAGAACCCAATGCTTGTACTTTCTGAGCAGCTCTTTCAACTTCTTGGACTGATTCTTTCGCATTGAAAGAAGTTGAAGGATTATTGTCCCCTTCGGAAGACTTGGTAATTCTCTGAATAACTGTGACAAGCTGCAAATTTTCCTCCTCCAACTTATCTTTCTTTGCTAGAAGTTCCTCATATCGTTGCACCAATGAAGACATTGAATGCTGAGCGTCATGCATGACAACTGCATGTGTTTGTTTACCAAGACCCACCCTAGTGATTTTGTAGTCAGAAGCTTGCATCTCTTCATGTGGCTTATCTACCATTGGTTCAACAATCTCTGCAACTTTCATCATGTTGCTGTCAACTGTCACTCTAGAAACTGTCTTAGCTCTTCTAACAACCTTGGGTGTAGTTTGCTTGAGCTGCTGAAAATCTAAGATGTCAGGAGAATCTCTTGCTTCTTTCTCTTAGGAGTGAAAGAGCTTAGCCATGGAGGTAAATCCATAGAATTTGCCTCAGAAGCAGGTGGAGGTGGGGAAGAAGCATTTTTTGTTTGAACTATAGTAGTCACTCTGGGAAAGGTTTTTGTCTAGACAACAACCATAGCCCATTCATTCACTGGAGGATGTGATGCTTGCAACATGAATTTGTCAAAACCGGAAATAGAAGTATCAATCTCCAATAATGTCAAGCCATGCATAGAGACATGGGTAGGATTATCCTCAAAGACATTCAGCAGATCCTCCTGTGTGTGATCAAGAGATGGTTCTGTTGCTGAAACTGGAATGACCCTCTCTACATTCATGCTTAATGGAACGAGATCGATATGAATGGTGGAAAAAGAATCCACGTATGTGTCGAAGGAGACATAGGCAAATCCAAAGGGATTTGTGGACGAACTTCATGAGGAGACTCCAAAGTTGTGGACCTAGGAGCATCATCTTCTTGGTGCTCTTCTTCTGGGTCTTCAGGATCAATGACATGAATATGAAGTTGTGGTTTCTCCTTCCCTTTCACTGTCACCTCTTCAGGAGGAATCACCATTGCTCTGCTAAATCTCAACTTGATCCTTGTAGTAGAAGAAGAAGCACCTTCCTTGTTATCAACTCTAATTTCAGACTTACGTCCGACAGGTCCTGTAGAATCATCTTCTTTTCCAATCTTGATTTTGATGAGTCTAACACCATTGCTTTTGAGACAAGCATTGGTGTTAGCTAGGACAGGCTGAAATCTATCAAGAATGGAAGTGCATTCCTTCTGTGACCATTGAATCGATGGAAGTGGGGCTTCACCAACTCTTTTCTCAACATACTCGGAATCGAGCACATTCCCATCATCAACCATTCCTTCAGGAATACTAGCAAGATTCAAATCAACAATCTACTCAAGTGTGAGCCTGCAATAGTCCATCCTACGGATCTCCTCTTTTGTGCGAAGATCAATCTAGATGTCCTCTATGCGATGCACATGGATGAAGGATCTTTTAATCCTTTCCTTCATGCCCCTGTAATCAAAATATTCTTTGGGTTTGAACCTTTTGAGTTTGATGTCCTGCATCTCAGTCTCCATTGCTCTAGCCTTCGTGGATGTCATGAGAGAATATCGACCAATCCGCAATGGGTTGTTAGAAGATATTCGCATCCCAGCCTTATGTCGAACTGATTGTTGTGCATGAACTGCCATGAGCTATCTTCCCAATTCCATAAGAATGATTTTGTCAATTGGATATCTTGGAAGCATGTATGGCTGCCCATTGTAGCATCCAACTCTTAAATAAGTAAATGTTGGGAATTGAAGAAAAAGACACCCCTACTCATTTACTTTCTCCCATGCAACATCTGACACTCTTTTGTTCTTCAATGTTGTGTCAAATAAGCACATGTAGTGGCCATAGAAAGCATCATGGACTCTCCTGTAATGCAACCTGCTAGGTCTCAAAGGCAGCTGATCATAGTAATCCCACACAGGCACAAGCGAGCGATCACCCTTGGTAGAAAGACTAGGAAAGTGTCTGAGTGATGCTTCTATATACACCAAATATGAGTTCATGTAGAACGTCAAAGTGGTGGGAACTCTGGCAAGCTTCTCACACAAAGCATCACTAATGATTTCACCCCAAAAGATGTGCTGAGATTGTCTGATAAGTACAATGAATTAGTACATCCATGGTTCAAAGACATTTGAATGCTCCAAACCCATGATCCTACTCAAAAGGGTAATTGTATCACCAATTTCCTCTTTCAAATCACAACGAAACAACTTAGCCCACCAGGTGAAACATGTCCTAGGTTCTTGAATCCACTTGTTGATATGATGCTTACATTCCTTCTCCCTCTTCATGTAGTATTTTGTTGCACTTTCCTTTGAAATATCTACATAAACAGGAGCTATGGGTATTTTTAAAATCTTTTCAATAGTTTCAGCGTCAAGACGAATAACTACCTCACCCTCATCATCTCTAATAGTTTTGGTTTCCTGATCAAAGTGGGCGGCACAAGCAAGAACAAATTCTGGCTCTAGGGCAGCCACTGGAAAGGAGGATGCAAGATGAAGATGACTATCCAGCAAGCGTTGCATGCTATGATCCGCGGGTTTTTTAACCCTCTTGAGAAAGTCTGACATATCCACGTGCCCAATATTTGTATCTTTTATCTCATCCAATGAAGAAGAGACTTGAGAAGGAGAGATCTCATTCTGATACTTGTCGTATTTATACTTCATCTTCTTTTGGGAAGACGATGCTGGAAAATCAGTCATTGAACACGAACTTGGAACACTGCGATGAAAATCCAGAAGTGTTAATGCAACATCATGATCCGTTGAAAGAGCCAAATGATCTTCTTGGAAGGGGGAAAACTCAACTCTAACCCTAAAGCTTTTGAAAATGGAAAAATGGGTAGAGAAGAGGCTTTAAAGACTGAGCTTTTGACCAATTTCGGATCTTGGGAGACAAATTACAAATATAAAAAATGGGAAAAGATGTACTTGCAATTGGGTTTTTAAATCCCGATTGCAAGTAAACTTGTAATGGGAAAAGTGAATGAACGTGTGATAAATGGTAAAAATGGGATTTTGGCATGAGGGAAATGAAGCTTATGACAAAAGACAATAAGTGCGGATGATTATGAATGGTTTTGAAGAACTTTTTTCATTTTAACCACATGAAAAATGAGAAAAAACTTTCACTTGTAATCAGGTTTTTAAAACCCGAAATTGAATAACTAGGCTTCATAACAACTTTGAACTTGGAAATTTTGGCAAAAGAGGACTAAGTCTTTTCAACCAAAGGGAAAAATTGATATTTTCAACTTTCTTGCAATCGGATTTTTAAAACCCGAATGCAAGTAGATGGAAATAATACAAAGGGGAAGAACAATGCAATCTCCAAATTGCATTCGAGATGTGGGTAAAATGGGAAGAACTCTCACAAACCCGAATTCAAGCAAGAACAAGATATTTACAAAGCATAAGAAAAAAAAGAAAAGAAAAAGAAAACTAAAAATCACATACCTTGCTTGAAGAATGCCCTTGACCAAAGCAGATGAACTTGCACGAAACCGAAATGCTCTTTAAATAGGAAAGGAAACTCCCACGTTGTGATTGCAACCAACAAAACAAATCAGTTTTGTCTTTCAACCCTTCCACCAAAAGTGGCTTAGAAAGAGAGGTATACTTGACTTCAAACATTCATTAATGAAGGACATGTTGTCCTCATTTTTGTTTCCAAAAATGAAGGACCACTACATGAAATTTTTGTGAAAAAATGAAAAAATTTACTATATGGCACGCTTCCCGAGGCAGAATTTCGACTAGTCCTTGGACTGGCTTAATCCTCAGTCCATCCTCAAACTGCGTTTCAAATTTTGTCAAATAATAGGTTTGTTTGCTATGTCTTTCCTTCAATTTCGGGTTTTAAAATCCCGACTGCAGGTAGAGAATTTTCTTCAAACTGCAAGTTTTAATGATATTCATTGTTTTGGTTGTTGTAGGGAAATTTTTAGCTTATTACATGTGCACTTTTATTAAAAAAATGTTACTTGCAATTTGTTTTAAATTTCCCCTTCTTGTTTTTGTCTTTTTTATTGTTTTTTGGTCTTGTTTAGTTAAAATAGGGATTTTTTCGCCCAATTACAAGTAAACTTGCAGTTTGGTCAAAAAACCCCTACTTTAATGGTTTTTGCACGTAATAGGGATTTTAAATCCCCATTACATATGTGCAAGTATTTCTAACTTGTTGTAGGGATTTTATTTCCCTTTTACAAGTAATTAAAACTTGTATTCCTCTCCAAAAAACTCGATTTTGCCTTGCAAGTGCATTTTTGACAATTTTAAACTTGTCATTTGTCTTAAAAAACCCGATTTTGGCTTGGCAAGTGAAAAAGTAAAAATAAAACTTGCAGTTTGCTCCAAAAAACCCGATTTTGGCCTACTAATGTGAAAAAGTAAAATTTTAAACTTGCCATTTGTCTTAAAAATCCTGATTTTGGCTTGTAAGTGGAAAAAGTGAAATTAAAACTTGTCATTATCTCCCAAAAACCCGATTTGCATTCCCTTATGCAAATTCGAACTTGTCTTTTTTTCCAAGAAACCCGAAATGCAAGGAAAAACGGTTTTTGACCATTTGAAGGCAATTTTTGTGGAGAAATTGTTGGAGGAAGGCATTTTGGTTTGCATCCTATTCTCATGCATTCTTGGACACCTTTCATGCCAAATGGAGGTTACATTGACTGGTTTTTTGCCCTAAATCAGTCATCACGTTTTTCTTTAATGCAACATTTTGGTTGATTAAATCTTCAACAAACTGCAATCTCCTAAATCATTTTGCCCTCTCTCACCTAGGTGTGGAGTTTGGAAGGAGTTTCAAGCTATTTAATGATGCCATCCAATACGCAATAGTTGCCACATTTTTTCCTCCACGTGAATCATTATGGCTGCATATTGGAAGTGTTTAACACCATGAATCTTCAAGAACATGAATCGTTTTGGCTTGGAGTACCAAGGCGTTGAGGGTTAAGAAGTATTCAAGCATTTTCTATGACATTTTACTCTTGTTTGCTTCCACGTTTTTCCATATAAGACGTTTTTTGCAAAAACGTGTTAAGGGTTTGGCATTGCGGATTGCTTCTATTTGTTGGTTTTCCTTCTTCTTTCCAAGAATTGGTTGCATTTCTTAAAGAGGCATTTTCAAATTGAAGAAAGGTATGTTCTCTTTCCTTTCTTTCCTTCATTTTGTTATTTTCTTGCTCTCTTGATTTTCTTTCTTAGTTGTATTTTTAGCATGTATTGTTCTTCCCCCAAAAATGGGTTTTTGTGAGAGAATACTTCCCTTGGTATGCAATTTTTGAATTGCATTGTTCTTCCCTAAATTTTCCCTCTTTACTTGTATTCGAGATTTTTAATCCCAATTACAAGTTCGCTGGAAATTCTTGTTCTTCCCCTACAATTAAGGAATTTAACCATTTTTGGTTGAAATCCCAAGTCGAAAAGTGTGAAATACCCCTCCCTTGCAAATTCGGGTTTTGAAAACCGGATTACATGTTGAAGAATTCTTCCCATTTTCATGAAAATGACTTTCCCGGATTTTACCATTTTTATCCATCCATGTTCGCCATATCCGTACTTTCCATTTCCGTCATTTTCTGCAAGTCAAAATCTCATTTTTCGTCCATTTCTCCATTTTCGAATTTACAAGTGTACTTGTATTCGAGTTTTAAAACCCCGATTGCATGTATGTCCTTTCCAACTTGTACACTAGCAAAAATTCTCCCAAGATCCGAAACTGGTCAAAGTCAAGATTTTCCATTTCTACATATTTCCCCTCTTCCTCTCACAAAATCGTGAAATTCAAGGATCAAAGTTTTACCCATTTGGAGAAGGAAGAACGATATTTGCAGCTGACTATGATGTTGCCTTAACTCTTTTAAGTCTTCATCACAGTATCCCAGGTTCACAATCAATGTCATATTTGCCGGCATCTCCAACTCCAAAGAAGATGAAATACAAATATAACAAATATCAAAACAAGGTTGCACCTTCCCAAGTTTCTTCTCCTTTGGATCGCATCAGAGACACGGAGATAGAGCACGTTGATATGGCAAAATTCGTCAACAGGGTAGAAGATCCACAGGATAATAACTTGCAGCGGCTGTTGGACAGCCATATCCATCATGTATCTTCCTTCCCAGTGGCTGCCCTAGAACTTGAGTGAGTTCTTGCATGCACCCATCATTTTGACAAAGAGTCAAGAGTCATCAAAAATGATGATGGCGAAGCTATAATCCGTCTTGATGCAGATATGATCGAGAAGGTCTTCAGAATACCTCCTGCACCTGTTTATATGGAAATCACCAAAGAAAGTGCAGCGGAATATTACGTGAAGGGGGAAAAAGATTGCAAGCGACACATCAATAGGTGGATCCAAGAGCCACGAGCCTCCTTCTCAAGGTGGGCGAAGTTGTACCGCTGCGATTTCAAATGGGAGATAGGAGACACCATCACTCTTCTCAGCAAGATGATGGGTCTTGAGCATTCCAATGTCTTTGAGCCATGGATGTATCAGTTCATTATGTTCATACGGCAGTCACATCACATTTCATGGGGGGAAGTCATCAGCGATGCCTTGTGCGAACAACTTGCAGTAGTCCCTACCACCATGACCTTCTTCATGAATTCTTATTTGGTATATTTAGCAGCATCACTTAGACACTTTCCAGGTCTTTCTACCAAGGGTGATCGCTCACTTATACCAGTTTGGGAATATTATGACCAGTTGCCGTTGAGACCCAGCAGACTGCATTTCAGAAGGGTCCAAGATGTATTCTTTGGATATTTCATGTGTCAGTTTGACAGAAATCTCAGGAACAAAAGAGTATCAGATGAGACATGGGTCAAGGTGTCTGAGTATGGGTGTTTGTTTCTACAATTTCCCACCTTCACCTATATGAGGATAGGATGCTATGATGGTCGGCCATACATGCTTCCGAGATACCCAACCGATAAGATAATTCTTATGGAGTTGGGAAGACAGATGAGGATTCATAATGAATGGAGGAGCGAACAATTCTCGGCAGCTTCAATTCAAGCATTGATGAAACACCAAGCCTTTCTGCATGAAATCCAGTCTATCTTGGATAAAAACAATTCTGCGCTCCTCCGCTGTCACAACACTATTGTGAAGACTATGGTTGTTGCCAAGAACACCCATGAACCGAATCCCGATGAACTACAAGCGAGCATCCAGAAATTTCAAGGATTTGTGTCCTCACAAAATGCAACTTAAGTGTTTTTCAACACTTAGTTGAATTTTCCCTCTTCTGTAATCCTTAGCTGTAATTTAGTTTTGACAAGTTACATTTAAAAGTATTTTTTTGTAAAATCCAAGTTACACATTACTTGCATTTTTGTAATTACATGTAAGGCAACTACAAGTTGTGTCCGATTAGGACTATAGTTGGAATAAGTCTTAGTTAGTTGGAGTAACTCTTAGTTAATTAATGAAGTCTCAATTAGTTATTGAACGAGTCTTGGTGGTTGAGAGAATCTCTCAAGTTAATTAGGATCCTCCCACCTTTTTCTCAAGGCTCCTCTTCTATAAATACTTGAGGGGTCTATTGTATTTGATATCTTTTGGAAAGCAAGCAAAAACTCTGCCAAATTTACAGCAAGAAGTCTTTGAGCTTATGTATGTGAATTGAAGGTTTTGAAGAATAATAAAAAAGAATTACTCAAGTTTTGAGTCTTTGAGCTACATGTTTGAGTTTGAATCTTTTTATTTCTTCTATGCAAACTGTTTATAAAGGAGCTTAGTCCAATCTAATTTGAAGTCTTTGAGCTGCAAGTAGAGAAGATTAATTAAAATAGGAAAATCTCTAGAAGGAGTAGCAAGTCTTTGAGCTTGCATTAGTTCTTGTCTTTGTGTTGAAAGAATAGATTATTCCAGTCTTTGAGCTATTGTCTTTTATTCATTGTAAAATTTAGTATAGCAAAGGTTAGATAGGACTTCCAATAGTCAAGTCTTTGAGCTTGATATTGCTGTCCCGTCCCGAAGGAAGTGATGGAAGTCTTTGCGCTTTCAGGAAACTTCATTTCCTTTCTCTTATTTCACTTAAAAGTGGTTATTGCTGTTCATATTCAATCGCTATCCTAAAGACTTTAAAAACTCAAAAAGACTTGTAATAGGGAAATAAAATCCCTATTACAACTAAAAAGCATAAAGTAAGAACTTTTATGAGAACTTACAAGTTCTCATTAAACTTGTAATTTTAAATTCACTTGCAATTTGTCCAAAAAGTTCCTACAACTTAAAAGAAATGAAAAGCAAGGGGGAAATAAAAAGTAAGTTACAAGTTTACAATAAAGTGCACTTGTAATTGTTTTAAAATTTCCCTACAACACAAAAATAGAAGAAAACTCCTAACCTGCAATAAAGGGAAAATTTTCCCACCTGCAGTCAGGAAGAAAAAACCCAAAATTGAAGGAAAGACATAGAAAACGAACTCCAAACGCGATGAAATTTGAAACACGGATCGAGGATAGACCAAAGATCAATCCAGTTTAACCAGAAGAATTTTTTTGCCTCAAGAAGCATGCCTTAGAGTAAAAATTTTCATTTTTCAACAAAAATTTTAAAGGGGTTGTTTATTTTTGTGGATACAAAAATACGGACAACGGAATCTACTCTTGAATCATAACTAAAAGTTCATCTAACCCTATTTTTCAATTTTTTAATTGCCATATAAGACCCCATTATGGCCCCAATTCCTCAGTACTCCTTTTGTGCAATTATAAATACCTTTGTGTCTCTCATTCTCTTAATTTTGCACATATCCTCTAGAGTGGTCTTAGCTAAGCATATCTACTCTAGTGAGCAACAATTTCTTCTAAGGTTGGGTATTTTTGGTGTCCAAACAAGAAAAGAGGAGGCTTCTGAGATGATGGAGTTCTACCAAAAACTCCTCATCCTCACTCTAAAGGACTTTTACGAACATTGCCTTTCATTCCATCATACAAATATTGGACCACCTACTATTTGAACTGAGTTCCTACTCTATTTGGTGAGCTCTAACATCAAGTTACTTGCCCTTGTCATAACAAATCTTTTATAATCACTAGAAGTGTGTTGTACAACTTTGTCCAAAAATTTATAGACTAACAATATTTCAGTTCTCTAGAGTTTAATGTTGAGGGTGCAACAATAACCTCTTCATGTCTGGCTTTCTAAATTTCAATTTCCATATAATTTTTATACAAAAAGTTCTAATGAATTGTCCATCACATAATGTAATATTTTCCTCCAATATAATATTCTGACTCATCAAATTGCTATGAAGTGTGGACCACAAAATGTACATTTCACTCTCATACTTTTTTTTCACCCAAATGGATGATGTTTCAACTTAATGGAGTAGATTTTTTCACTTGATGTACTTTTGTATATATAAAGGATAAAATAGAGCTTGAACATTAAACAATCAATTCAAAATCACCTTAGGCACTTGATGGATTTAGGGACAAAATTTTGATGGCCTAATTGTCTCCTATGAGAGAATTCTTGGGTCCTCTTGTAGAGTAGCATTCTCATAGAAGCAAGATGAACAAAAGGGATAAGCACTAGAAGAACTTTGAAAATAAAACCTTTCTGAAAAGCTGCTGAGGTTGCTGTCAACGTCAACAACTTCGTGGCCAGAAACACAATTAGATAGTTTTTTTACTTTTAAACATTACAATGCTGACATAGCATTAACACAGACAAAGAATCTCTTCGTAGGCACTTTCTAATATTTACATAAAGGCATGGCAAAGAGCAACCCACCAGTATACAACATTCAATATCACATTATCACAATTCTGCAACCCACCCAGAACTAGAAAGGGCATAGATCAATGAAAATACTACATAAAATCAGGGTGAGGATTGGAGTATAGATAGCACCAAACTTGTGTATAAGGGCCATTCAGCATTGAATTTCAGGATTCCGTTGTAAATTGTACTCACTATTTATATCTTCAACCTAGCCATATATGTTAAACAAAATAATATTCAGAATGGTCATTCTGTATAATACAATTAGGGGACACTTGACAAGCCCTCAGTTGAGGGAAAACAAAAAACTCCCTAAGGGATACCTAACATATTTTCTTTACTCAAGACACATAAGCATCCTTGTATATGCATACTTCACCTAGCATCCATTTAAATAAGAAAAAGTTGTGCATGTCCTAAATGCTATTTATCCATCTTATTATTGAAAATAATATCAACCACACAGTCTTCTGTATTTTGTGGTTATAACAAAACAAGACTATTTATACAAAATGATAAATCCTACAAAATGAAACCTCTTGGTCAAAACTGCCAAAACTAAGATAAGTCAAATATATTTTGATAAACAACTAACTACCATATTTGGTTTACATCCTCCAAGGCACACCCAATGAATTCCCATAGGACCGATGCGTGATAGAAGATTTCATTTACCATATCCAAAAATACGAAATCCATGCCCTTGCTACTAGAAATGTTCAGTCAAAACTCTGAAATTTACCAAAATTAAATAATTGAAACAGATGCAGTTGGTACATTAACAATTCTGTAATACTAAAATTTCACTATTGTCAGTCTTCGGGACAGCAACAGATTATCAAACACAGTTACCATGAGGGTACCTTGTTTATTAGATACAGAGAGTTGTTCACAAATATAGGATGTACTCATAACTGAATTCTCAACAATTTTCAATAATTAGTTATGAATCATGGAAAATCAAAAACACTAAAAACACAATTAAATAAGAGACTGAGTTGTTGTTATCTGCTCCCGCTGGAGCAATGCAGGATGACTGATGCACACAAGAAGGTAAGTCAACAAATGAACTCTAATCATTCACATTTATTTTGTGATGAAAGGTCACAGAAGTACAGAGCATAAAATTGGTTGTTTTCATTACTCCTTAAATTCTACTCATTCATTGTAAATGTAGTGTATTGTATCAAAGAGGACTCTTATTGAATGTGATAACATAAAGGCATACCATACATTTCCAAAGCACTTCTGTTATGTGCTTTTAGTCTTTAGATGGTATAACATGATTTTTACCTAAACTTTCTATGAATTTATTAAGAATTTCATCCTAGTGATCATAGATTGGTAACTAGTTTATTGAATTCACAAGGCACCTCTCATTAGACACGGGTGTGTAATGACAATGGCATGAGAAGCTTAGCTTATTCTATAAAGCATTTTATGCCGTATCAATTTCCAAGAAAATAAATCAAACTTATATGGTCAAATCCAAAAATTTGTAGTCCTAATCATTGTATATGAGGTTTAGCCTGGCCTTTGTAATTATGACAAACAGTTACACTTTCACTTTTTCTCTTCCTAAAATAAGGAAACTATAGTTTCCCAAAAATAAGATATCTTCATATGATCTAAATTATAATCAATCAAGGCATTCATAAGCATTCAAAATATTGGGATTTACAATAGATAATGAAGCATTGCATGCACATCTATCTTACACTAGCATTGAATTATCACCTCAATCATCAAATGGTCATTAACTGCTCCTGTTGGATTCGCTAAAACAGTGCCATTGTTCTCTACAAGGATCCACTGATGCTTCCCTGTATATGCTACATGTCCAATAATTCTGCAAAGAAATTTCTTATGCATCATTATGTTGAAGCAAACCTAAAATATATATAAAAGCTTAAAATCACATAGCTAGAATTCATATGTATAGGTAGCAACTGTCAATGTGAGAAGAAATGAGCAGTCCAAGAAAGGAAAGAAGCCATGGAAATGTCTTAATCCATTTTGTAAGTCTTTGTAGGAAGTGTTTATACAGAAACTAAAGAGAGAGAGTAAGTCTGTGTGCCACATAAAGCTAGAACTCAACACAAAAGCGCGAAGGCCATTAATTTATCTTAAGCAGCTATATAATGACTGGAATAGTTTATACAAGTCATTGTCAAACAAACTCACTTCTTGTTTCCCACATAACATTCTTGTGACACTCTCCAAACAATTCAGATTTATAAGACCTATGAAAATGAAAACCAACAGATGGAGGAGCTTATTGCAGATTTTAAACTTTTGACAGATGAACCAATATGTGAAGGTCATTTTTAAATTAAATTTTAATTTCTTAGGCTTTATTTCTAGTCCATCACAGTCTAAATTTGAAATATCTTGTGTAAAATAGAGGACTTTAAAAATTCATCCCAAAGAGACGAAGCACACTGACAATAAAAAGAGAAGTTCAAGCAACAAGCATTCAATTCCAACCACTCTCATACATCCAACTATACCAACAATGAACACAATAAAAATTTATAATCTCAATTTCGCACAGCATAGGATAAACTAGAGCAGTTGCAAGCCTGATCACAATCCAACATCTCACCCCTTGTCACAAGGTAATATGCTTGATCCAATTCAATAGTCAGCTACAACCAATTTAGCTTACATCACTTGTGCCTTTGCTGACAGCCATATGGAACCTTAAGAGTTCCAAAAGGGCACAACTGAAAGAATTATTCGCAAGGATTTATCAACTATTTAGAAACAAGATAGGAATTAAATCAGCATCATGTTTATTGAGCCACATCCATTGGGAACTACACACCTTGTCAACATCAACCTTGAGCATATTAGTGCAACACCACACTAACACACATCACACCACTCTCCTTAAATCATTCTTCAAAATATGTGATATCCTTAGTATTGATTCAACAATAGCACAAACAAAACCTAAAAAGCATCTAGATAAGACTTCTCACAACATACACTTTTATTAATTGCCCAAACAACTAGACACATATTTAACCCTAGATGAAACTGTTAAGCATAAAGGTATATATTCAGCCCAACTGAAATTATCACTACCACACCAACCAAGGCTTACACATCAATAGGAATACAACACAAAGCAGTAGCAACAAGCAGGCTCTTTAGGGATCACAATAGGGGGCAAGAAAAAGTTGCTTTTTAATCAAAGATATTCAAGGTAGGAAAATAGAAATCTTCTAGGTGACAAGAAGCAAACAAACTACAAAATAGAAACTTTGACAAGTCAGATGCTGCATTATCAATGAAACTGATAGTCAAAAGCATCCAACTATTCAAGAAAAAATTGCCAACAACCAAAATATGAACTCACATCACCCAACAACCAAAGAACTTCTTTGACCGAACCAAAGAACTTTGTATTCATGTAAATCTATGCAAACTCTAACAAATATTCTTGCCTGGCAAGACTTCACAAATTGGTTTTCAAACAAACCTACAAAAACTTTCAGCTCAAACTTTAACTCTGAGTGAGCCACACTATATTAACCAAGGAGGATCTTTCACCATCATGATTAATGTAATGTCCCCATTTCCGACCCTTCCTAAACACTAGCTATTTTCTAGGGATTGGCCTATCAACAAGGTCCCGTAGGCCAATGAGATGGATAGGCAACCCATCCAGGGGTTGCAAATTCACACAGGACATCTTCTAACTGCACTTTAGGAGTTTATCTGATGTTTCTAGAGGTTAGAGATAGTCTCCTAAATTTTAGGAGTGGCTCCTATTTTTTAGGAGTGGGCCTAATTTTGAGGAGACTGGTAGAAGGCTTTGTGAACAGTTCTAGATGTTCGAAGACACTTTCCTAAATTTTAGGGAGATACCTATTTTTAGGGATGGACTGTTACTTCACCCAGAGCTTGGGGAAGCATAGCAGGAGACACTGGGAGCATCCCTAGTTGCTCAGGAACTGTCTCCTAAATTTTAGGGAGGTTCCTATTTTTTTGGAGCAGACTGGTAGTCACCAGTGGACCCACCAGGATGTCAGGAGAATTGTCAGGGAGCCAGTGGAGTGAATTTCAATGATTAGGGGCAATTCCTTAGTATTTGAGGAGGATCCCTAATTTTTAAGAGAGACTGGCAGTTGGAGCACTACACCCAGTCATCATTCAGGGTACCAATGACACCATCAAGTTTCAGTTTGGGGGTGATTGGGTGTGATTTCAGGGAATAAATCTGAATATTTAAATAATCATAAAAAAGTATTGATTTAATAAAGTTACCTTATATTATTTTAATAAAGTAACTAATAAGGGGACCACCATGGGTCATGATGCCTAGGGAGACTCAAATAAGTTGTTTTAAAAACAACTTAATAAAAATAAAAGGGGATTTTGAGAAAGTTCGATCAGCAAGGAGGGCAGATAAAGTGAGTCTTTGGAGGGAGAATAAAAGTAACTTTTGAGGGTTCATTTCATTCATTATTGAAGTCTAATTTTGGAGAACAACAACAGCTTGGAGAAGTTTCTTCTCAGATCTGTTGTGGAGGACAAAATCCCTTCACAATTCGATGACATACAGAGGTGAAAAACACTCCAAGGGTCATAAATATCCATTTTTCTACAGGTTATCCACATTTTGGAGGACATTTGCAGGTATCACAGGGCTTCTATTGAGATGGTGTTGCAGACTTGAAGGTACTAGTGCAGATTGCAGTCTCCTTTCAGCACATATCAGCATTAGTTTATTCCCCCAGCTGGCCGTACCATCTAATGATCATTTCCAGCCAAACCCTTGCTGGAAACTAGGGCTTTCAGGCCTCTTTATGGCAGAAGTTAGAACAGACCTAGGAATCAGACTATAAGCTGGATCAGACTTAATGGAGGTGTTTTATGGTGTTTCCACAAACCATTGGTGATTTATTTGCTGACCCAAATTTTGTATCAGACTTATGTTTGCTGTTAGGGGTAAGTAACCAGCCCTCTTGTCAAATAAATATCAAAAAATTGTTATTGCTTGCTATTGTATTTGTTCCTTTCATTTCCAGCAATCATATCTCTTTATTGCATTCTTTTCCAATTCGCAAACAATTCAGAACTCAAAAAAATCAGAAAAAAACTTTCAAAAAGGAAAGAAAAAAACAAATTTGCATCAGCCAACCGGGGGTGGAATACTACAATTAATCTTCTCAGCGAGGGTATTCATCCTTAAGATGGCTGAGATATACCAAGTTCAATCCCACAAAAGCACAAGGGTTTTGTTGATGGCGAAAGGCTGCACTTTCGGTCAACGCAGAATAGAATGGTGAGTGTATCCTATCCTCTCTTGAATAAGGAAATCCCTAATGCTGCTCAGACTAATCATAAGAGATAACCTCAAGGTTCCAACTATCAGGTCTTGACTTGCTTAGGTTAACTCAATGGTTGATGTGTTTTGCTAGTAAACATGGGGGGACTTAGGCATTTGACAAGCTAGCCTGCATCAGGTATAGCGATCCGGTGATGCTTTACTTCTTGAACTGGGCGAAATAAATAGCAAAGGGATAGGGTTTAGAGATCCTAGGGACAATGACGGTAATAGTTGGTGCTATAGGTAGACAGATTTTAAATAAAACTAGTTCCTTCTTAGCCAGAGATAAACTCACAACTCCACAGGAATAGTGCAAGCTCCAAGGGGAAGTAAAAGATTTTCAGACCACAAACATTCATTGGGATACCCAATTCTAGCACAATCCAAAACGAACACTCACATTTGAACTAAGAGAAACAATAGGTCCAGACTAACCATGCATAGAGACCTACAGTCGGCAAGCCTCCAATGGTATGAACCTGAAATGAAATAAAATACCCTCACACTTCACCATTAAGATCACCAAACTTTGCTAACTTGATGAAAAGAAACCATGCAGATAGGTGAGAGCAAATGGCAAAAAAAACCATTCTTCAACGCTTTATTCATTTGTTCTAACTGCTAATACAACAATTTTTGTCCAACAATGTAATGACCCCTTCTCAAACCTGATCCTTTCTGCAACCGTTGGTCTCTTTCTAGGAAGCTCGGAGGCCAGTCGGAGGGTAAAATTAGGGTTTCCTATTTTTGAGGAGGTCTTTTTGGATGGGTTCATCGTCGGCTTTTTCTGATGGTTCAGAGGGCTTCGCAACGATGTCTTCATCTCAGTTTTTGGAGCAGTTTTCAGAATTTACTATTTTTAGTAAGTTCTATTTTTGGCAGGGCTCGCGTGGCATCGGGCAATCTCTACATCCTGTTCAGTTAACTCCAGGAGCATGGTCAGGTTCTAGCTTCAGATTTTGGAGTTGTGTGGTCAAGTAACTTTATTTTAATTAAATAATCATTATAATTATAAAGTTGCTTATCCCCCCTTGGCCTAGTTCAACAACTTAAAAACATCACTTAAAAGGGGGACTTTATGGGTGGCGCCCTCATGGAGGATTTATTTAATATTTTATCCTTGGCCAAAGTCAAAACATGGCGAAAACTTACCAAGGTGATATTTTTATATTATTTCATTTGACTTTTTGGCTAGGTGTGATGGCGCCATGTTGAGGAGGGGATTAGGGTTTGCCTTGGAAATCGAATTAGGGTTTTGAGGAGGCAAGTGAAGCTATTTATTGGAGTCTTGGGAGGATTGAAGGGATCTTTTGGCAGAATTTGTATTTGGGCAGCCGTCTGGCTCTGGACATGCTTCAAGGAATGGAAGCCTTCTAGCATAGGCATCTCTTCTTGCTTGAAAGATAGCAACTAGGGTGATTATATTCTCTATGTAATTGCATTTAGCCGTAGTTTATCATCAGAGTTTTCATTGTAATCATTTAGGCTTATAGTTCATTCAGTTTTCTGCATCTAGAATTCCCGCGACTAATTTCATGTTTTGTTCACAACCAGAAAATACAAAAAAATTGCATTGTGGGTATTAGTTCTTTGCATTTGCCTCACCTAGGCGTTGCATTTCCTAGGTTTTCAGCAAGTTTGGTTCATGCATTTATTTTTAATGACAAATCGTATTTTGCAGCCAGCCGTACCATTTTAAAAGCATTGGAAATCGTGCCATTTTTCATTGTGAGGTTTTTGCAGTGTTGTTTGAGTCTTTCGCAGGTTTCCACGTCACCAAGGCATTTTGCAACTAGTTCCGGAGGAAAAAAGATTGTATGAGGAAGAAATGAGCTGTTGGCAGTGATCCATGGGTTCGCGGCTGAATGTGCAGATTTATGTTGAATCAGAAACTCTCTTCTAAAAGGGGAGTTGTGAAAGAATTTCTTTTGATTGTAATCTGACCAGTAGTACTGGCAGTCTTGAACTGTGATCTTGGTTGTAATTGTCAAGCTAACCAAACTTATCTTATCTACCTCCATCTTATGGTAGCTCCTCTCCCTGTTGGGATTGAAAGCACATCCTGGATGTCGAGTGTCTTTTCAGTTTCTGCAATCAATTAAATTCAAGCATTTAAGTTTCACTCCGTCATATGGTAGCCCCTATCCGTCTGGAGTGGGTAGCACATACTTGGCGTTGAGTTCCTTCCAGTTCTAGATTTCAGGGACCCTCTGACCAATGCTCGCCATCCCGGCGCCATACTGGTTAGAGTTCTTTACATAAGCAACTAAGATCCTCTGACCAATGCTCGCCATCTCGGCGCCATACTGGTTAGAGTTCTTTACATAAGCAACTAAGATCCTCTGACCAATGCTCATCCACACGGTGCCATTCTGGTTAGGGTTGCTTCAGCAAATCAAATACTTTTTCTCAGAACTAATTGATCACTCATATAGTTGTTGTAATTAAGTTGATCAAAAATTTCAAAAAAAATTGGCTAGGGATATTTCAGTGGTATCAGAGCCAAGATCCTGCCATCCTGTGAGCAAGTCTGTATATGAGTGACAGAGAAAAAAGATACTGGGCAAGAGAAGATAAGAAGGTTGGGAAACAATTCCAGTTTCATCAACCTCCTGAGGGTCAGACAGCCTCAGAAGTCTTAAGGGCTCACTGGGAATCTTCCGGGGAATCTAACATGGCTGAAGGAGAAAGGTCAATCGGGGGAAATGAGGGGTTCACTCGCAACAGAGAGGATAGTGGAAAGGAAAGAGAAGGATCTTTGAGTCCTGGGAAGAGATTTGAAAGGAAGATGGATGCTTTAATGGACATGGTATCCCTCATGATGGGAAGAGTGGGTCAGAACACCACTCCTCAGAATAACTCAGGCCATAGAGGAGAATATAGTGCCTCCAAACCCCAAGATGAACATGCAGGCCGGGTAGTACCTAATAATACCAACATATCTTCCAGGCCCTTTAAACCCACTTTCCTGGCACCTACAATCAATCAGCCAGATCCTGAGGAGAATGCTTCATTTGTGGAGCAGTTGAGACTCGGTAGAGCAGAGTATGATTCTCTGCCTGATGACATCAAAATGGATATGTCCTATAATGATTTTATGGATCATAAAAGGAAAAACAAAGGACAAGGGAGGTATTATGACCAAAGGAGATCATTCAATCAAGGGGATTTGTACCAAGCTGTCAACAAAGTTATCCTTCCACACTTTGACGGAAGTGAGACTAATTCAGCCCGAGCTTGGATTCAGAAGCTGGATAACTATCTAGCTCTTAGGCCAATGGCAGAAGAAGAAGCGATTAAGTTCGCTACGCTGCACCTGGACGGAGTAGCGCACGAGTGGTGGTACCATGGCCTCATTACTCTTGGTCATCGATCTATCACAACGTATGATGAGTTCACCACTAGGCTCATCGAGAGGTTTGAGAAGAAGGATCCTGAAATCCATTTCAGAGAGCTTGCTCAACTGAGACAATATAGTACGGTCGAAGCTTACATTGCAGAGTTTCAAAGGCTCTCAGTCATGGTGACTGGAATCACGGAAAGGAGACTGGTGATTTTGTTTAGTGAAGGGTTGACAGAACCTCTCAAAGGTTGGATCAAAGCCTTTGACCCTCCATCACTGCAAGAAGCCATGAAAAAGGCAAGGAACATGGAGTGGGCTGCTCCTAAGGCCAAGTTTCAGTCAAATTCCCCCTCTCAGAAAAGGGATAAGGGAAAAAGGCCTCAGCATAGACCACCCTTGAGACCTCAACACCAAGAGTTCAAGAACCGCAATCCAAATGTTACCAGGTTGGATCCAGAAACCCTGAATGAACTCAGAAGGAAAGGGTTATGTTTTCGGTGTAGAGAAAAATGGTCTCAAGATCATGTTTGCCAAAAGGGGGTTAAGTTCAATCAGATTGAATATTATTCTGCTGGTGAAAGTGGGTCTGATTTATCCGACCAGCAATCTGATTATGAAGAAAGTGAAGGTGATAGAGCCCCAGAAGAATCTGGAGATGAAAAGGAGTGTGGTGGAGTCTTGGCCCAGCTCTCTAGTTTTCAAAGAAACGAATCATTCAAGGTTCGTGGGATGATCAAAGGGCAGCGAATTGTTGCCTTGATCGACACCGGAGCAACACATAACTTCATTGATGAAGTTGTAGTAGCCAAGAAGGGGCTGCAAACTGAAGAGTTTGAAGGGTTCAAGGTCATGGTTGCAGATGGATTTCATATCTCTTGCACCAAGAAGATTTCAAACATGACCATGCAGTTGGGAAACTACGAAGTCAAGGATGACTTCTACGTAGTACACATTGGGGATACTGATGCTGTCTTAGGTATTCAATGGCTGCGATCTCTTGGAGAGATCTCCTTGAATCTGCAAACTATGGAGTTAAAGTTTCAATCAGATGGGAAGAGAGTAGTTCTAAGAGGCATGTCTAATGGAGGTCCGCGAGTGGTGTCATTCAAAAGAATGGCAAGACTGATCCGTCATGATCAAGTTGAATGGGTTGCCGAATGTATGATCCTCCCTGCAAGTCCCATTGAGGCTAAGCGTGATCAACCTCCTGATATCCAGTCTCTGCTTGCAAAGAAGAGTGCAGTTTTTGCCGACTTGCCTCCTGGACCTCCCCCTGAACGGGGTTCAGAACACATTATAGAGCTCAAGGAAGGAGCTAAACCAGTGATCACAACTCCATACCGGTATCCAAAGAGGCAGAAGGATGAAATAGAAAGGAATATTCAAGAACTCCTGGAGATGGGTTTCATTCGCCCAAGCAAGAGTCCCTTTGCTTCAGCAGTAGTGCTTGTTAAGAAAAAAGATGGGACCATGCGCATGTGCGTGGACTATCGTGCTTTGAATCAAAGCACCATCAAAAATAGATACCCCATTCCCAGAATTGATGAACTCATTGATGAGTTACATGGGGCCAAGTTCTTTTCGAAGATCGATCTGAGGTCGGGCTACCACCAGATTCGGATGAGGGGATCTGACGTGGAAAAGACAGCCTTCAGATGCCACTATGGCCATTTTGAATTCCTAGTCATGCCCTTTGGGTTGACTAATGCTCCAGCCACCTTCCAGTCTTGCATGAACCGTGTCTTTCAGAATCAGTTAAGGAAATTTGTGCTGATATTTTTTGATGACATCCTGATTTACAGCAAGACTTGGGATGAGCACCTTAAACATTTGGAGGTAGTGCTTAGTACCCTAGAGTCAGAAAGTTTGTTTGCAAAAGCTTCCAAATGTGAATTTGGAATGGAGGAGTTATTGTACTTGGGTCACATAATCAGTGCTGGGGGAGTAAAGGTGGATCCGGAGAAAATAAAAGCAGTAATGGATTGGCCACCTCCCGAAAACTTGACTCAATTAAAAGGATTTCTAGGTCTATGTGGTTTTTATCGGAGGTTTGTTAAGGGGTATTCCCAGAATGCTGCTCCTCTTACTGATCTCACCAAAAAGGGGGCCTTTGTTTGGTCCGAAAGAGCTCAAGAGGTGTTTGATAAATTTAAGAAAATCATGAGCTCGTGTCCAGTTCTAGCCATTCCAGACTTTTCCAAACCATTTGAGTTGCAGTGTGACGCATCAGGTGAAGGAGTTGGCGCTGTCCTGATGCAAGACAAACACCCTATCGTGTTTGAGAGAAGAAAATTGAGGGGTGTGGAGAGATCCTATTCAATTTATGACAAAGAAATGCTTGCCATTATGCATGCATTAGCCAAGTTCAGGCAGTACTTGGTGGGAAACAAGTTCGTGGTAAAAACAGACCACAATAGCCTCAAGCATTTTATGCACCAGAAGGATTTAAATGAGAGGCAACAGAAATGGGTGAGTAAGCTGCAAGCTTACGACTTTGACATTGAATATGTCAAAGGGAAAAATAATGTCGTGGCCGATGCTCTCTCCCGACGGCCTCATCTTAGCTCATTGTGTGAGCTTACTGCAGATTGGAGAGACATGTTGCTTGCTGATTATGCCAAAAATCAGTTTGCAACCAGCATTTTAGAAGGTACTTTCCATGATGAGAAGTATCAGGTGGTTGAGGGATTGATTCACTATAAGGGAAGAATCTTTTTGGTGGCTGATTCTAAGCTCAAAAGAAAGATCCTTGTGAATTTTCATGACATCCCAGTTGCTGGCCATCAAGGTTTTTTCAAGACCTATAGGCAGATCCGTGAAAGGTTTTCTTGGAAGGGTCTGAAGAAGGAGGTGCAACGCTATATTCAGGAATGTCCTGTTTGTCAAGCGAATAAGAATGAGCATACATTGCCCACCGGATTGCTGCAACCACTTCCCATTCCCAATCAAAAATGGGAAAGCATTTCAATGGATTTCATCACTGGGTTGCCCAAGGCCCAAGGGAGGGATTGCATTTACGTGGTGGTTGACAGATTAACCAAGTTTGCTCATTTCTTTGCCATTACCAGTACTTTTTCTGCAGCCCAAGTTGCAGATTTATTTTTTCGAGAAGTGTTTAGGCTTCATGGATTGCCAAAGAATATTGTAAGTGATAGGGACAGTAAGTTCCTAAGTACATTTTGGCAGAAAGTCTTTAGAATGAGTGGTACTGTGCTGACTCCAAGCACAAGTTATCACCCCCAAACTGATGGGCAAACTGAAGTTGTGAACAAGTGGCTGGAAGGCTACTTGAGAAATTATGTGTCAGAGCAGCAGAAAGCTTGGGTTAAGTGGCTGCATATAGGCGAGTACTGCTACAATTCTACCTATCATATGTCAATCAAAATGTCTCCCTTCTTGGCACTTTATGGGTATGAAGCACCCAGCTTTGCAGATTTGGTGTTTGGGGATAGCAAAGCCCCTTTAGCCAAGGATTTATTGCAGCAGAGTCAAGACATAATGAGGTCCTTAAAGGATAATTTGCAGATTGCACAGAATCAGCAGAAGTTATATGCTGATCAGAGACGGGTAGAGCGTTCTTTTGAGGTTGGGGACATGGTCTACCTCCGGTTACAACCTTATAGACAGTCTACTCTCAAGAAGAGTGGAGCTGAGAAGCTGAAACCGCGCTTCTATGGACCATTTAGGGTCATCAGGAAGATTGGGGCTGTAGCTTATGAATTAGAGCTACCTTCAGATAGCAGAGTGCATAACGTCTTCCACGTGTCTCGCCTCAAGAAGGCACTTGGACACAATGTGGTTGCTTCTTCACAGTTGCCACCGTTGGACGAAGAAGGACTATTGATTTTAGTTCCCGAGGATATACTTGATGTTAGAGAACGTTCTTTGAGGAATAGAACTATCAGAGAATATTTAGTGAAGTGGAAGAACCTACCTTTGGAGGATGCAACATGGGAAAATGATGAGATATTGCAGCATCCTGGGTTGCGATTGCTTGAGGGCAAGCAATCTTGGGGAGGGCGGACTGTAATGACCCCTTCTCAAACCTGATCCTTTCTGCAACCGTTGGTCTCTTTCTAGGAAGCTCGGAGGCCAGTCGGAGGGTAAAATTAGGGTTTCCTATTTTTGAGGAGGTCTTTTTGGATGGGTTCATCATCGGCTTTTTCTGATGGTTCAGAGGGCTTCGCAACGATGTCTTCATCTCAGTTTTTGGAGCAGTTTTCAGAATTTACTATTTTTAGTAAGTTCTATTTTTGGCAGGGCTCGCGTGGCATCGGGCAATCTCTACATCCTGTTCAGTTAACTCCAGGAGCATGGTCAGGTTCTAGCTTCAGATTTTGGAGTTGTGTGGTCAAGTAACTTTATTTTAATTAAATAATCATTATAATTATAAAGTTGCTTATCCCCCCTTGGCCTAGTTCAACAACTTAAAAACATCACTTAAAAGGGGGACTTTATGGGTGGCGCCCTCATGGAGGATTTATTTAATATTTTATCCTTGGCCAAAGTCAAAACATGGCGAAAACTTACCAAGGTGATATTTTTATATTATTTCATTTGACTTTTTGGCTAGGTGTGATGGCGCCATGTTGAGGAGGGGATTAGGGTTTGCCTTGGAAATCGAATTAGGGTTTTGAGGAGGCAAGTGAAGCTATTTATTGGAGTCTTGGGAGGATTGAAGGGATCTTTTGGCAGAATTTGTATTTGGGCAGCCGTCTGGCTCTGGACATGCTTCAAGGAATGGAAGCCTTCTAGCATAGGCATCTCTTCTTGCTTGAAAGATAGCAACTAGGGTGATTATATTCTCTATGTAATTGCATTTAGCCGTAGTTTATCACAGAGTTTTCATTGTAATCATTTAGGCTTATAGTTCATTCAGTTTTCTGCATCTAGAATTCCCGCGACTAATTTCATGTTTTGTTCACAACCAGAAAATACAAAAAAATTGCATTGTGGGTATTAGTTCTTTGCATTTGCCTCACCTAGGCGTTGCATTTCCTAGGTTTTCAGCAAGTTTGGTTCATGCATTTATTTTTAATGACAAATCGTATTTTGCAGCCAGCCGTACCATTTTAAAAGCATTGGAAATCGTGCCATTTTTCATTGTGAGGTTTTTGCAGTGTTGTTTGAGTCTTTCGCAGGTTTCCACGTCACCAAGGCATTTTGCAACTAGTTCCGGAGGAAAAAAGATTGTATGAGGAAGAAATGAGCTGTTGGCAGTGATCCATGGGTTCGCGGCTGAATGTGCAGATTTATGTTGAATCAGAAACTCTCTTCTAAAAGGGGAGTTGTGAAAGAATTTCTTTTGATTGTAATCTGACCAGTAGTACTGGCAGTCTTGAACTGTGATCTTGGTTGTAATTGTCAAGCTAACCAAACTTATCTTATCTACCTCCATCCTATGGTAGCTCCTCTCCCTGTTGGGATTGAAAGCACATCCTGGATGTCGAGTGTCTTTTCAGTTTCTGCAATCAATTAAATTCAAGCATTTAAGTTTCACTCCGTCATATGGTAGCCCCTATCCGTCTGGAGTGGGTAGCACATACTTGGCGTTGAGTTCCTTCCAGTTCTAGATTTCAGGGACCCTCTGACCAATGCTCGCCATCCCGGCGCCATACTGGTTAGAGTTCTTTACATAAGCAACTAAGATCCTCTGACCAATGCTCGCCATCCCGGCGCCATACTGGTTAGAGTTCTTTACATAAGCAACTAAGATCCTCTGACCAATGCTCATCCACACGGTGCCATTCTGGTTAGGGTTGCTTCAGCAAATCAAATACTTTTTCTCAGAACTAATTGATCACTCATATAGTTGTTGTAATTAAGTTGATCAAAAATTTCAAAAAAAATTGGCTAGGGATATTTCAAACAATCCTACTCTATTCTACTTCTAACCACTACTACTTCTAACTTGCCAAAACTCTAACTGTCTAACCCCCTACAATGAGAGAGGCACTGGCCTTTTATAGATTTTACATTCTAAATCAAAATACAAGATTCAATCCATCCAATGGCTCTAAACTGCCTTCTAAAAGTTCTAACAACTTTCTAATCTCAACAACCATCAACCACCTTTTTAGCTACCTACAATTGTTTTCAATTAATCCCAGTAGAAGACAAAAATGTGTGGTGGCCAAGGCACAAAAAGGTAAATGTAGCTAGGAAATGACTAACGTGTGCCCCCTTTTGACTTGCATTAAACTAGGCCCACAAGTAGTCATCTTACAATAAAGCAATTGATTTTATAATAAATTTACTTTATGTTATCTCCAGCTGTTCCTTTTCTGTTTCTGTATGTCCCATAGCATTCTGTGTGTCCTATCAATGCCTTTCAAAATTCTGGAAACAGCACCAATCAGCACACTACTATGTGATTCTTCCCTCCATCCCTTGCCCTGTCTTTTCTCTTGTTGCCTTGCTGCTAATGGTAGGGGTCCTTGCTCATCCAATCCTTCTTGCTTTGTCTTTGGCTCCACTTGCTAACATGTTTAGGATGCTAGCATGGAATTCTCTCTCTAGCTTTATCCTGGCAATCCTCCGAAGGGTAGTGCCATCTCCACATGACCTCCTTTGAGTCCTCCACCCTGCATAAACACACAGGTCAAAGATCAATCATCATTTCGCTTAGCTAGTCATTCTCATCATCACACTTTATCCTATGTCGTCACCTATTTCTTACTCATCCCCCGAAGGATTTAAACATTACTCTACAATTGTCTCTATGAGGATCCATTGGCCTTGAGAAAGTGATGAAGTTCATAAGCTCAGGATGAATGAGAGAGGCACCTCGGGAGTGAAGACTTTCCCTAATTTCGAGCTTCAATCAATGCTCATTTTCATATGTTACTTAGTTGGTCTAGGAAAGACCTTTGATATCCTCAATCTCACCTCAACCTTAAGAAGCAAACCAAGGAATGAAAACTCGACATTTGAAGGAGTATTAAGAACATCATTAAATGTTAGCACAAACCAAGCAAGTTTGGCCCTTACCTCAAGCTTGGAAGGATCACCGAAACCATACCTTATTCCCACCTTAGTCTAGACAATCATACCTAGAACTCAGCCTAAACTTTAGTATAAGCCATAGGGTTTGCAAGCAAAAAGGTTAGAAAGCTCCGAATTTTGGTCAACTTCGGTGTTAAGTTCAAGGATTTTCCATGAAGTTTTCAAGCAAAAAGTTTTGAAAATACCAAACTTTTCTCAAGAATTGGTTGATTTCGGTGTTGAGTTCAATGTTTTCAAGTGTTTTGGAATGCCAATGGTCTAAAGTCCAAACTTTTCTCATGAAAAGGCATGAACTTTGGCAAAACTTAGGAAATGAAGTCGTTCTCAAACCAACACTAAGGTTTGGTCTGCAACTTCGCTTCATACTTGTTCCTCTTTCGTTGCCTTGGCCTATATCTCTCCTAAACACCTAAATCTGATGTTGCAACCCCTGGTTTATGTTCATGAGGAGTCCTTGGTGTCTTTGTCTTTAACTTGGTGGCACAAAATGACTAAAACTCGCCACTTTTCTTTGCAAAATCATGATCTTGGAGGGAACTATGACCTTTGGCCTATACCTCCGCCTAGACTTCCGACTTTTTAGGCCAAAGACTCTGCAAACTCTGAACTTGTCTCAGCTTTGGTCAAATTTAGTATAAAGTTCAAGATTTGCAAGGGGATTTTCAAGCCAAACTTTTCTCAGGTTAAAACTCCGAACTTTGCTTAAGTTTTGACATAGACTTAGGTTCTTTTCTAGGCATTTTCTAGAGGATTGAAAAAGAAGAAATCTGCCTTCCTAGCTGCTAAAGCCGAACTTGAAGAGGCTTATAATGAACTTCGGTGTTTCTTTAGCCATTTGGAGGAGTCTTTGAAATAGCAATGTCTGATTTTGATGTCTCAAACAAATTTTGCCAAGTGAAGAATGAACTTTGGTGCTACCAAAGGCATTCTCAGTAGTCTTCTAGGTAGCAAACCTAAGACAAACCTCTGCGGAACAAGGGTCAAAAGATCAAGGCTCATTCCCATCTTTCCCTTGGATCAAGCTAGGTTCTTGAATGATTAGGTTTCCTTCTTACTCCATGGCCTAAATCCCTGACGTGTCAGCTTCACCCTATGTTATGCTTGGACTTGATTCTGACTTCCTATACCCCCAAGGCTCTCTCTCTTTCACGCTCTCTCAAGGCTAGCAAGGCAAAAAAAGGAAGGGGGTCCCTGTCGGAGACAGAGAGTGTGTGCACAACACAACGGGTTTCATAAGAGGAAATAAAATAATTTACATAATGCCAAATGAGCTCCCTGGATCTCCTTTTATACTTTTTATCCCCACAAAACTTTCTAGGAGACATTTTTAACTTCAATTTCCACTAAATAACCCCTTTTTGGCTCCAAAAGATCCTTTATAAAAAAATAATATTTGATATTCAAGGTCTCCTTTTTAAGTGTCTATGATTTAAAACTTTAAATTCCATTTCCAATAAGCTATTTAAAAAAAAAAATATCAATGGTAGGAATCATGTAGCCCCCCCATTAATTGTCTTGTGCCTAATAAACTTTTTAATGTGACCGATGACACTGGCATGATACACTCTCCAGTACCATGTGGGTTGGGAGGAGATTGGACCTCATAACATCGTGCCTACCACAGGAAGCTATCGCCAATCAATCCAGGCCCCCAATCCTCCATGTAATATCCCTTCATTAATACTTAATCAACTAATAATGTTTTTATATTGCTTTTTGCATATATTATTAATGTTAAATATGACTAAGTCATTACTGTTAAATATTATATGACTAGTCATTGTCGTTCTTATTTATAATTGTTCACTACCGTCAAAATCAGGTAACTAGTCGTTACCATTAGCAAACACAAGGGAGTCGTTCCATTATGAAAAGGCACGAGGGGGATAACAAATCAGATTATTATTAAAAGGCATGTTCTGCATAAGACATTACCCCCTTGATACGTCCAAACCCTTCAGCAGCATATAAGATGGAATCCGCTATCATTCTAGGAGGCACGAAAAGAGGAAAGGATTAATTTCCAAAAGGAATATATACTAGTCGCTCAATAGAGCATTCTGAAAGCATAGCCTAGTAAATTGAGCCTACCTTTATTGTTACAATATAAATTTACTGATCTTTTTTTTATTTATAGATAGATGTAATTCTCAGGTCAAGGATTAAGAAAATAAAACAAATAATATATTTTCCTTAACAAATCTGATTATTTCATTAAAAATATCAGTAGTAGATATCGTAATTCATATAATTCTGATCTAATCTTTGTATTCCTGCTAATTCCTATGGGCGATGGACTAGATTTGTGCTCTAACAAGAGGCGGTCTAATTCCATCCAATTAGGTAGTCCTGAGATGTGGTAAGGATCGGATTCCGTAAACCTTGAGGGTATAATCCCAAGATGGGGTAAGGGTCTGCATCTGTAAACCTTGAGGGAGCCTGTTGTAGTTTGACTTCTCAACACTTTGGCAACATAATCACCCTTCCTCCCTTAGGCCTTGGTAGAAACAAGGTTATATCATAATATAGAAGGGTATGAATTATAAAAAATGTAGAATTAATTGTAAAAGGCATAATAACTTGATAATGTATTAAGTGATGTATGATAATTGTTAAAAACATGACAACTTCCAAGTAGGGGACATCACAATTTGTATCAGAGCTATGTTGGTTGAAAAATTTGTACACTTGGGGAAATATACGAAATTGTGGCTTCAACCATAGTGTGTGAGTAAAACTCTCCTAATTAGGGGAAGGCTCCCCCTATCTATATCTAATCTAAAACTAAATAGGATGAGACAATAGTCTTTCTTTTTTCTTCAAGAAAGCCAATATCCTTTTCTCTTCACAAAAAAGTGATAGCAAGTTAACTTAGAACAGCAATAACAATTTTTTGAAATAAGATGAGAGTAAAGAAATGAAGGTTCCTGAAAGTTTAAAGACTTCTGTCACTTCCTTCGGGACGAGACAGCAATATCAAGCTCAAAGACTTGAATATACGAAGTCCTATCTACCCTTTTATATGCTAAAATTATCAAGAACAAATTATAGCAGCACAAAGTCTGAAATATCTTATTCTCTTTTACACAAAACAATAAGAACTAGTATAAGCTCAAAGACTCACAACTATTTCTTATCACAAAATTTATTTCTAATTTCTTTCAAGAACAAGTGTAAGAACAAAGTCTTACAACTCTTCCTATAAGAATGTTTACTCTAATTGATATTAACCTCCAATACTTGCAGCACAAAGATTGCAAATCAAATTCGATTAAGCTCTCTAAGAAACACTTGCAAGAAAGATAATATGGAACAGAAACTCAAGAATGTAGCGCAAAGACTCAAAACTTGAGCAATCTTCTTCTATTCCTTTCAATTCTTCAATTTACACATAAAAGCTCAAAGACTTCTTTGCTGCAAATTTGGCAAGTTTTGCTTGCTTTCTAAAAGATAAAAATTACAATAGACCCCCTCAAGTATTTATAGGGGAGGAGTCTTGAGAAAAAGGTGGGGAAGATCCTAACTAACTTGAGAAATTCTCTCAACACACCAAGACTTAAACAATAACTAACTATGACTTATTCAAAGTCACAAGTCCTATCCTAAATTGACTTGTAACTCGTCTACTTGTAATTACAAAAGCGCAAGTAATGATTTAATTTGCAATTTACAAAATATATTTACAAGTAAACATGTCAAAAGAGAAACTACAACTAAGAGATTACAATTCTGGAAAATGCAACTAAGTGTTGAAAAACACTTAGGTTGCAGCATGTGAAGACATGAATCCTTTGAACTTCTGGATGATCATTTGCAGCACATCAAGATTCTGTTCATGGGTATTCTTTGTCACGATCATGGTTTTCACAATAACATCGCTGCAACGAAGGATTGTGGCATTATTCTTCTCAAAGGAAGACTGAATTTCCTGCAAGAAGACTTGATAGGCAACCAAAGCCTGAATAGATGCAGCTGAAAATGGTTCACTCTTCCACTCATGATGAATCTTCAACTGTAAATCTGAGAGAACCCTTTCTTCTAATAATAATTCCCCATTGTGATTCATGATATTGCAAGAAGTTTTCTCACAACGACAAACAATATCCTGAAATATTTCCAATCGCAGTCTCATAGAATCATCAATGTCTTCAACAACTGACTTGAGAACAAGGGCTTTGTTCTCCAAGAGCTCCTGGTATTCTAGATACACAACCCTCGAAGGAATAACCTGATGTTCTAGAAGAACACTCAACTTTTGTTGAGGAATCTTGAGCCATGTTGGCAAGCTATCTTCCACCTTTTCCAAGTTTTGTTTGAAAGCATCAGAAACCTGGTTCAATTGTTCCTCAATGGTCTTCAATTTGACCATCATTTGAAAAACCTCCTTCAAGACCTGTGCACATAAATCATGAAGCTAATCCACCCAAGATTCCAATGCTTGTACCTTTTGAGCAGCTCTCTCAACTCCTTGAATTGATTCTTGTGGACTGGAAGAACTCGAAGGATTGCTCCCTTCACTAGCGGATTTTGTAATCCTTTGAACAGCTGCAACAAGTTGCCTATTCTCTTCTTTCAGCTTGTCTTTCTTTGCTAGAAGCTCGTCATATCACTGTACTAGTGAAGCAACAGACTGTTGGGCATCATGTTTGACTACTTCATGTGTTTGCTTACCCAATTCTACCCTTGTGACCCTGTAATCAGCAGCTTGCATTTCCTCATGTGGCTTGTCTACAAGAGGCTCGACAATTTCAGCCACCTTCATCTTGTTACTGTCAACTGTTACCCTTGAGATCGTCTTGGCTCTTTTAGCAACCTTGGGTCTTGATTGCCTAAGTTGCTAATAATCAAAGACACCAGGATAAATTTCATGCTTCTTTCTCTTGGGAGTGACAGAACTAAGCCATGGAGGTAGAGCCATTAGCTCTCATTCAGTAGCAGCTAAAAGCAGAGAAGCAGTTTCTGTTTGAACAACCATGGTCATCCTAGGGGAAGTATCTGTTTGGATGGCAACCATGGCTTGCTCGATAACCAAAGGACATGAAGATTGCTTCATAAACTCCTCAAAGCTAGAAGTAGAGGTATCAATCTCTGACAAATGAATACATGCAGGAGTATCCTCAAAGATTTCCAGCAAACTCTCTTGTTGATGATCAAGAGGCGGCTCAACTGCAGAAATGGGAATGACATTCTGAGGAGACTCATCCACTACTGTGTCAGGAGGAGATAAAGGTAGGTCCATGGGGATTGAGGAAGGGACCTCATGAGGTGACTCCAAAGTTAGTGACTTAGGAGCATCATCTGACTGTTGTTCTTCCTCTGGATCTTTAGGATCAATCAAATGAATGTGAACTTGGGATTTCTCCTTCCCACGAACTGTCGCCTCCTCAGGAGGAAGTACCATCGCCCAACTAACTCGCATCTTAATTCTTGTGCCCGAAGATGATGCACCTTCCTTGTTATCTATCTGGATTTCAGACTTGCGTTTGAGGGGTCCTGTAGAATCATCTTCTCTTCCAACCTTGATCTTGATGAGTCTAACACCATTACCTTTGAGCCAAGCGTTGGTGTTAGCTACGATAGGCTGAAATCTCTCAAGAATGGAAGTGCATTCTTTGTGTGACCACTGAATTGATGGAAGTGGAGCTTCATCAACTCTTCGTGAAACATATTCTGGATCAAGCAAATTCCCATCATCAATCATTCCTTGTGGAATGTCCATCAGGTTCAAATCAATAATGTGTTTAAGGGTGAGCCTGCAATAATCCATCTTATGAACCTCCTTTTTTGTACAAAGATCCACCCAAATATCCTCTATGCGATGCACATGTATGAAGGACTTTTTGATTCTCTCCTTCATACATAGGTAGTCAAAATCTTCTCTTGACTTAAACCTTTTGAGTTTTATCTCCTGCATTTCAGTTTCCATAGCTTTGGCTTTGGTGGATGTAATGAGGGAGTACCGGCCAATCTTCAATGTGTTAGTTGTAGAAATCCCCATCCCAGCCTTATGATTGACAAATTGATGTGCATGAACAGCCATGATCTGTCTTCCCAACTCCATAAGAATAATCTTATCAGTTGAGTATCTAGGAAGCATGTACAGCTGCCCGCTGTAACATCCAACTCTCATGTAAGTGAAAGTTAGGAATTGAAGGAACAAGCAACCATATTCATTCACTCTTTCCCATGCCTCGTTTGATACTCTTCTATTCTTTAGAGTCTTATTAAACTGACACATGCTAGGTTGCCGGTTCGGGTTCGAGCACCGGTTTGGGTTTGAAGAACCAATACGCCGGTACGGCAAAATTTTGAAAAGGGGTTTGAGTTCGTTTGGGTTCGTTAGTACAAAAACATGTAAATTTTATATATATATATATATATATATATATATATATATATATATATATATATATATATATATATATATATATATATATATATATATATATATATATATATATTTTAATATTTGTGCAGCCCGTAAGCATGAATTAAGATTAGCATGTCACATAGCATCATATAAACAACATAACAAACATAAACTTGTAATCATAGCATCATGATCATACCATAATAGCATCATATACATCAAGTTTAATATCAAAATGACAAAATATTCAACTATATTTGTGGAAAAGAAGGGGTAGTCTTATCCTACAACATCAGGATGAGATGGGGCTTGCATTCCCCTTGTTTTCTTTGTAGAGGTTTGAGTCAATCTATGGGCTTCTCTCTCTTCTGCCTCCTCATGCTCCTTAAAATATTTCATCACTATCTCATTTGGTATAGGGTTACCATCTTTTCCAGGGCATTTTTTGATGCCTCTTCCTTTTATTCCACACAAATGGCCTACTACCCGATAATATGAACTATTACATTCAATAGCACATCCTTGGCATCTCCAACGGAATCCCCCAACTCCTGGAAATGGGTTTAAAATGTCAACATACTTCCATAAGGGAGAATTCGGATCATTTCTTTGTTTTGTAATTGTTTGTTCATTGCCAACGGAGGAAGAGGTAGATGTCATTCTAGTTCCTATGGAAAGAAATAACATAAACATATTCAAAAACAAAAACAAAATAATGAAAAACAATTAATGTTTCATGTTTGAAAATTTGAGAAACAAAATAGTTGGAAAAAAATGTTAAAAAATCTACCTCTTGTAGGCAATGGAAGCTTGCAAATGTATGGAAATGATGTTGCAGCACTTGTTGAAGCTTCAAAAATCAGTCTTCAACTCCTCCTATTTGATCTTGGAAGCCAAATTTTGTTCACCCTTTCTTCAACCTGCTCTCATAAAACTTTTGTTTGCAACACAAATGAGGTGAAATGAGTGAATATAATGTTTTAGAAGTCACTTTTAGGGTATAAGTTTCACTTTTTACATGGCGGATTTCAAAAAAAACTAGAATTTTGCATAAAAAAGTGCGTTTTGGGCTGCCCAACCGTCCAGGTTCGACCTGGGTTCGACCGGGTTCGATCTTGGTCCACCCAAGTTCGAACCAGGTCAAACACCCTCTGGGAAATTCAAACCCTGGTCGAACCAAGGTCAGACCGGACCCAAACCAGGGGTGTCTAGGGGCGAACCTAGTAAGCTAGGAAATAACCAAAGAATGCATCCTGAAATGTAATATGTTGGGTCTCAAAGGCAGCTGATCATAGTACTCCCACACAGGTATAAGCGAGCGATAACCCTTGGTAGAAAGACCAGGGAAATGTCTAAGTGATGTTGCTAAATACACCAAGTATGAGTTGATATAGAATGTCACGGTAGTAGGGACTGCTGCAAGTTGTTCACACAAAATGTCACTGATAATTTCTCCCCATGAGATGTGATGGGACTACCTTATGAACATGATAAACTAATACATCCAGAGCTCAAAAACATTAGAATGCTCTAGACCCAACATCCTACTGAGAAGAGTAATGATGTCTCCAATTTCCCACTTGAAGTCACAACGGTACAACTTAGCCCACCTTGTGAAAGCGGCTCGTGGCTCATGGATCCATCTGTTAATGTGACGTTTGCAATCCTTTTCCCTCTTGACATAATAATCAGCTACACTATCCTTGGAAATCTCCATATACACAGGTGCTAATGGTATTCTGAAAACTTTGTCAATAGTCTCAGCATCAAGACGGATTATTGCCTCCCAATCATCATTTTTGATAGTTCTTGTCTCTTTATCAAAATGGTGAGCACAAGCAAGAACAAACTCAGGTTCTAGGGCAGCCACCGGAAAAGAAGAAGCATGGTGAATGTGGCTGCCCAACAATCGCTGCATATTACTATCTTGCGGATCCTCCACCCTTTTGATGAAATCTAACATGTCAACATGCCCTATTTCCGTATCCTTGATATGATCCATAGGAGAGGAAACTTGTGAAGGAGAAACTTCATTCTGGTACTTATCAAATTTGTATTTCATCTTCTTTGGAACGGAGGATGATAGTAAATCTGACATTGAAGAACAATCTGGTACGCTGCGATGAAGACTTAAAAGTGTCAAAGCAACATCAAGATCAGCTGCAACTATCATCTTCTCTTCTTCAAATGGGAAAAATTCTAACCCTTACACTTCACAACTTTGTGAGAGGAAGATGGGAAATAAATAAGGATGCTTGAAACTTGGCTTTTGACCAATTTCGGATCTTGGGGAATGTTTTACAAGTATACAAGTGGGAAAGAACAAATGTGCAATCAGATTTTTGAAACCCGAATGCAAGTGTACTTGTAAAAAGGAAAATGAAGAAGTGGGTGAAAAATGAGATTTTGACATGTGGGAAATGGCGGAAATGGTAGGTACGGATGATGGTAATGAGTATGGATGAAAATGGAAAGATTTTGGGAAGATCATCTTTATAAAAATGGGAAGAACTTTCAACTTGTAATCAGATTTTAAAAACCCGATTTTGAAAGGATGAATATTTTTCAACTTAGAAACTTGGAATTTCACCAAAACATGGTTAAGGTTTTTCAACCAAAGGGGAAGATCAACTATTTTCATCTTACTTGCAATCAGGTTTTTAAATCCCGAATGCAAGTAAAGAGGGAAAATGAGGAAAGACAAATGCAATCCACAAATTGCTTTGCAAACTTGGAACAAAGCGGAAAACCTCTCACAAAACCAATTTTAGGCAAAAACCAACAAAACTAACATATATACAAATTGACCAAGGAAACCAAAACAAACAAAGACAAAAAATGAAAACAAGAAAAAGAGAAGAGAACATACCTTGATCAATCAAAATGACCTCCCAAGAATAAGAAGCAATCCTTGAAAGAAAAGATAGAATCTCTTAAATAAACAACAAACCACACTCCAAACCCTAGCCACGTTTTTGAAAAAACGCCATATGGATCAAAACACCCATTCAAAGCATGAAGAATCGGTCAAGACAAGTATCCAACCTCCATGCCTAGGCAAGACAAGCCAAAACAACTTAGGAGAGGTAAGATTCGTGGCATTCAAGAAACACGTGTTTTGTTGTTTGAAGGCCATAAAACCAGCAACGTCTTCCAAATGGCATGTAAGGAGTTGAAAGATGCATGAAAATCGGTATGAAACCTAAACGCCTTCTTCCTCCTTGAATCTCTCCACAAAAATCGTTGGAAATCTTCAACAAAATCCTCCAATATTGCTGGTTGGGTTCTTGAGGAAGAATGACAAGTTTAAAATGCAAAGAACAAAAGAAATCAGGTTCCTATAACCCATTTGCAAGTTAAAAATGTTCACTTTTTCATGCATAAGGCAAAATTGGGTTTGTGAGAGAAAACAACAAGTTTAAAATGCATGTAAAGGGGAAATAAAACTCCCTTTACAAGTTTTAAACAACTCAACAAAAGACTAGTAAAGGGAAAATAAAATTCCTTTTACAAGTTACAAAAATAACTTAAAAATAAAACTTGTAATAGGGAAATAAAAACCCTATTACAACTTAAAGTGACTTTATAAAACTTGTAATGGAGGAGAAAAAACCCTACCATAACTTAAAATCACTTAAGTAGAACTTTTTAAAGGAATTACAAGTTTTATTTAAACTTTATAATTTAAAGTTCACTTGTAAAATGTCCAAAATTTCCTACAATGACTAAAAGTCAAAAAGAAACAAGGGGAAAATTAAAAGTAAGTTACAAGTTCTATTTTTCATAAAGTGCACTTGTAATTAACTTAAAATTTCCATACAAACACAAAAACAAAGGAAAAAATAAAACTTACAACTAAAGGAAAATTTCCCACCTACAATCAGGGAGAAAAAACCCAAAATTGAAAGAAAAACATAGCAAACAAACTCAGAATGCAATGAAATTTGAAACGTGGTTTGAGGATGGACTGAGGATTAGTCCAGTCCAAGGGTAAGGAGAAATTTTGCCTTGGGAACTGTGCCATAAAGTAAAATTTTCATTTTTTGACATAATTTTTTTGTAATGGTCCATCATTTTTTTAAACAAAAATGAGGACAAGAAGCTATACCTTGCCATTTTGTAAAAAGATAAGTTAATGCAACATAGCCAAAGGGCACAAAGAGCCTTAGAGAGGGAAAGGAAAATACTAGCAACAAACTCTAACACAAACCAAAAAAGTAATATGGGTGAAACAATAGGAGAAGAGATGAGAACATTCATGGAACTAACAACCAAGGCACTAATGGATCAAAATGAAAGAACCCAACTCCTCATGCAAGTCTTGCAAAACATGAATACTTCAATTAATAGTATTAGAACCAACACTTCTAATGGGAGGGACATTATGATGGAAATATTGTCATTGATGTCAAAGATGCAAGAAGACTATCATCAATGTCAAAGGTGATGGTTAAGGAATTGGATAGCTATGATTTATATGGATTGGATAGCTGTGATTTATATGAAGAAAACATCCACATGATTAAGGATTTGGATAGTTGTGATTTATACGAAGAAGACATCTACATGAAACCATTAATGATCAGAATTGAAGGTATCTCCATGATCAGATCAGTGATCAGTATTGAAGATGAACTCCATATACAAGATGAGGGTATACAGCGATCAATGCAGCGATCTGTTTATAAAGACAATGAACCACTAAGCAACAAACTGATATATATATTATCTCAGCTACAGAATACATATATATTTATATACAGCAGCATATAGATATATGACTACCAAAGTGACTACACATACAGCATATAGATGACTATCTGAAATTCATCTATAGCATACAGGTGCATACATAAACACAGATACACAGAGGGTATAATATGCAGAAAGCTACCATTCGATGGTACATATTTAATACATAAATAAGAACATACAGATCACAGACAACAATACATGAAACAGCGGTGCTGACCATATACAGCATCACACAATCAATAAGACTAGAATTAAATTTGAAATATGGGTGAAGGAAGAATAGCGGACTACTGTAAACAATAAAACAACACAGCTATATTTGGGTCGACATAATGATGTTCATGAACAACTTGCTTTAGTGGTGATTGAAGTCTTAATGGCAGCGATAAAGACAAAGCATAATTTAGAGTCAACGATTATTGGAGCATAAAAATAAAAGGATCATAGTCAATTTCATTAATACATGTGCAATAGACATTGATTAGTCAAAGCAAGGACCGAGTTCATTATGCAGCGTTTTATATAAATTAGCGATTCATTTGAATGGCTTATGGTAGCGATCAAGGAGAACAGCAATCTGTAGAGGTAATGGCTTTGGATCACAGCCACGGTCAAAATATTGATGAAATCGTGGCAAGCAATACGTGTGTATATTTTAATGATCAAATTCCTTTGCAAAGTTGAGAGAAGTGAATTATATAGTGATTTTCTGTATTAGCCGACATCTCCAAATACTGCCGACTTCATGCAATGATTAATATGGCCGATGATCATCAAGAGATTTTTAGAAGACTTTATATGCAGTTCGTAGTTGGAGTCACTGTTATAGCCGAAAGACAAGCAATGATTAAATATAAGCAAAATGAAGTATTTGATAAGGTGCGATTTGTATAAAGATGGCAAATCGATTTATATTCTGGCCGAAGAATTTCATTACGGTGGATCTTGTAATTAACTACAAGATGATAAAGAATCGAATATGATAAAGGAAATTTGGAAAAGGGATTCGTATCTGAAATAATATTAAGTAGGGAGAGATTTAAGTTTATATTTGTAGTGAACAAAATTTACTATAATACGATATGTATCAAGAAAATAACACGATATGATGAATACGTATTAAAGGTGGAATTGTGATTATTCATGAAGTGATCATGAATGGCAGTGTCTAAACAAAAGAAGCAATCAGAAATAGTCTATATTAGTGAACGGTTAAATATATTTAAAAAGTGCGATGAATGGTCAGTTTGACAAGTCATCAATCTAACAAACAAAAAGTGTATTTTGTTTAAGAAAACAATTTCTTCAAAGGGTACGATTGGTGTACTAAAGAATAAGCAAAAATAATTAATGATATGAGGCAGCGATTAATATATAGACAGACATGTCTCTTCTAAGAAGGATCCTCTCCAAGAGTATGACTCTTGGATGGCAAAAATATAAAGCCAAGATAATTTAAAGTTGTGTAGTGTTGTTGGGTGTAAGGAGAAAAAGAAAGCTGTGTGTAAGCATTGAAGATTACCATTATATACACCAAAGAGATCGATGAGAATTGCAGATTCATGAAGGATATATATAAGAAGTAAGTGTGATATGCATGTGTGAATATAGAGATCTTTTGTGTGTAAGAAATAGAGATTGCGTGAGTAGAGCATGGAATAAAAAATTAAAAAAAGATCTTTGAGATGTAAGTGTGCAGTATATGAGAAGTTTATATCAGATATACATATGAAGAAATATGAGCAGTTAGGGTAGATCTCAAGGCAGAAATGTATATAAAGAAATTGTCATATTTATGATCAGATTTATAACAGAGTTGAAAAGAGAATTGCAGCAGATATAGAAGAAGATTATGCAGAATTAAAGGTAGATTTGTAGAGTGTATGACAGAATTGTAAATGCAGATTGGAGAACAGACTGGAAAGAATTTTATCAGTGAGTTGTGAATAGCTTTGTGCCAGATCTATTGTCACCATAATGGCAGTTTGAATAAGAGAGTTTGTGGAAGAAAAGGACATCCATCATCCGTTGTTATAGCAACATTGTCAAGGTGGAAAATCAGATTTATGTGAAGTGGGTTGGTGCTCACAGATTCTGAATTGGGAATTGGTACTTCCAATGGGTAGGTGCTCACAAAATCTTAATTGGGAGTTGGTGCTTCAAGTGGGTTGTGTTGTGCGTGATGCACACACACCCCTTTGCTTCGCAAGGACCCCCCATTTTTTTTTTTTAGTTTGATCTGCCCAATAGAAGAGAGAAATCGCCCAGAGTCCCCATCACCCTAAATTTGTTTTGAGTCAAACAGGTAGGCAAAGCAAAATCGCGAGGGAAAGAAAATCTCAATGTTCATCTAAGAAGTGTAGAATCTCACAAAAATATCTCATAGGCCGAAGTCTTCCTTTAGGCCGACATTCCCAAAATCGGCTAAGTGACCGAATTCGTGCAATACAAGCTTGAAGGCCGAAAACTTTCCAAGTTCAAATCGTGCCAAACCATCATTATTTGCCGAAATGGGAGAAGTAGATAAACTCACGTTTTCACCTCAGAGGCTGCAAAATCACTTAGTTCGCAAAAAAAAGCCTTGCAGGCCGAAAAGGACTTAAGCCTCCAAAAGCGGCTTCTTAGCCAAAATTAAAAAGAGACCAGGATTGTGCAAGATCCTCTATTTACCCGAAAAATAGAATGAAGAGTAAAATCGCATCTTGGCCATTTTGGTCGAAAACCAAAAGCCCTCAAAATCATCTTATAGCCCGAAAATCTTAAAGAACGGAAAACTCAAGTTTTGCAAATGGTTTGTCCAGGCCAAAAAATGACAATCGCAAAATTCAGCTAAGTAACTGCCAATGCAAAAGGTAGGAAGAAGTCTCGGGCATTTTTCTCATTAAAATCCGAAGTAAACCCTCTCATTATGCCTTCGAAATACTAATGAATCCTCAGGTTAGTGAAGCCGAAAAATGGTGAAAGTTCAAATTCGCACCAAAATGCAAACTGAAATCTTGCAAAATCTCTTTGCAAGCCGAAAACTTATGGTGAAAGTCCAAATTCGTGCCAAACACCTAGTATGCTGAGAATGATAGAAAGCCAAGTCACGCTAAAAATCCTCAGTTAGCCCGAAGTCCCGTAAAGGACATTTGGACGAAAATGAAAGAAGTTTGCCAAAACCTTCTTCAGACCGAAAATCGCTTCAAGCCTGCAAATCGGCCCAAAAGGCCAAAATGTGAGGCAAAACTCTCGATATCGCAAAATAAGCCGAAAAACACAAAAGCTCAAAATCGCACTATAGCGTGAATTTAGCCTAAAAAGATAACTTAAGGTGTCAAAATCACAAAACGTCCAATAGCCTAAAAGGTCTCATAAGTTCACAAAACAAAGGGTGTTAGAACATAATGTTATTAGGGATCACATCCTTGTAACATTTATATATAATGTTCTAACATAAAGTTATAAAACCTTATATATTATATGCTTTATAAGCATATCCCATTTGAAATAATTATAATCTAATAAATATTAGATTATTAATTATTTATGAGTGGCGGTTATTGAAAAGGTGTGACTAGTGAAGTCACCCTTCCTCCTATATTTAAGGAGGTTCTCTCTCATTTGAGAGGGTGATAATTTGGAGCTTTATGGTGAGTTATATCACTATGCATATGAGGTATTATTGGGCATGTGGAAGTATTGGAGGAGTGTCCCCAAGTTCATGCCTATTTTATGATAGACTATATTTGTAAGTGTTTTAATTAAATGATGCTTTATGGGGTTTTTTACCCGAAAGGATTTTCCCCATGTATATCTTGTGTAATGTGTACATTTATGCATGTATGTTTCTCATTTCATTTACTTCATGATCTTGTTTATAATGATTAGTCATATATAGCGCAAGGCTAGAGTGTAGAGTGTAAGGCTAGAGTGTAGAGTGTATGTTGTGGGACTTGTGATAAATCAACCATACCTATATAGCGTAAGACTACAGTGTAGACTATAATATTTTGTAGATTACACATCTTTCTTTCTTTCACCTATCGTGGAAAATATTGAATAGTCATACAACGTCCTATCTATGTCCGTGTAGCTCTTCACATCTTTTTTAATCATTTTACTTTTCTATTGTTTTCTGACAATTTCTTTCAAAGAATTATTTCAAGCAGACGAGGTCTATATTTGGCATACACGTCGACAAATCAATTATTTATGCATAAGTCCTATGGTCATATTGTAAATTCTTCTCCTTGTAATTCTTCCACTTGTAAAAGCATTGTATTAAGACCTACGGGCACTATGTAATGAACCTGGGGAGAGGCTAATTTGAGGGGACCATGGCTCCAATATAATTTTTTAAGACCTCACAGCATCATTTTTAAAACACTAGGATTATAAATTATGACAAGATACTATCATGTAGTCCGGAATGCATGATCTCCATGTTGGCATATATTTGTGTCCCTTTTTATCACTGTCAAAGAAGACCTATGTTACTGGAGTGCTTCATTTTATTTTTTATGGAAATTGACATGTGATCCCCTATTAACATTAAGGGGGAGTGTTAGAACATAATGTTATTAGGGATCACATCCTTATAACATTTATATATAATGTTCTAATATAAGGTTATAAAACCTTATATATTATATGCTTTATAAGCATATCCCATTTGAAATAATTATAATCTAATAAATATTAGATTATTAATTATTTATGAGTGGCGGTTATTGAAAAGGTGTGACTAGTGAAGTCACCCTTCCTCCTATATTTAAGGAGGTTCTCTCTCATTTGAGAGGGTGATAATTTGGAGCTTTATGGTGAGTTATATCACTATGCATATGAGGTATTATTGGGCATGTGGAAGTATTGGAGGAGTGTCCCCAAGTTCATGTCTATTTTATGATAGACTATAATTGTAAGTGTAGTAATTAAATGATGCTTTATGGGGTTTTTTACCCGAAAGGGTTTTCCCCATATATCTTGTGTAATGTGTACATTTATGCATGTATGTTTCTCATTTCATTTACTTCATGATCTTGTTTATAATGATTAGTATCCTAAGATCCTAATTTCTAACAAAGGGGCATTTATATATAGAGTGTAAAATCACGCATCTTCCCATTTGGCCGAAAGCACCAAATGAAAATGTAATTGCACTATCCAAAATCTCTCATTTCGCTTGAAATGTCTGAAATCCATAAAAGTGAAGTGTTCAAAATTAAATCTCTCAACTTGCCTAAGGGTCCCAAAATCCGAAAGAGAAGGTCAAAAACATTTAAAAGATACATCTCACAAAGAGCTTCTCAAGCCCGAACTTCACCGAGACAAAGCCTGACGTTAAAAATGTAATGTTTGTTAAATTAATTTAATTAATTTTTCAAATTGATTTATTAAAGTGAAATTGATTGTTCGCAGGTCAAAGGCATCGTCCGGAAGAACCAGGCAAAAGCCTAAAACGTCAAGGAGCCTTGATCACGATTAAAGCTAGAGAAGAAGATGCAAAGCACGAGATTGGAACCAAGCATTGGGAAGCGTGTTGCTGAACCACCTGGACAATGAGTTTGAAGTCCACCACAGATACCAAAAGACAAAGAACACAGAATGTTACCAAGTCTATACATTCTTGAGAAATGCACTGTTGGATTTAATTCCAGAAATTCAGTTTTAAAAACTAAAATTGTTTTAATGTAAAATTGTCTGTGGGCCCCACTCAAGATATTTTAAAAACAGAGGGGACACAAGTTAGTTATGTCCAACTACCAGATAGACCCAAATTAAAGTCAAACAGTTGTAGGCAGTTGAGAAGGTGGTTGGGTAGATAACTGAAAATTGAGTGGTCATGGGTTAAAGCTGGCAACTTCTGGAAGGTAGATTGCAGCCCTTGGATGCAACCAATCCTGCCCATCGATTCATTTTGTAAATTCTATAAAGGCAGAGGCCTTTCTCTTGTAAAGGGTTAGATTGTTAGATAGTTAGACTTTAGTTAGATTATTGTTAGATTTTTAGGCAGTTAGAATAGGTTAGAGTTTTGTAGAAGGTTAAATTTTAGCAATAGCATAGAGATGTTGCAGAAATTGGTGTAACGGCAGCTAAAGCAAATATATGAACATTGAAATATGGTGTTTATTGTCTTTGTTTTCTTCTGTTTGCATAGTTTCTTTCAGCATTTTATATAGATCTTTCTATTTTTGGGTGTGCAGGTATTTGATGGATTCAAGCTCATACCATTGAGGATATATTGATTGTATGTTCTTGTGTATGGTTAGTTTGAGCCTTTAATTGTATTTAGTTCAATTGAAAGTGTCTATCTGAGCTGCGCCAGAATTGGGTGCTTAGCCATGCATTTGCAGTCTGAAAATCTTCCAAGTCCCCTTGAAGATTGCATCGTTCCTGCGAGGTTGTGGGCTATTCTGGCCAAGCAGGGATTGGTTATGTTGAATCCGTCTACCCGCATACAAGTCTTATTAACTTTAGGTTTCTTAAACCCTTCTCTTTTGCTTTTTATTTCCCAGTTCGAGAATCCCAGCAAACCAGCTTGTTGCAAAACGTAAGGCCCCTTGTGCTCCCAGCAAAACACATCGACAGTTGAGCTATCTTGTAGTCAAGAACTGACATCTGGAACCTTGAGGTTGTCCCCTTTGATCAATTAAAAACGGCATCAGGGCTTCCTTATACAAGAGAGGATAGGATACTCGGCGAGATCATTCTATTCTGCATTGGCCGGAGAGAGTCGTAGCAATGCAACTTTAGACACATCAACAGGTTGGTGCTCACAAATTTCAGAAGTGGGAGTTGGTGCTTCCAGTGGGTTTGTGCTCACAAACAGAGTTAGGGGTTGGTGCCTACAAATATTGTAATAGAAGAATTATATAAAAGCATTATTTTGCCGTGGTTTTCTCCTGCAAGGGTTTCCACGTATATATCTTGTGTTCTATTTGTGTTCACATTAGATAGATTACATATTAATATTGGTATGCAATGAATGTGATAATGAGATAAGTTATATACTTGTGATTGAAGCTGAAAAAGTTTAAATTGGTGAAAATTGTTAAGTTTAATTAAATTATGTGATCAAGAGGCTAGAACAGATGAAAGGTATAGTCTGGAATTTACTTCGAACTGCAGTAGTGTGAATGAAGGAAGCACAACACTTACGAATTTTCAGTATTGTCCTCCTCCCCATTGTATGAGTGTAATATATCTAAGTGAATGAGAGGGTACGTAGGGAGAGATGTTTCTTCCCACAACACTTATGAATTTTCAGTATTGTCCTCCTCCCCATTGTATGCGTGTAATATATCTAAGTGAATGAGAGGGTATGTAGGGAAGAGATATGTCTTCCCACATGGGAAGAAACATCTCTCCCTACGTACCATTCAGTACATTAACAAACATATCGCAATTTATTACAAATCGTTTAACCCAGCCCGTTATCATTGAGTGTAAACGGTGGCATAAATAATATCCCCAGCCCAATAACATAAAGGGGTGTGACCAGTGGCAATCACCACAATAAATTCGATTTATTTATGTTTATTGTTAACGTGTAAACTAATATGTTAACAAGTAAGCATCGGAATTTTGAAGTTGTACGACCGACGTTACCAGAATTAACACTCCCTCTTAACTAGGGAGGACACATTTAGAGAAAAAATCATAATTCATCCATTGATTGTGAAGAGAAGAGATATCACACCATAGTGATATCTAGAGATATGGTTCAACAATGAATATCAAGTCTCATGATACTCACCATAACTCATAGTTATCAAGTAAGGATGCCTACCATACTGATAATGATTCATGGCATGTCCACGAATATTATGTCCATAATATTCACCATGAAGATCTCTATCATAATTATGGTTTATTTAATGATACCAACCAACTGATATGTACCATAATGTCTCAGAGATATATATACTATCATGACATGTCCAGAGATATCAAGTCACATGACATCCATCAAGATAAATAAATTGATAATTGTAAAATCGTCACTTTACAATATCAATTTGAAACAAGTGTTCATTATTAAAAAGTCGTCACCCTTCAATAATGTTCACAGGAGGGCCCATGAAGTCATGGATTCACAAACATGACAAATAAAAGAGTTTACACATTAAACATCTTAAATATATTAGTATATCAAAATAAATGAGACTCTATCTCAAAATTAAATAACATTTTCAACCATACCAAGTTTATCTCTAAAGTGTTCAATCTTGATCCTGGAGAGAGGCTTGGTAAGAATGTCTGCAACCTGATCACCTGTACTAATATAATTCAGTCGGATCACATTCCTTTCCACCATATCTCGAACATAGTGATAAGGAATCTCAATGTGTTTAGACTTGTCATGAAATATTGGATTCATTGAAAGCTTGATGCAACTCTGATTGTCGCAATAGATAACAGTAGGATTTAAGGGTTGACCAAACAGTCCTACAAGCAGTTTCTGGAGCCATACTACTTCTCTTGCTCCCATGGAAGCTGCAATGTATTCAGCTTTTGTAGAACTCTGAGCAACTGAAGACTGTTTTCTACATATCCATGAGATCATTCCTAATCCTAAACTGAAGCAACATCCTAATGTGTTTTTCCTGTCAACTACGCTTCCAGCCCAATCAAAAATCAGTGAATCCATGTAGGTCAAGGTCTAAATGTTTATATTTCAGACCAAAACCAATAGTTCCTCGAAGATATCTCAGAATATGTTTTGCAGCGACAAGATGTATTTCACTAGGTTCACACATGAACTGACTTAGTGCATTAACAACATAACATATATCAGGTCTTGTGTTTACCAAATACATCAAAGGTCCAATAATTTGTCTGTAGAGGGTAGGATATGCAAACTCTAATTCTGCAACTGCTTCCTTTAGCTTGTGCAGATTTGTCTCCATAGGTGTGGTCATGAATCTACAATCCATCATTCCAAATCTCTTGAGTATATCAATGGTGTATTTTCCTTGATTAAGGATTATACCATCTGCCTGCTGCCAAACTTCCAATCCAAGGAAGTAGTGAAGAATTCCTAAATCCTTCATATCAAACTTAGAGGCTAATTCTTTCTTACACCGAGAAATACGATTATCCTCTCCTGTGATTAGTAGATCATCAACATAAAGAATAAGAATTAATAATTCACCATTGATTACTTTGTAGTAGAGATTTGGATTTGCTTCATTCTTGGAAAACCCTAATTCCAAGAGATAGTGATCAATTCTTTCATACCATGCTCTGGGGGCCTGTTTCAGTCCATATAGGGATTTCTTTAATCTGCAGACATGTGATTCAGCCTTATGAATCACAAAACCTTCAGGTTGCTCCAAATAAACTTCTTCTTCAATCTTACCATTCAGAAAAGTAGTCTTGACATCCATTTGATGGACTTTCCATCCTTAAGATGCTGCAATAGCCAAAACTGCTCGGACAGAAGTGTATCTAACAACAGGAGCGAATGTTTCTTCATAGTCAATACCTTCTTTCAGTGAGAAACCTCTGGCAACAAACCTTGCTTTGTGCTTCTCAATGTTGCCATTTGTTGCATGCTTGATTTTGAAGAGCCATTTAGAAGATACCACGATTTGCCTTTAGGCCTAAGCACAATATCCCAGACATCATTTTTCAGAATTGACTGATACTCTTCTGAAATAGCATCTTTCCAAACTTGACGCTTGAGAGCATCTCCAACATATGTAGGTTTTGCATCAATGGTCTCACTCATCAAGGCAGCATAACTGGAAAATAGGTTAGGTCTCTTACTTTCTCTGAAGGTCCCCTTTGGAGCAGCATAATTTTCAGCTTCTTGAAGCATCTTTTTAGCCCAAAGTGGTCTCTTCCTAGTTTCGGGATAATGTTCTTCTAAAGGTAATTCTTGAACTTCATGCTCAGCATTTTCAAGGGTCTCCCTCTGAATCTCAGGGGTGGGATCCTCATCCATGCTTGTAGGAGGATCTTGGTGTTCTAATTCATTAGAGCTTTTGGACCTCCTGAATTCTATGTCTTCTTCAAAGATGACATCTCTTCTTAGTTCAATTTGCCTTTGTCCAGGTATGTATACTCTGTAAGCCTTCGAGGTTTCACTGTACCCAACAAATGCCCCTTTCTTTCCAGAAGGTTCTAATTTTGATCTCTTTTCTTTGGGAACATGAATATAGACTAGACACCCAAAGATCCGGAGATGAGTTATGTCAGGTTTGTTACCAGTAAAGGGTTCTTCAGGGGTTTTATTATCAAGAAGAGAATGAGGACATCTATTTTGAATGTACACAGCTGTCCTAGATGCTTCAGCCCAAAATGAGGTTTCTATATTTTGATCAAACAACATAGCCCTAGCAGCTTCTACTATAGTCCTATTCTTTCTTTCAGCTACCCCATTTTGTTGTGGGTTATAAGGTACAATTAACTCCCTCTTAATCCCAGCATTTATACAATAATCTTTAAACATATCAGAAGTGTATTCCCCCCCATTGTCTGTTCTTAAGGTTATGATTTTCTTACCTATCATGTTTTTTGCAAGAGCTTTGAATTCCTTAAATTTAGAAAGGATTTCTTCAGATTCTTTGTAGCTCAGAAAATATATTCAGGTCTTACTAGAATAATCTTCTACAAATATTACATAATATAAAAATCCTCCTAAGGAGGGTACAGACATGGGTCCACATAGATCAAAATGAACAAATTCTAATACATTTTTGGATTTACTATTGCTAGAATTGAAAGACCCTTTAGTATTCTTTCCCAAGGCACACCCCTTGCAAGCTCCTTCAGAACTATGACTTAGCATGGGTAGGCCAATCACCATCTTCTCTATTTTAGGTAGGGCATGGAAATGAAGGTACCCTAATCTTCTGTGGCAAAGTTCATTCGAATCTGGAGTCTCATGAATCAAGGCTTGAGGTAGAGTGGTGCAAAGTCTGTAGAGGCTCCCTTGCCTTACTCCAATGGTGTGGTCTTTCTTGATGGTGGAGTTACTTGGCCAAGCAAGTACCTTTCCTTCCATAAAGGTTAATCTGTAACCCTTATCTTCAAGTGCAGAAACTGAGACAAGGTTTCTCTTTATACCAGGCACAAATAGAACTCTAGTCAGCTGTAGGGATATGCCTGACTTTAAGTTGATATTGCAGGTTCCTATTCCCATAACTGGATAATTTGAGTCATCACCAATTGTCACTTCTTCATTTGAATTTGCCACAAGTGTATCTACGTGCTCACGAAATCCAGTGATGTGTCGAGATGTTCCGCTGTCAATCACCCACGTGTTGGAACTCGAGGTGACTTGACTAGAGAGGGCTGAGTAGAAGACTAGTCTCTCGGAATCACTCCCTTTCTTAACTTATACGATTGAAGCTTGTTGTTTGATCCTATCTGGACACTTCATTGCATAGTGCCCATATTGCTCACATCTGAAACATTGTACTTCAGAAATGTCTCTCTTCCTCTTTGAAGACCTCTTTCCATTTGTCGTTGTCCCTTTTTCTCTTAGAGTTCCTCTTTCCTTTCTTTTGGGAATTTGAGTTTAGAACTTGAATGTCCTCATTGCCATTGTTTTGTTTTATTCCTCTTGTGACAAGCCGAGATTCCTCTTGAATGCAATCGGTTTTCAATCTATCAAACTTAGGAAATTTAGAACGAGCACTGATTCCTTGAATGAACGATTCCCATGAGGTAGGGAGTCCATTTAGGGCCATCATAGCAAGTTCTTTGTTGTCTACTAGATGTCCAATAGTGGATAGTTGATCCATAAGCTCAGTGATCCTCAAGAAATAGGATGTAACTGTCTCTCCTTTATTCATCTTTATATGGTGTAGTTGATTCTTCAAGGTGAGAGCCCTGCTAGTGTTGTTGATTTCATAAATGTCAGCTAGGGCTTTGAACATCTGAAAGGCCGTCTCATATTTAGAAATAAATGGCACAATATGGTCTCTCACTGAATCCACAATTATCTTAAGAGCCTTCTCACTGTCCTTGCTCCACTGAATTTTCTTCGTATCATCAGAGGGTTCACGAATTTCACTTTTGACATGAGAGTCAATTTTATTTTCTTTCAAGACAAGCATGATCCTGAATTTCCAGGATACAAAATTTGATGCTCCATCTAGTCGATCTTCAAACCTAACTTCAATTGCCATTAGGATTATAGGAATGTGATCTACTAAGAGCTAGGTGAATGTCTATTTGATCGTTACAGAATTTAATTTGATCTTCCTTAACTTAGCTCTAATACCATGTTAAGTTTAATTAAATTTTGTGATCAAGAGGCTAGAACAATGAAAGGTATAGTCTGGAATTTACTTTGAACTGCAATAGTGTGAATGAAGGAAGCACAACACTTACGAATTTTTGGTATTGTCCTCCTCCCCATTGTATGTGTGTTATATATCGAAGTGAATAAGAGGGTATGTAGGGAAGAGATATGTCTTCACACGTGGGAAGACACATCTCTCCCTACGTACCATTCAGCACGTTAAAAAACATATCGCGATTTATTACAAATTGTTTAACCCACCCCGTTATCATTAAGGAGTGTAAATGGTGGCATAAATAATATCCCCAGCCCGATAACATAAAGGGGTGTGACCGGTGGCAATCACCACAATAAATTCGATTTATTTATTGTTTATTGTTAATGTGTAAACTAATATGTTAACAGGTAAGCATCGGAATTTTGAAGTTGTACGACCGATGTTACCAGAATTAACAAAAATTGTTGTTATACTAATTCACCCCCCCCCTATTAGTATAACCGTGTGCTCTTCACATTAGTACAAATCATTCAGAAAACAATAGTGGATCATCTACACCTAAGATACCAAAACCTTTCTTCCTACCAAGAGGAAGAAAAAATTAATCCTCCCCATAACAACATTGAGGAAATAGCAGAAGCATACACAAACTTAAACCTTGAAGTGAAAAGAATCATATCATTCAGGGAATTCTATGAAGCAAAAAAACATGAGACCCCTAGGAGAGAAAAGGGTCATTCAAGAAGGGACTTAAAACATAAGTGAATAAGATAACTGTTGTCATTTTATGACACCCTTGGTCCATCAGTGAGAACCGATCAGAGATACGATCCATGGATCGGCACTGCCCCAGTTGATCAAGGAGAAAAACAATGGAATTATGAAGTGTGAAGTGTTGTCTTGTCTGGAGGAAGTCCCTTAGTCCTCAACCCCGGAACTCCAGAACTCCCGAAGTTCCCAGGTTGCTAAGCCTCCTTTTCTCTTCCCCGAAACTCCGAAACCCCGAGGTTCCGAAGTTCCTTTCCTTTGCCTCCTTTTCTCTTCTGCGGAACCCTGAGGTTCCGAAGTTCCTTTCCTTTTCTTCCTTTTCTTCCTTTTCTCTTCCCCAAAACTCCGGAACCCCGAGGTTCCGAAGTTCCTTTCCTTTTCCTTCTTCTTTTTCCCCAAAACTCTAGAACCCGAGGTTTCGAAGTTCCTTTCCTTTGCCTTCTTCTCTTCCTTGGAACCCCGAGGTTCCAAAGTTCCTTTCCTCTCCCTTCTTCTCTTCCCCGGAACTCCAGAACCCCAAGGTTCGGAGGTTCCTTTCTTAGTCTTTCCAACTTCGATAACCTATCCTTCTGAAGTCTTCCCATCTTCCTTTCGGCTTGCAACACTTCTAGATGGTGTGATCAACACTCAAGGTTTTTAATGCTCCAACAACCCTTGCAACCAGTTTTCTATATAAGGTTGTTAGGCCTCATTGTAAAGGGTTCTCTCCTTGTTGGCTTGAGCTATTCTATGCTCTTTCACTTCTCTTAAAGACTTGTATTTATCTTGCATTTCTGCAACTGTAAGTTTGGCCATTGGCCTTTGAAAAAATTGAAATTATCATTCTTGCCTTCCTTCAACTTATGCATGCTATGTATGTTCCCTTACCTTCATCATAGGTGTATGTTTTGTGGCTCTTCTCTCATATATGTTGTGTTAATTTATTTCTAAGTGTGACTTGTGAGAAATCTTCTCCCCTTTGACATTTAGCAAGTTCTAACCTCCATACATGCATTGGGGTCATTCATGCAACTGAAGTTTGTGCATCTCTTGGGTATTTCGATTGATTCTTTGTGTCATCTCTGGGTGGGGAGAGAAACATCTCTTATCTTGGTGCATCACCTCCTTTCATTTTAAGCATTTCTCTCTTCCCTTTTCCTCTGCAAGCTGTTAGGATAGGTTTAGAAGTAAGATTTGGAGTGTTAAGTTGGTTCAACACTTGCACTTGGATTGAGAAGGAAGCCGACCTTCTCCGGAGATTCAACCCCTTTGCGCAAGGTCCCACACTTCGGGGTTGTTTCCATGTTTCACAAGGTCGTTGAGTTGATAGCTCAGCAAGGGTGCAAGCTTTTTGATAACAATAACCCCTCCAAACTTTGATGGGTCTGATAAATCACAGCCCATGCTTGGTTGCAGAACCTAAACAATTATTTTACCCTTAGCCCCATGACCGAAGAGGATGCAATCCATTTTGTCATCTTACACTTAGAAGGCTTAGCCCATGAGTGGTGGCACCATGGGATCCTCACCCAAGGGTAACAAGTTGTAGTCTCCTATGAAGAATTCTTACAGAAATTGATTAAAAGATTTGACAGAAAACATCCCCAAAAAGATTTCAAAGACCCGACTCAGCTAAAACAGCAAGGGACAATGGATGAATACATCACTGATTTCCAAAGAACTGCAGTTAGAGTTGCAGGAGTTGATGAAGATAGGCTAACCTATCTATTTGTCGAAGGGTTGAAAGAATCATTGTGGGGGATAGTGGGTGCCCTCAATCCAATAACCTTAGATGATGCCATTGAAAAATCCTTAAGGCTAGAAACATCATCCCTAAATATCAACGCCCCAAATGATCATACAAATATTTTCCACAAGAAGGATAATCACTGTAAGATCTTCATAAACAAAGATGAGCTTAGGAAAAAGAATTTATATTTTAAACGTCAAGAACCTTGGGAACGAGGGCACAATTGCCATATGGGCAGCTCAAACAAAAAAAAAGTCATGCTGTAGATGTAAGGAAAGATGGGAACCAAGCCATAAATGTAAGAGCCAAGTACATCAAAAAGAAGTCACTTCCGAGGAAGAGAGTGAAGAGAACCCTATCAAAAGGGTTAAGTACGATGAGTGGGTCACTCTAGCCACTATCACTCAAACTCCCAAACATCGCCTATTCCGCATTAAGAGTACCCTTAAAGGGCAGAAAGTTATCACCTTGGTAGATAGTGGAGCCTCCCACAATTTTATAATTGAGAAACTAGTAGCAAAAAGGAAGTTGAAAATTGAATATTTCAATGGATTTACAGTAGCAACTGCAACAGGAGCTATGATACAATGCACAAAAATTGTCCCCCAACTAGAAATGCTTTTAGGACAGCATCCCATTAAGGAGGACTTCTATGTAGTACCATTAAATGCTGACATAATATTGGGCATTCCTTGGATATACTCCTTGGGATGTTTTATGGTCGAGCTTGTTGGGTGAAAATTTTGTAAACTGGGGAAGTTCACAAAATTGTGGTTTCAACCACAGTGTATGAGTTTGAACATCTCCTAATTGTAAGGGAAGGCTCCCCCTTTGCTTACTACTCTGTCTATTTGAAACACAAATTTAACTATGAATCCTATTCTAAACTTGGGCGGTACATCATCCTATTCTCTCTTTAGAATAGATGTTATTCTCTCCTCTTTTTTCAGGAAAGAATTTACAATGCGGAGCAATAATGATTAATAAAACTTCAAAGTTACAAGGAAATAACTTATAGTATGTGAATGAAAATACAAATAAAGAAGCAAAGTTTCTGTGAAGGATCAAAGTCCTTTGTTGCTTCTCTGGGATGAGAAAACGGTGTTCAAGCTCAAAGTCTTGTAATCACTATTATCCTATCAACCTTTTACAAATACTTATGTAACCCACGGTATTTACCAAGATAACAAAGAAAAAGCACAAAATCTCTATCTTGATATCCTATTACAATTTTGATAATCTTTTCTTGAAAATAATAAAATGAAGCTCAAAGTCTTCAAATCACCACCTCCTTACCAAAATAACAAAGCAAAGCACAAAGACTTTGAAATGTTATCCTATTACAATTTTGCTAACTTTTCCTTAAAATAACAAGATGAAGCTCAAAGTCTTCAAAGCGTTACCTCTTGCACTAATTACTAATTCTATTAAACAAGAGCTGAAATGTAACACAAAGTTTTTACAAACCAACACTTATTCTACTCTTTAATATTTTCTCAACACAATGCTTTTACTTGATCACAATAATATTTTATCGCAAGAATGACATAAGATCGCTTTCACCATAAATCGCAATGAATCCAACACAAAGTCTGAATGCCAAAGGTGTCTTCTTATTTGATCAAATTTGTAAAACAATAATATGAACTCAAAGTTTCACTTTTTCTCTTCACTTCGGCAGAGTTTCGTTGCATAAGATTAAAGATTAAAATTACAATAAGCAACGTCATATATATAGGTGAGGTGCTATGAGCTAATCTAGGAAAGCTATGACTAAATCAAAGAAGAGTCGTATTTGACTTAGAACTCGTGCATGTTCTAGATGCGAAAATTTGAATACAAAATGACACTTAAGGCGTCGAATTCTTATTACAAAAATGCAACTACAGCTCTAAAAAATATGAAAAATACTAAGTGTCACTAGACACTCCATTATGATCTTGCTTCATGAATTCCTCGAATTTCTACAAAACTACCTTCATTTGTTCTTCATTAGGTCCCTTGGTGTGGCTTGTGATAACCTTGACCCAAGTGATGGAATCTCTGAGGCTCATGTAGCATTTCTTGTGCTTCTTCAGAAGAGAAGCCAAATCATCCAAATTGATTTGAATTTCTATCAATTTATCAATTGAAGATAATGAGAAAACTTCTTTGTCCACATCTTCCCCAATAAGTAAGTTGAACCCTTTGACAATAACATCTTCATGAAGAGGCTCTTGATTTTCGTCAGAATGTACAAGGAAGTGTTGACATCTTTTCAATGATATCCTTTCCTTTGTCATTACATTACCTTTGAGCTTTTCTCATATCTTTGACAAGCATTTCCAGGATATTCATTTGATGTTCCAATACCTCCCTTTGTTCAACATACATATTCCTTGAAGGGAGTACTCCATTATCAACCGGAACATCTAATTGAAAATCTTCTAACTTCAACCATGAGTTGAAGTTCTTCTCATATGTCCCTAGCTCATTTGAGAATAGATCCAAAGTTTTATCTATCTCAAACTTTACATCTTCTAGATTATTATTTAGGGTAGCCGTAGAACATAATAGATGCGTACCTTGGCTCAATATTTTATCCATCCATTAACCAACTAACCTTCCCCGTGAATTAACCTATTCAGCTTGCTTGATGATTTGTTCATCGACTGATGAAGTGACTGGTTCAATTACCTCTGACTATAGTGTTATCTTGATCAAGATATCAGTAAGTCGCTCCACCTGTTTCTTCAATTTATCCTTCTTGTTCTTCTCTTCATTATAACTTGTCACAAGAATGTCAAAAGATGCTTGAGTGACTTCCACTATTCCTTCATGTGTCTACTTACCCAAATCAATTATGTTGATAACAAAATCTATAGGCTGAACTTTATCCAAATCTATATCCGGGGGAGGAATTGTCATTTCTACATACTTGTTCTTTGACTTATCCGCCTTTACCCTAGATAAGGTCTTGGCCTTTTTAGTACCCTTGGGTTTATAGGGATCAACTGACTGAAGTCGAATTCATTTGGGGAGATGGCTTGTTTTTTCCTTTTAGGGGTATTAGAAACTAACCAAGGTGGCAAAGGTGTATCATCTTCTACTTGAGTGGCCAATACTTGAGATACAAGTTATTGATTTTGTATAGTAGTGGTCACAATAGCATGAGTATAAGTCACAACGAAAGGTGGATTTTCAATAGTTGAAACCTTAGGAGGAAGTTCAATTTTTGAAATAAACTTATCAAAATCATCCAGCATAGAAGAAGAAACTTCAAACAAGTTAGGAAGGAACACATTTTCAATGTTGTCATGCAGGGTGTCGAGAGCTAACTCACTAGTTGTTGTTGAGGGAATGGTGTGGATTACTACACTAGGAGCCTCAGATGTATATGAAAAGGTAGAACCAAAAGGAGCAGGGGTAGAGACTGGTATTAAAGGAGGAATTGTACCTATGACATCATGTGAAGGAGTGGTTTCTTGTGTCCTATCGGATTGAGAAGTACTAGGAATTTATAGTAATTCTTCCTCATCATATTCTTCCTCTTGTTCTTTTTCTAGCTCTTCTTCTCCTACTTGTTCAATCTCTTCCTCATACAACTCTTCTTCAGCTTCATCCTATGTTTGAGTGTCCTAGGCTGAAGAATCCCCTTGACTCTTATCCTTCCCTTTTCCAATTGTGAATTTGAATTTTAGAGCTTTTGGAGCAATGGGATATTTTTAGTTTTTAGTTCACAAGTTTTCCCAACTGGACTTACAGTGTCATCCTGAGATCCTGTTTGGAAAGGTTTTAATTGATTTCTCTTTGAGTTAGCCATACATTGGTATTAGCAAGAATGCTTTGAAATCTGGTCCTTATTGAAGTATTTTCCTTTTGGGACCACTGAATAAGAGGCAAAGGTGAACCGGCAACCTTATTCTTCTCATATGTAGGATCTAAAATGTCCCCATCATCTTTGAGATCCTCATGGTTATCAGCAAGATTCAAGTTCTCAATTTGCTCTAGAGTAAGGCGACAGTAATCAAGCCTTCTGATAGCCTCCTTTGTTCTACAATCAATTCAAATGTCCTCTACCCGATGAACATGAGTGTAGCTTTTCTTTAGTTTGTTCTTCATACCTCGATAATCAAAGTGTGTCCTGGCCTTGAAGAACCTCATTGTCACTCTTCTCATTTCTTCATCCATGGCTAGGGCCTTGTAGATAGAATTGACTGAATATCTCCCAATGGTGAGAGAAAACTTGAAACCAGTCTTGTGCAAACCACATTCATGTTCATGCACTGCTACCATCTGACGAGCTAACTCTATGAGTACAATTTTGTCCGATGGGTATCTAGGAAGCATTAAAGGCTCGCCATCAAAACATCCTATTATGAAATATGTAAAGGTAGGGAATTGTAGAAATATGCACCCATATTGATTTACCACATTCCAGGCTTCATCTGATACTCTCTTCTTTTGAAGATCTTTATCAAACATACACATATACTGAGCAAAGAAAACATCATTGACCCTCCTGAAATGTTGTAAATTGTTCTTGAGAGTCAAATATGTCAAATATTGATAAACAAGAACTTGACTCCTATCTCCTCTGGTTGACAACCTTGGAAAATGCCTCATCGAGGCGGCTGCATATACTAGATATGAAGTCATATAGAACTTCAAAGTGGTAGGAACTTTAGTCAACTGCTCACACAAAGAATCACCTATCTGTTTGCCCCAATAGATCTTCTTCTTATTTTGCCGGATAATATGAATGTATTGATACATCCACTTATGGTAGGTATCCAAAACAGGAAGTCCTTTTACTCTATTGAGGAGAGTAATCAAATCATTTACTTCTTCAATGAAGTCACTTTAGTGAATAGTCTTAGGCCATCTTGCAATTGTAGGCCTTGGGGTCTTCAACCAGTTCTCATTGATGTTCCTTCTGTATTTATTTAAATTGTTGTCATAGTATGTCAATGCTGATTGCATGTCAATATTGGCATATTGATCTATATGTGGACACTTGAAAATAGTATCAAAGAAATCCTCATCCAATTTGATGAGTCTTCTTTCCCTCTACATCTTTGACACTGGATCATATGGTAGGTATTTGAAACAAGAAGTCCTTTTACTCTACTAAGGAGAGTAATCAAATCATTTACTTCTTCAATGAAGTCACTTTGGTGAACAGTCTTAGGCTATCTTGCAATTGTAGGCCTTGGGGTCTTCAACCAGTTCTCATTGATGTTCCTTCTACATTTATCTAAATTGTTATCATAGTATGTCAATGTTGATTGAATGTCAATATTGGCATATTGATCTATATGTGGACACTTGAAAATGGTGTCAAAGAAATCTTCATCCAATTTGATGAGAGTCTTCTTTCCCTCTACATCTTTGACTAACCTGCTCAGTGGATCATATCGGTTAGCTAATGCTAACACAAACTAGGGATTCTTTGCTAACATGGGTGTAATGGTGAAAAAGGGTGAATGATGGAGAGATCGAGAGGAAAGCTTTTCTTCCCTCCAAGGAGAGATGAAAGTTTCACTACGGATTTCCCTTCAAACACCTTATTCACATTACATTTAAAAGAGGGGGAATTCACTAGATCCGATCTCTTAGGACAGAAATTGAATACTAAATGAATTGATAATGGGATAGAAATGATAAGCTAACCCCTCTTTTAGAATGGAAAATGATTGAATTATGTTAAGTGTAAAAGTAGCAAAGAACTGATTATAACTCGAGATAGAAGCGTGAGATGAAGTTGTGCACCTGGATCTGGCTATAATATGTCAAGACAAAGCTGCCCTACGAATTTGAGGAAAAGTTGTCGGGACCGTGCCGAAAGTGTCCACAGTCCTCCGAAAAATCCACGAAACAAAAAGGGTTTTTCCGACTCTGCAAATGGAGTCTGAATCTGCAAACACAGTTGCGCACCTGCAACCTACACAAAAAAGAGAGGAAAAGGGGTTGAGATTGGCGGTTTGCCTTCAGGGCAAACCCCAGTTTTAGAATTGACCAAATGATATAAGAAAGTACTTGCAAGTAAATGTAAATGAAAGACTGAAATGTAAGTCACCTCAAGTGTAAGAACCCTTACTAACTTTGCCCTTAAATCATTGATTTCTACCCTTGGGAATTTTGTCAAACACTTGTCTTGCAAAGTCTGTACTTGCTGTTATGAGTTTTCTGTTTGTATTGTTTGGGTCTTGTACACTGCAATTAATGTTTTGAATGCCTCTAACCATGAAAGATTGACTAACAATGTCATAGAAATGATATGCCAATTGATTTTGATGCATATAAGTAACTAAAAATAACAACTACAGCTGCTTGACAAATCATCAAACACTTGGCATGCAAACTAGAAATTATGTGGCAGCAGCATAATGAAGTTTTTATTAGTTATTCTCACACCAAATAGTTACAAAGGTATAACATGTAATTTCCAAAACTTATGACAGCAAAATTAGAGAACCTGATATGTAAAATGCTTGCTGCAAATGATGGTCTCCACTCTTCAATGGACTGCCAATTAAACACGTTCCTGTTGTAGCTACGAATAATTTGACAATTAAATGCCTGATTTCTTAGTATTGTAGCACGTCACTATTCATGCCACTGTAGCGTTTCACTATTCACGGATTACTGTAGCGCGAGTACTGTAGCGTCTACTGTAGCGCGGTTACTGTAGCGTCTACTGTAGCGCAGGTACTGTAGCAGCAATTGTATCTTGAAATGATTGCTTCAATTCTGATTTTTAATGGCTGCCAAATGAAACTGTAGGTCTGCAATTGATATATATTCGAAAATCTGCATGCCCTAGATGTCTTCCCTTCTTTTTAAAGCCCAAATAGAACTCCAGAATGAAGCTCTCCTGAAATGCCAAATTCAATGGATATTTCACCACCTCAAATGGTTGCAACACTGAAGAATTGTCGCTCTCCAATGGTTGACTGAATCAGAAACCCTTGGCTTCTTCTCCCAAGTTCATAACAAACAAATATCAATTCTCTGGATGGATGATATAAAATGAGCTCTTAAGTCCCTTTTTATTCTTTCTTATGAGAGCTCGAACACTTTCTTGGCCAATGTGGGATTAAAGACATATTCACACATTATAATATTAAAGTGACTTTATTATTATAAAGTTACTTTATAACTTTATAATAACATTAAAATATTTAAATAAATCACTTAAGTCACTTTTAATTAAATTAATTAAATATAAAGTCGCCTTTTTTTATTTTATTTTATTTAATGACTTAATAAGAAATTAATTTAATCAATTTCTCCTTATTTCTCCACTTAGCCTTCGGAGAATGTAAAGGCTAAGAACTCCACTGAGATGCTAAAAAGGTGGGGACATTACAGTCCGCCCTTCCTGAAATTGCTTGTCCTCAAGCAACTTCAACTCCGGATGCTGCAAAATCTCCTCATTCTCCCAAGTAGCATCCTCTACTGGCAAATCCTTCCACTTCACCAAATATTCCCGGATGGTACGTCTCCTCAAGTTCCTTTCTCTGAAATCAATGATAGCCTCTGGTATCAAAACAAGTTTTCCCTCATCATCCAGGGGTGGTAGTACTGTAGAAGGCACAATATGATGTCCTAGCGCCTCCTTGAGGCGTGACACATGAAAAACGTTGTGTACCTTGCTCTCTGCCGGTAAATCTAACTCATAAGCCACCTATCCCACTTTCCTGATAATCCTAAATGGACCATAGTATCGTGGCTTAAGTTTCTCGGCACCACTCTTCTTGAGAGTGGATTGACGGTAAGGCTGCAACATAAGATACACCATATCTCCAACCTCAAAAGTCCGCTCAGTCCTCTTCTGATCTGCATACTGCTTCTGCTGATTCTGTGCCTTAGTTATATTATCCTTGAGAGTCTTAACAATGTCTTGACTCTCCTGTAACAAATCACCTGCACTGGGCACTCTACTGTCACTCAAAAGCAGATCCATAAAATTGGGTGCCTCATACCCATACAGGGCCATAAAGGGTGACATCTGAATAGACATGTGATAAGTGGTATTGTAGCAACACTCACAGAGATAAATCCACTTTACCCATGCCTTTTGTTGCCCTGCTATATAATTTCTGAGATATCCCTCCACCCATTTGTTCACTATCTCCATCTGACCATCTGTCTGAGGGTGGTAGCTAGTACTCGGAGTGAGCTCTGTCGCACACAACCTGAATAGCTCCTGCCAAAAGTGACTCATAAACCTGTTGTCCCTGTCACTCACAATGCTCCGAGGTAAGCCATGTAATCTGAATATCTCCTTGAAGAACAACTCTGCCACCTGCGTAGCAGTGTATGTAGCAGTGATAGGAAAAAAGTGTGCAAACTTCGTAAGGCGATCCACAACAACATATATGCAGTCCCTGCCTTGGGCTCTAGGCAGTCCTGTGATGAAGTCCATAGACAAACACTCCCACTTCCTATCAGGAATCGGAATTGGCTGAAGTAAACCGGCTGGATAGGAGTGTTCTTGCTTATTCTATTGGCAGGTGGGACACTCCCTAACATACTGAAGTACCTCTGCTTTGAGCCCTTTCCATGTGAAGCGCTCTCCAATCTGCCGGTATGTCTTGTAGAAACCAGGATGTCCTGCCATAGGTGAATCATGAAAAGATTTCAGAACCATCCTCCTCACTGCTGATCCTGGAACCAAAAATATTCGCCCTTTGTAAATGATGAGCTCATTCACAAGGGTGTATCTGCTGTCCTGAATAGTCCCATCTATGAATCCAGCTGCCCAAGTATCCTTTGCATACTCTGCAAGGATCAAGTGTCTCCAATCCTCCGATATGTCTGTCAATAAGCTCAAATGGGGCCGACGTGATAAGGCATCAGCAACTACATTCTATGTCCCTTTAAAATATGTAACGTCAAAGTCATAGGACTGTAACTTGCTCACCCACTTCTGCTGCCTATCATTGAGATCTCGCTGCCCCAAAAAGTATTTTAGGCTATTATGGTCGGTTTTGATAGAAAATTTGCTACCTACCTAATATTGCTTGAATTTAGCCAAAGCATGCATAATAGCTAACATCTCCTTATCATAAATGCTGAAACTTCACTCTGGCCCTCTCAATTTCCTGCTCTCATAAGCAATAGGGTGCTTCTCCTGCATAAGCACCGCTCCAATGCCCTCCCCGGAAGCATCACAGTGTAGCTCAAAAGGTTTGCTGAAATCTGGTAATGCTAACACTGGACAAGAAGTCATCAACTCCTTAAACTTCTCAAAACACTCCTGTGCCTCAGGAGTCCACAAGAAAGCTCCCTTTCTCATCAAATCTGTCAAGGGTGTTGCATGCCTAGAATATCCATCCACAAACCTCCTGTAGAAACCACATAATCGCAGAAAGCCCCTCAACTGTGTAAGGTTCACCGGTGAAGGCCACTCCACAATGGCACGAATCTTTTCAGGATCCATGCGTATGCCCTCTGCACTGATGATGTGACCCAAGTACAACAACTCTGTCATGCCCAAATCACACTTCGACTCCTTTGCATACAAGGACTCTCTGCCCAATATATCCAACACCGTGTCAAGGTGAACCAAGTGCTCCTCCCAAGATCTACTGTACACCAAGATATCATCGAAGAAGACAAGAACAAATTTCCTCAACTGAGGATGGAAAACTCGATTCATTGTTGCCTGAAAAGTAGCAGGTGCGTTAGTTAGCCCAAATGGCATAACTACAAACTCAAAATGGCCACAATGACATCTAAAGGCTGTCTTCTCAATGTCCTGCTCTCTAACTCTAATCTGGTGATAACCTGATCTCAAATTTATCTTCGAGAAGAAGCAAGCTCCATGAAGCTCATCTATCAACTCATCGATCCTAGGAATGGGGTACCTGTTTTTAATTGTCTTCCTATTAAGCACCCTGTAATCAATGCACATCCTCAATGTCCCATCCTTCTTCTTCACTAAGATCACTGAAGAAGCGAAAGGAGACTTACTTGGTCTAATGTGGCCCATAGCAAGTAACTCCTTTACGGTTTTCTCAATTTCATCCTTCAACCTCTTCGGATGCCTGTAAGGTGCAATCATGATGGGTTTAGCCCCCTCCTCTAACTCAATGATGTGCTCAATACCCCTGTCTGGTGGTCTACCTGGTAGAATGTCACTGAACACCTTAGAGTGTTTAACTCTAAGCTCCTGAATATCAGGAGGATATTCAATCTTCTGCTGTCCCTCCTGTGATGACATCAACATGCACTCTGCTGCCCACTCTACCTGATCATGTCGAATCAATCTAGCCATCCTCCGGAAAGAAACCATCCTGAGATCACTGTCCCTGATTGCCTTAAGAATATGTGTCTTCCCATTCACTTTAAATCTCATCTCCATCTCCTTGAGGTTAAGAGTGAACTCCCCAATATCATACAACCCACTCATCCCAAGGACTATATCTGTATCTCCCATAGGCACAACATAGAAATCTGCCTTAAAGTCATAATTATTAACTTTCAATGGGAGTTCAGTGATCTTACGATCACATTTGAGGACATAGCCATCAGCTACCCTCACTCTAATTCCCCCAAACTCCTCTGTTTGTATGCCACGCTTCTCCACCATCTTAGCATCAATGAAATTATGAGTGGCACCTATATCAACCAAAGTTATGACTTGCTGTCCAGCAAGCACTCCTCTCATCCGGAATGACCCTTCCTGCCTAATACTTGTGAGACAAGCTTCCCTAAGTTGCCCATCTCCTTCCCCATCCTTGGACTCCATTTTAGACAAGTTTTCAGCCTTGTCTTCCTCTTTTTCACCATCTATTTCCTCTATATCAAACTGCTGGTCTGAATTATCTGATTCTGATTCCTCATAGTATGCCCACATAACTCTGTTAGCTTTGCCCTTTAGTCTAAGAGGACAATCATGGTTTGCATCATAGGGTCCCTTACAGTAGAAACATAATTTTTTTTTCCTCAAATCATTTAATGTTTCCCTGTCAAAAGGTGCTGGAGTTTTATCTTTAGAATCATTTTTAAAATCAGTCCTCTCTAGTTTTTTATAAAATGGTTTGTTATCCTTACTAGAAGATGCTCCTTTGGACTGAAATTTGTTTGTTGGGACTGCATGTTCCATACTTCTTGCCTTTTTCATAGCTTCCTGTAAAGAAATAGGATCAAATGCCTTTATCCAACCTCTCAGTGGTTCGGATAGGCCCTCAATGAAAAGAACTATCAATCTACGCTCTGAAATGTTTGGCACCATGACTGCCAACCGCTGAAATTCACCAATGAAATACTCCAAGTTGCCTGTTTGTTTCAGTTGTGCTAAGTCCCGGAAGTAAACCTCTGGATCTTTCTTGTCAAATCTTTCAACCAACCTTTCCACGAAGTCCTGGTACTCTGTCACCTGATTATGCTGAAGTGTTACCATACCATGGTACCACCAATCATGTGCTACTCCCTCCAAATGCAAAGTGGCGTATTTGATAGCTTCAATCTCTGTCATTGGCCTCAGTGCCAAAAATGTGTCAAGCTTATGAATCCAAGCTTGAGCTGTCATCTTACCACTCCCATCAAATGTAGGCATAGTAAGCTTGCCTGTAACTCTATTTAGCTCACTATTTTGACCTCTAGGCCTCCTATCCTGTCTGAGTGACCTGTAATTCTCTCTCCTCTGATTAACAAATCTCTCGAATGTCATCCTCTCTCGCACCTGTGGAGTTAATAAATCTCATTCGTCATTCGCAGCCATGAGGATATCTGCGAACATCTCCTCTCCTGGTTCTCCTGTAGGTGCTACCTCAAGCTCATCTCTAATGAAGGTAGGACGTGTAGGCCTGTCTGCTGTCCTAGAATGAGTCCTATGAGCTCTAGGTGACCCCACTGCACTCCTGTTATCCCCTTGCTCCTGATTTTGTCTGCCTTGTGGGTTCATGCGCTCAATCATGGTGGTGAGTGCCTGCAAGGCCTGAGCCATCTGTTGCTGTCCTGTAGCCATTACTCTGAAAAATTCCCTTGTTTCTTGCTCCTCATTCCTATCGCCTCTGGGTGGGCTACCCCCTTGCCTGTCACCCATGGTGCCCGGCTGCCTGTCAAATTCTTGTTCCCTGTCAAACAAAGCTCGCCTGCGAGTGTAATATTTGTGAGAGCCAACCTCAGGCGGCTGCATGTGATTGCTAAACCCTCAGGATGGCAGGATTTAGCTCTGATACCAATGTAAGAACCCTTACTAACTTTGCCCTTAAATCATTGATTTCTACCCTTGGGAATTTTGTCAAACACTTGTCTTGCAAAGTCTGTACTTGCTGTTATGAGTTTTCTGTTTGTATTGTTTGGGTTTTGTACACTGCAATTAATGTTTTGAATGCCTCTAACCATAAAAGATTGACTAACAATGTCATAGAAATGATATGCCAATTGATTTTGATGCATATAAGTAACTAAAAATAACAACTACAGCTGCTTGACAAATCATCAAACACTTGGCATGCAAACTAGAAATTATGTGGCAGCAGCATAATGAAGTTTTTATTAGTTATTCTCACACCAAATAGTTACAAAGGTATAACATGTAATTTCCAAAACTTATGACAGCAAAATTAGAGAACCTGATATGTAAAATGCTTGCTGCAAATGATGGTCTCCACTCTTCAATGGACTGCCAATTAAACACGTTCCTGCTGTAGCTACGAATAATTTGCCAATTAAATGCCTGATTTCTTAGTACTGTAGCACGTCACTATTCACGCACTGTAGCGTTTCACTATTCACGGATTACTGTAGCGTGAGCACTGTAGCGTCTACTGTAGCGCGGTTACTGTAGCGTCTACTGTAGCGCGGGTACTGTAGCAGCAATTGTATCTTGAAATGATTGCTTCAATTCTGATTTTTAATGGCTGCCAAATGAAACTGTAGGTCTGCAATTGATATATATTCGAAAATCTGCATGCCCTAGATGTCTTCCCTTCTTTTTAAAGCCCAAATAGAACTCCAGAATGAAGCTCTCCTGAAATGCCAAATTCAGTGGATATTTCACCGCCTCAAATGGTTGCAACACTGAAGAATTGTCGCTCTCCAATGGCTGACTGAATCAGAAACCCGTGGCTTCTTCTCCCAAGTTCATAACAAACAAATATCAATTCTCTGGATGGATGATATAAAATGAGTTCTTAAGTCCCTTTTTATTCTTTCTTATGAGAGCTCGAACACTTTCTTGGCCAATGTGGGATTAAAGACATATTCACACATTATAATATTAAAGTGACTTTATTATTATAAAGTTACTTTATAACTTTATAATAACATTAAAATATTTAAATAAATCACTTAAGTCACTTTTAATTAAATTAATTAAATATAAAGTCACCTTTTTTTATTTTATTTTATTTAATGACTTAATAAGAAATTAATTTAATCCATTTCTCCTTATTTCTCCACTTAGCCTTCGGAGAATGTAAAGGCTAAGAACTCCACTGAGATGCTAAAAAGGTGGGGACATTACATCAAGGGAGGTTGTAGATAGAATGGAGATAGATTTGCTTGTATTGAATTGAATGTTGAAAGGGATATCCTCTTCAATGGTTGAATCCTTGACTTGAATGCAACACCTAGTCTTGAAGGGAGACTTGAGAATGCTCAATGCTAGAAAGGAATGCTTGAATGCGTGATTGATGAAAACTTCCAACTTCCGACTTATGCAAATGGGAAGGTGAATGCGACTTATATACTCGTAAATTAGGGTTAATTGACTGATTTTCCATCACAAGCCGACACAGGGAAGGTTTTTCCCGCTCAATGCAAAGTCCAATGCATAGATAGGACAAAGGGGGGCCTAGGGCAAGGACAAGGGCGCCATGACCCTGTCCTAAGAGGACAGGGGCACCATGCCCCTGTCTTGCCCTTGTCTCGAGACAGGAAGAAGGTTCAGGCAGTGCTGAGGGCAGAACAAGACAGTTTCCGGGGGTTGAGCAAGTCTCGGGTCTCTGATCAGGCTTAGGGATTTGAATCGCCAACGTGAAGACCCTAATGTGGTCACAAATTGCAAAGGTCGCAATTTCATGACACTAGAATGGGGAAAGCCGCAGCCAAATGAATGCCACTATTAATGGTTGCCTCCATTTTGTAGTATTGTGGCAGCTCTTTGACTCTTTTCAATAAATCTTCAAGATCTGCATGTCCTATCTCCGTGTCTCTAATGTTATCAATGTTAGAAGACATGGAAGAAAGTGAGAAGACCGGGTGAGGGTCTTGTTTCTTGAACTTCATTCCTTTCTTACTCGGCGATGGCTCCGTCATTTGAGTATGATTGCAACTGTAATAGAAGATCATCACCACATTTAAGCACATTAGAATATCCTTATTAGGATCCTCAAAATCCCAATTGATAGAACAAAATGCCTCATTGAGTGCAAATGTGCATTTGCAACTCTAATCTGCAAGTGTGTGTATCTGATGTAAATTGGATTTATAAGTCCGATTTATACCAACAATTGGTGAAAGAGATAACAAAATGCATATCGGACTTATAAGTCCAATTGACACTTGGGAAGGACAAAAACATCAAATGGTGTATATCGGGCTTATAAGTCCAATATACACTATTAAAAAGAACAAAGGAAAGAAAAAAATTGTGTTTGGTGAGGATCGAGGTTATACCCTTGACATGCACCATGGGAAGGGATCATGGTGTATGTCAGGGTTATAACCCCGACATGCACCATGTGCAAGCACTTAGGAAAAACTTAGCATAAAAACAATGTGCCAACGGTGTAGGGTGGAGCCATGGCCCCAATATGCATTATAGGGAAGTAAATTGGTGCATGGCAGGGTTGTAGCTCTGTCATACACCAAAAGGGAAAAAGCTTCGATCAATGGTGCATGGTGAGGTTATACCCCCATCATGCACCATTAAAAGCACTTTGGAAAAAAACGCTACACAATATTAAAATGGTGTATGTCGGGGATATGGCCCCGACATGCACCATGTGCTATGGCTTCGGTGTATGTCGAGGTCATACACCCAACATGCACCAAAAACTGGACTTCACAAAAGTAACACCATGGAAACGATGTAGGGCGGGGATGTGACCCCAACACGCACCATAAGGTGAGACTAAGGTAAAAACAATCATGTTGGATTTGATACCACGGTATCCACCATGCTTAAACATGGTGTATGTCGAGATGACAAGCCTAGCATCCACTCCAAACTAAGCACTGCATAAAGGTAAAGATAATGGTGTGTGTGCGAGGGTAACACCCGCCATACACCAATGGAAAAGAACACAGTGTATGTCGTGTATTATCCCCAAGACACACCATAATCGAGATCTTCACAAGAAAACAAAGAGAAATTGACAGGGAAAATACCTAAGAGAGCTCGATCCGCTGAAAAACCAAAACCACAATGCCCTCTATCAAAAACAGAAATAAGGGCAAAAAGAATCAGATAAAAAGGGAATTACAAAGGGAGAAAACAAAACAAACTCAAACTCATTAAAAATAAATGCAAGTTCGTGCAACCTAAACGATGTATTTTGGACCCATGAGTCCAATTTGCATCATGTACATAGCAAGGGTGTAATTCAGACTTATGGGTTCGAAATACACCAAGCTTGACCAAGCAAGTGCAATATCGGGTTTAAAATCCGATTCACACTTAAGAACACAAAGATGGTGGAAAATTGGACTTAAAGTCCGATTTTGCACCAAAAGATCAAAAACTTATTCTAAGTTAAATTTTCAAATTTAACTAATAAAACAAGAATTTGAAAATGGACAAGGTATCCAAAGACTAACAAGGCGACCCAAATGCCTCAAAAAACAAACACTTAGAGAAATAAGAACGAATTCAAAAAGAAATTAGTAAAAATTTGAAGGAGGTTATCTTGTTTTCACTTGAAACAAAAACAAGGATAACAGACCTACCAAACTCAACAATTTGTTTCCAAGACGAGGGACAAGAAGTTACATTACAGGGGTTACCTAACGGATCCCCAAAGGTAGTCTCTTGCAAAAGAATGGAAAAAATGTCTAGAAAGGGGTAGGGAGAATGGGCAGCTCAATGTTTGATCCTTGATAAGTCTATCCCACAAGGCAAAGTCACACACATTGATGTACAGCCTATCCTTAAGAAGCATAAAAGAGTTTTTGATTATATTCCTCCTGGGTTACCCCCCAAAAGAGGATTCAAACACATTATAGAGTTGGAAAAAGGAGCACAACCTATAATCACCACTCCTTATAGGCATCCACAAAAATTTAAGGAGATAGAAAAATCTATAAATGAACTACTAGAGATGGGCCACATTCAACCAAGCTCAAGCCCAATCGCATCATCAATAGTACTTGTTAAAAAGGAGGATGGTAGGATGAGGATGTGTATAGATTATCGAGCATTGAACAAGAAGACTATCAAGAACCGATATTCTATCCCTAGAGTGGATGAGCTTATTGATGAGCTCCATGCGGCCAAGTACTTTTCCGAGATTGATTTACAGTCAGGTTATCACCGAATAAGGATGAGGGAGGACACCAAGGTTATTACAAAACATATAAACACATGAATGAAAAATACTCTTGGAAGGGACTTAAGAAGCATATACTAAAACATGTCCACAAGTGTATGACATGCCAAAAGAACAAAGTTGAGCAAACACACCCAGCAGACCTACTCCAACCTCTACCAATACCAAATCAAAAGTGGGAAAGTATCTCCATGGACTTTATAGTAGGCCTTCTTAAAGTCCAAGGGAAAGATCGTATATATGTGTTAGTGGACCAACTAACCAAGTATGCACACTTCATGGCCATATCCACAAAATACAAGGCACCCCAAGTAGCCGGAATATTCTTCAAGGAAGTATTCAAATTACATGGACTACCAAGAAACAATGTTAGCAACAAAGATAGCAGATTTCTTAGCCTTTTTTGGCAAGAACTCTTCCATTAGGCAGGAACTGACTGTTGATGTTTTTGGATAGCTTCGAGAGGTATTAACCGAAAGAATCCACAAGTTAAGTCGGCCTAATGAAGGAAAAATTTAAGTTATTATTGTTGAGCCGGCTTAAGTGAAAATAGCACCTAACTCACTCCTGGTCTGTATAAATAGAAGAGAAACTCTTCTCATTTGAAAGCATTCAATCATATTCACTGGAAGACCAAGAAGAAGATTCGCCATTCTGCACAAAGATTCGCTATTATCCTCAGAAGTTTGCTACTGGGTTAAATTACTATACTCTGCCTATCAGGGAATAATTCTTGAGTGCTGCTTTTGCACAATTGTACTTGGATCATCATTAGAAAAAAATTTGCTGGATTTTTTTCTCCCTTGAGTAAAAGGGTTTTCCCAGGATAAAAAATATTATGTTCATTGTTCTACATCTTCTTACTATTTATATCTAATCTTAAAAAAAACACTGACTTGACACCTAGCACTAGGTACCACCCTCAAACAGATGGAAAGATTGAGATTGTTAACAAATGGCTTGAAGGCTATTTGAGAAACTATGTCATTGGCCAACAGATGCTTGGATTAAGCGGTTACACATGGGTGAACACTGTTACAATACTACTCACCACATGTTGATAGGGATGAGTCCATTTAAGGCCCTATACGGTTATGAGGCAACCTCTTTTGGGAGTTTAATTCTACCAAAAAGTTGAGTGCCCGAAGCTCGAGTTTTCATACAGCAAAGCATAGATATCATCAACACTCTTAAAAACAATCTTCCTGTTGACGGGAATAATCATTATGTTATGTTGTTATATTATGTTTATGTTGTCGTCGGTAATAATGAGTTACGGCCGTCAGTTAGTTAGCCGACGGGTAGGTAGTTGGAGTCGCGACGGTTGTGTCGCACCCCTTCGGCTGTCATATATTGTACCACCTCCGGGTGTTGGAGGACATGTAATATGTACACAGATATAATATGAACATCCTTTGACATTAATGGAAAGATTATTCTGGTACTTCTTTTGTATTTGCATTGTGCATTACTGTTCGATTTCTGTATTCTTCCTGTTTACCCAGTGAGGTAAACATTTGGCGCCGTTGCCGAAATTATTTCGGGAGGGACGAGAATATACCACATGGCACAGGGATAATGGGACAACCATTGCCCGAGGGGACGAGCAGTAAACCTGACGAGGATCACCAAGAACTGTTCGAAGGAGAACGAGCACTCACAAAAGATTTCTCTTGCATCCTTCAAGCGGCCATCGAAACACACGTACGGAGGGAAGCCACCATTGAGGCTGTTCCAGAGGATGCTGTGTGGAGCGCGCTTGGTGTAAGCCTGGCGGTGAATCGGTTAATGAGCAATTTGCCTAACCTTCTGGCTCAAGCATTTTTGGCTCTTCAAAACCGCAGAGAAGACACCTACCGTGAGAACCGACGACAGCAAATCTTACGAGAATTTCATGAGCGCCAGGATGACGGACGTAGGGAAGACCGACGAAGGACAAATAATCCTTAAATTGTGAAGGGAGAGAAATAAAGAACACTGTTAGAAGCAGAAGAATTATGTTGATTGTATACAAAAGAATGAATTAATAAAGACGTGTTGTGTTTTGGTTTATGTGTTGTGAAACATGAAATTGTACCACAATTAATGCCCAATTTATTGAATAAAGATAGAAATAAGAAATTAGAAACCGACGAGTGGGAGGCTGCGCAGAAGGCTTTGACGAAGGCTGAGGCAACTTGCCGAAGGACGACCTACCGAAGGGTTGCCCGAAGGGAACCAAGGAGGTGTCACGGAAGGTGCAGAAGCCGAGGGGAATTTCTACACGTTGCCAGACTACGGTAGAGCGAGAAGCCTCGAAGAGTTTCTGGAGGAAACTAGGTTACAGAGAGAACTAGTTGAAGAGACTCGAGATCGGTTCAAAAACTTATCTCTCACGCCACAGAGGGAGGATCACCGAAGGGAGCCGGGCACGAGTGACGGCGAAGGGGGAGCTAACCGCACGGTAGTCACTCTCACGCAACAAAGGGAGGATCACCGAAGGGAGCCGGGCACGGGTGACGGCGAAGGGGAAGCTAACCGCACGGTAGGTACAAGGCAAAACACCGTACCTTTGGTCACCACCACAAGAGACATCAGCGGCATCGGAGGGAGCAGCGCCGGAGGGCAGACACGGCCACAACCACCTCCAAGTGGACGACTTCCATCAATGGCGACCAAACAGAAGTTGCCCAAATTCAACGGGGATAGCAAGGATGATCCCGCACGGCATTGCCGTACCTACGAAACCATCTGGACAGCCAACAGGGTGACTGACCAGGATGAATGGATGAAGCAGTTCCCCGCCACACTGAGAAGAGTGGCTATTGACTGGTATTCAGACTTGGATAAAACGGGGTAACTACGTGGGATGAATTGAAGAAAGCATTCGAGAAGGAATTTCGGCTTCTCCGAGATGATAATGAGATAGTCTCGGAAATCTATGGAACAAAGCAAGGAAAGAAGGAGACCATACGGGCATATGGCCGCCGGCTAAAGGAATTAGTCGGAAAGATGGAAAGCCAACCGGCTGATGGCTTAAAGAAGCGGTGGTTTGTCGAAGGTCTGAACCCTAAGCTACGACGAAAGATGAAAATCGTGCCTCCGACATCCTACGATGATGCATACAACCGGGCCATGGACTTGGAAAGTGAAAATAAGACGGCCAAAAAGAAGAAGAATAGATCTTCGTCATCCTCTGAAGATGATACGTCGGAAGAAGAGAGTAGCAGTGATGAGAAGCCGAAGAAGAAAGTCACAGCCCTTGAGAAGGATATGGAACGGATGTTAAAAGAGTTTAAGACAATGAAGGGGACCACAAGCAAGGATGATGAACTGTGGTGCACGAATTGTAAGGAGAGCGGCCACACAAAGGGTGCCTGTCCCAAGAAGGCAATCTGTGACATCTGCCAGATCATGGGACATTCTACAAAGGAATGCCCATACAATCTGAAGGCACGTAACCAGCAAGTTCTCTTTGCACATATGCAGCCCTCCACATCGGATTCAAACAATAATGCATCTTCCGGAGGCTACCGAGGAAACCGACGAGGCGGACGGGGGAATAATAATAATTCCACTAGAAACAGGGTCCAATACGATGCGAAGGGACGCCCGATGATTCAATGTAGAGCTTGCAATCAATGGGGTCATTACGCACGAGAGTGTAATAACAATGACACCGCTCAAAAGCTATGTCGGTGGCGTGGCCCCGGTGACCATGAAGATACCGATTGTCCGAAGTCTAGCGTAGGGGCCAATCTGATTGATATCGAAGACAACACACGGGGTAAAGAAGCCATCCTTGCTCTTACTCGAGGGCAGGCAAAGGAAGCCCGATACCCCCATCCCTGCACGGAGAAGCAGAGAATGACGGAGGCAAGGGAGGAAATAGAAAGGGCCATGAAAGCCCAACGGGGAGAGACACACGACTCATCTGGACCCTACTGCACAGACGCGGAGAGGAACATTGTACGGCAGATGCTCCAAATGGAGGTACCTGTGAAACTGGAAGACCTCCTACACACCATACCGCAATTGGAGACAGTGTTGTTGGGCACAAAGGTTGATAAACCCAAACCGAGAGACATGGACGCTCCCATACTAGGAAGCTCGGCAACAAATCCAGTTGTACTTACCGTCAACAATGGCCGACACCCAGCCGTGGTGGAGATGGGCATCCTGGGCACCATCCTAACAGATACTATAGAAGACGGCGGTTCCGGAGTAAATGTCCTTTCGAAGGACACATGGAAGAAGCTAGGAAAGCCCACTCTGTGGCCACCTACATTTAATCTGCTAGGTGCAGACCAACACGGGATTAAACCCCTCGGCATGTTGATGGCACAGCAAGTCACCGTGGGTGCACAACCTTTTGTACTCGACTTCGTGGTCATTCCATTGAAACAGAAAGGGTATGACGCCATACTTGGAAGAGGATGGTTGGTGGCAGCGAACGCAAACCACAACTGGAAACGAAATACACTCTCGATGGAGAGCGGAGGCAAGAAATTCACTATTGATCTCCGGACGCAGTTGGTGGGCGAGGAACTTGCCTCTTCCTCGGGATCTGAATCCGAGAGGGAAAATGACCCACGAGACGAAGGGACAGAGAGGATGGACCCAGATGCCGAAGGCATATTAAAAATCGGAGGTTGCTGTTCGGAGGATGACACAGATTCACTAAATGGATTGTTCCATTGGCAGCAGGAGGACTATGAGATGTTCTCACCCTCCTGTAACGTATTAAGCGTCGAAGGAGAGGAGCCAGATCAATATCCTCCAGAATACAGAGAATATTGGAAGGGAGACGCCCCAAACCCTGGCGACGTAAATAATCCGAAGAGTGTCGGCAACGATTGGAACCCTGTGTGGAAGGCCGCAGCCTTCAAAATCTCTATTATCCTTCTTCTTATGTACGGGAAGGAGACCGTGGTCCCTATAGAATTTGTGGTTCCAGGTCTTCGGATGGCCATGGAAAATAAACTTGCCACCAATAGGTTTAAATTGAAACCCTATCACACGAAGCGCGCAGGGGACCCGAGAGGCCGGACGAACACCCGAGAGCCCGAAGGGGGACCCAAGAGGATGGAAGGGGACCTAAGAGGCCGGGCAAGCGACTTGAGAGGCACAGGACAAAAGCAGGAGACTTTTGGGCGAGGAAAACCGAGAAGGATGAAGGGCGATCCCAGAGACAGGGGACCCGAGCCGAAGACTCTTTAGACAACTTACCAAAAAAAAAAAAAGAGAAAAAAAATCGCACGGTCGTACGACAGCGATCTTAAGGGACACAAAAAAAAAAAAAAAAGAGAGAGAGAGAAAAAGGCCACCGTACGGTGGGCCCACCGAAGGTGGCATCACCGTACAATGGACCCACCGTGCGGTGGAGCCACCATGCGGTGGGACCACCGACGATGGAGCCACCGTGCGGTGGAACCACCGACGGTGGAACCACCGACGGTGGAACCACCGTGTGGTGGAACCACTGACGGTGGCACCACCGTGCGGTGGGAGCCACCGAAGGCCACAAAAAATATAAAGCGCCGCATGAAGACACCGCCGCGCAAGGTTAAAACGCCGCACAACACCGAACACCGCTGCACAGCAAGGGATAGAGGAGGAGGAAGACGCACCGCACGGCCCGACCACACACCGCACGGCCCGATCAACACGCACAGCAAGGGTTACGCACACCAACGCGCAACAGCCGCAAAAGGGAAAAGAAAAAAAAAGAGACCAAGCCCGCACAATCCACACAGCCACGTAAGGGCAAAACGACCGCCACAGGTAGACCAAGCAGCCGCACGATTGGAGGTGCTAGTGCTGTTGTTGACCGTACAGGGAGGTTGTATGGCCGGGGTGCCATCAGGGACATTACAGTGCCTATAAACTAAAAAAAAAAAAACGACGACGGATTGAAAAATGATTCGATGACATCTGGAGCCTGGACACTGAAAATATTGGAGTGTAGAAGAAGGGTTTTGACATCATAAAATATCACAGAAATGATACGCGCCATGGACTTTCGTGGGGTTCTGAAGGTTGTAAATTGGTGTTGATGGCGGGGGCACTGCCCCTCGACCCCACCCTGTACTGCGACAAGGAGCGCACCTGGGGCGCTGCCCCAGGACCCTGCGAGGGGCGCTGCCCCTCGACCCCGCGGCGGGCGTTGGCCCCAGACCCCCAGTTTATTTTGAGCTACAGAAGACCACGGGAAGTGTTGTGGTTGTCCGTATTGTGAGGAAGAAGCCCGCAGCTAAGCATTGGCGGGGAAGCCATAAGTCGTAGAGGGAGACAGATTTGGAGGTTGGGAACAAACAGAGTTCGAGGGAAGGCATTGCAGGTCTGACACCAAGGAGTTATTCAGTTCAGTTTTTAGCCTTTGGGGAGTGTGATGGAGGATTTGAGGTGTCTCCTAGCATTTGTGCCAGCGGATTGTGGCCACCTCCAGGCATGACTAGTACGCTTTGAGGAACTCGGAGTATGTCTTGGTTGGACGTGAGGTTGCCTTGGTGGATGCACAGAGGGCTCGGGAGGAGCTGACCACCAAGTTGGAGGCAATAGTCGCGTGAGACTTAGTTCAGCGTATCTGTGTACATATTACATGTCCTCCAACACCCGGAGGTGGTACAATATATGACAGCCGAAGGGGTGCGACACAACCGTCGCGACTCCAACTACCTACCCGTCGGCTAACTAACTGACCGCCGTAACTCATTATTACCGACGACAACATAAACATAATATAACAACATAACATAATGATTATTCCCGTCAACACTTCCAACAGAAGATCTATGCTAATTGAAATCGCAGCGAACAAACATTTGAAATCCGAGATTTGGTCTTCCTAAGACTTCAATCATATAAGCTATCTTCAATCAAGAATTATCGAGCAGAAAAGATCAAGCTCTGATTTTATGGACCATACAAGATCACAAGGAAGATTGGAGAGGTAGCCTACGAGATAGAATTGCCTGAAAGCGGTACAATCCACAATGTCTTTCATGTATCACAACTAAAGAAGGTTCTTGGGCAACAAATTACTCCTTGTGAAGAATTGCCTCCACTAGATGATGAGGGTGAGCTAATCCTAGAACCAAAAAGGGTCCTCAACATGAGGGAAAATCAATTGAGAAATAAGGTCATCCCAAAATACTTGATTAAGTGGAAATGTCTCCTTGAAGAAGATGCAACATGGGAGCGAGCAGAAATCTTTGATCACCCAAACCTTAAATTGCTTGAGGACAAGCAATATTAGGGAAGAGCAGACTGTAATATCCCTTCATTAATACTTAATCAGCTAATAATGTTTTTATATTACTTTTTGCATATATTATTAATATTAAATCATATTATTTATGACTAAGTCATTACCGTCAAATATTATAAGAATAGTCATTGTCGTTCATATTTATAATTGTTCACTACCGTCACAATCAGGTAACTGGTCGTTACCATTAGCAAACACAAGGGAGTCATTCCATTATGAAAAGGCACGAGGGGGATAACAAATCAGATTATTATTAAAAGGTACGTTCTACATAAGACATACCCCCTTGATATGTCCAAACCCTTCAGGAGCATATAAGATGGAATCCACTATCATTCCAGGACACATGGAAAGAGAAAAGGATTAATTTCCAGAAGGAATATATATTGGTTGCTCAATAAAGCATTCTGAAAGTGCAGCCTGGTACGTTGAGCCTACCTTTATTGTTACAATATAAAATTACTGTTTTCTTTTTTTATTTATAGATAGATGTAATTATCAGATCAAGGATTAAGAACATAAAGCAAATAATATATTTTCCTTAAGAAATCTGATTATTTCATTAGAAGTATCAGCAGTAGATATCGTAATTCATATATTTCTAGTCTAATCTCTTCATTCCTGCTAATGCCTATGGGGGATGGACTATATTTGTGCTCAAGGAGAGGCAGTCTAATTCCAACCAATTAGGTCGTCCCAAGATGGGGTAAGGATCAAATTTTGTAAACCTTGAAGGTATAATCCCAAGATGGGGTAAGGGTCTCCATCCGTAAACCTTGAAGGAGCCTATTGTAGTTTGGTTTCTCAGCGCCCTGGCAACATAATCACCCTTCCTCCCTTAAGGCTTGGTAGAAACAAGGTTAGATCATAATATAGAACGATATGAATTATAAAAATGTACAATTAATTGTAAAAGGCATAATAACTTGATAATGCATTAAGTAATGTATGATAAATGTTGAAAACATGACAGCTTCCAAGTAGGGAACATCACACTCCAATGCATTAATCTAGACTTAATGCATTTGCATTGATTTTATCTTCCCTAGCTAAGAGGGAGTGTTAATTATGTTTTGTGTATCTATGGTGAGGGCCATAAGTGTTGACATGGGAGATCACTACACATTTTGTCTGATCATCCTCCCTAGCTAAGAGGGAGTGTTAATGTTTGTAGCTTGAGTCGAATGATCATTTAGAATACATATAATATATGTTGATTAGTAATAATATATTATTATGTTATTATTAATCATATAAAATTTAATATTCAATATTAATCTATTATATTATTCTAAATTAATAATTGATTGATGAAACATTATAATATTGATTAAATTATTATAATTAAAGGAGAGACATGTCCATTCAAGGACATGCCTCTCCAAAGGAATATATATAGTATAATGTTATTCAATTTGAGAATACATAGAATTCCAAGAATGCAAGTATCAGATTGAATTAGATATATACATTAAAATACATCCAATAAAACCTGGGAAAATCAACATGGTATCAGAGCCAGGTCCAGGCTAGGAGCCCCAAGCACACGAGAGGTGTGGCTTAAGGGGGGTGTTGGTGTTGGAAATAAGCCACACCCGGACCGACAATGGACTGGTCCAAGAGGGGCCAGTAGCTCAGTGGTAGAGCACTCCAGCCGAGTATGGAAGGTCCTAGGTTCGAGTCCTAGCTGGTCCATGTCTCAACAAAGACATCCTTGAATGTATAAACAATGTAGGAGTGGAGATAGGGGATAGGAGTTGCCGAATTCAGTGAACCTCCTCTGTGTGCAACTTCAAATGTTGAGATACTACCAAATCTCACTCCTATGTTGTCTTCACCAGCTGTGCAGCCTCAACCAATTGACATTTGCTCTTCTCAATATTTCACTTCCATAGTTGTTAGTCTATCTCATTCTACTTCAATGATTTGTGCATGTTGGGTCAATTGTTCCTAGAAATTTTGGATACGATTATCCATCTCGACACATATCGTCTGCACCATCTAGAGGGCCTCATCCATGGACTATGCAATCTTATCAGTAGATACTATCTAGCGTTTTTGCCTAAGGAATAGATCTCTCAAGGTCTCCATGCCAAATAGAGCTAATTACTCGACCCATGTCTTACCCCCACTGTCGACCTAACAAGGTGCCATGCTACCATCATCTCTAAAGTCTCTACCCCTAGCAATACCCAAGAAGTGAAGCATCTAGCAAACTCCCCTTCACATTCCATCTACATAAATGCCATGATGCATTGGGCTTCACTCATCACCAATAGAAAATATCCTATATCTAGTTGCTTGGAGATATCCCCAACCTCCTGCATTACCAGAACCATGGACTTTAAATCTTATAGATACCTCTAAATTGTACCGATTTTGTCCTTATCTGGCTTAACAATCTCGATAATTATGCCTTCTAACTCACTCCCACTCAATTCCTCTTTATCCTCAATAGATGGATCGACCATGGGCAACTCCTGGACCCCTGAAGGTGGTTGTGGTGCAACCTCCTATACGTCCTCCACATTAGGCGGAGTTACTTGTGTAGGACCAAGCTGAGCACTATCAACAATTGTGACCAATTTTGTCTCCAGCTAATCAATCCATCAGCCATGAGCCTTGGATATGAGGGAAAAGCTAGAGCCTCCACTAGAATCCCAAGTTGTTTCTGCAACTAATCAATTTGCTTCACTTCCCAAGCCAAAGTAGTGTCTCCAAGAAACGTAGTGTCCCCAAGAAAAGTGCCCTCAACTAGTAATATGGGCTCTACTAGCAAAATGACCTCAATAGGTAGAATGGATTCCACTAGCAGTGTGGTTGGTGGTAGTGTGCCTAGCAATGTTGGCAATGTAACTGGAAATGATGATGGCAAGGTAACTGGCAATGAGAATGGCAACAAGATGGCCTCCTCTATCTCAACCTCCCACATGGAATGTGCATCAGCAGCCAATGACACCTCATCTATTGGCATAGTGGCCAATGCGGACAACAATAATTCGATAGGTTCATAGTTGTCTTTTGTATTGTTTCCCCCATCACAGGACACATCCCTCTATTTTCTTTTCTTCCTAGCCGATTGTACCACTACCTCTCCCATAGGTGACTACATATTTAGGGTATTCCAATAAAAATTCATTGGCCAAGAGGGATCAAGATGTGATACCAACTAAAACTTGCCCCATTTGTCAACAGAAACCTGAGTATGAATGGCATCTTAGAATAGAGCAATGGTGTATTGCGCCATGTAGGATTGATTTGTGTTTCTATGAAAGGAATTCGCTGATTCTCTATTACCAAAATCTCGTCCAGTTATATACTTTACCCATACTTAAGGAAATCATACAGTCTATCATCCAAATGGCCATGTCTAATGCTCGGCTAGCACCTGCTAGTCAGTAGTTTTCAGCCCTGTTTGCTACCCAATTTTTTTTTACGTCTTTACCAACTCAGCTACGAAGGTATTTTGTCAAACAGTTTGCTTGCATTATTTCATAGAGAGTTCGGATTTGCAAGTGTAATAACATTTGTTTGCAGGTTTGTGTACTGTATATTGCATTTGGAAAGGTATCTTAATAAACAATGATAGTGGCTTCCTTCTTTCAAATCTGAAGCACTTATTTATATAATATGATTATACAAACCCAAGATACAAGAAACAAGTGGCAGAAAAAAACCCTTGAATGATCATTGACTGAAATACAATAATGATTGTTACAGTTTGATACAAAGATCAGTTCGTTTAAACATTTGCAATATATTTTCTGACCTGTTATAAACTTCAGAAGAATGAAACTTCAACCCCAATAGCAGCTCCACTTAAAACAATCAGTACATTTCATGCAAGTACAGATCTGAAAAGCACATTCTTCTTCAATGTTGACACCCAATCTAGCATCCAACGATCCTTATATCTGCTGCTAGGGTCTTCAGAACTAAATGCCTGGTTGAATGGAAGTCACCCAGCAGATTATGCTAAATTGCTAATTTTCAGTCAAGGAAAAATCCAATCGATCACCTACATGTTGGAGTCTCCAAAGTTTAGCCTCACGTCCAGCATACAGTCATGGAATCGCCCAAAAGAAGAGGGGTCTCATACCAATCTCTGCTAAATCATCACCTCATACCTGGAACTGAAATACCAATAACATTTGCATAGATATGCCCAGCAATAACCATTCTTTTCTCCACCATTAATAAAAAATCATCAATCACACAATAAACTGCTCATAAAGAAGTTCTACGCATCCAAACAAGCAACTTCAAAAAACCTCAAAGCCTTTAAGTTTTTTGACTTTTTCCAGTAATGCAGTTGGGAAGATCTTGTTGTAACATTAGTCACATGGAGAAGTTAATAAATATAGCTATCATAGTTGGACCTTTCATGCTCAAATTACGAAATTATCAAGTGCTGGTCATAAGAAATAGAGATCTCATGCAGCTTCAACAACAAAGGGAAAAATCCAGTCAGAGGCCATCTACGATAGAGATAAAGGAATTTAAAATTGAAGTTCATTTTACTACAGGAAAAATGAAATACCTTCTCAACATTGCCGAATACTTAAGAATAGGATGAAGATAAGAATGACTAAATTAGTCATTAAAGGTGATAAATTCAAAAAAAAATCTACATGCTATTTTGAGCATAAGTTTAGTACCTATTTTGGCATATTGTAACTAATTAATTCTTTTTATAATTAGTTTTTAGCATGTTGTAACTAATAATTCTTTTTAGCATTTGTTTTTGGCATATTGTAATTAATTAATTCTTTTTAGAATTAGTTTTGGTTTAGAATTTTTTTTTTTTAATTTGGATAGGGATAAGGTTTTTTTTAAGGAAGAATTAAATAATATTATTTTAATATTATGTTATTCTTTAAACTAGCCTCTTGAAGATTTATAAATAAGTACTAAGAGCAGATTGTATTACTATTCGTCAAGGATTCTAACTTAAGATTTTAGAAAGTAAGTTGAAAGTTGTGTGCCCAAGAGGAGGAGGAGAATGAAATTAATATATGCAGCTGGAATCTTCACTCGAATCAAAGGCATGTCATTGTAATCATGCAAGAAGAAGAATAAGTAATTGAGAAGTCTCGTGCTAATGTTGTGTAGCATCTACTTTCAACCTTTTGGAGCAGCTTTGCATGTTTCAAAGTATTTATGTAAACTTCATCATTATATTGTGCTATGTTTGAACCAATTCCTTTCTTGATGTGATGTCAATAATCCCCTATTTAATCAACACAAACTTTACTGTTGAATATTTTTATAGTTTGGTATTGCAGAAACAAAAAAAAACATGTTGGTGAGATAGGCAATTTTACAGCCTTTTGCTCTAATCTCCAAGTAAAAAAAAAAAAAAAACCAAATAGGTCAAGTTTTATTTAGTTATATCATTTTCATACAACCCAGAAGAACAAATTTTATCGTAGCAGATTTGTTTATTGTTTAATATTTAGGAGTAGATTAAATCAGGGAGCTTCCCCTGTGAATTTGAAGAGAGGATTTCCTTATCGACTATTTTGTTTTATATTTTCATGAAAGTGACATTAAAACACCAACAAGACTTGCACCCCAAACTCATGCTTCTAGCTTGGCATGAAATTTACAATTATAGGCTCAATATCAAAAAGGATAGTATTAAATGATTAAACCAACAATTGATGGAACATCAATTGCTTCTCTTGCCACAAACATTATGCAAAGAATTATTATCTACTGTATTGTATAATGTTTCAAGTGAATGGTAGTTGAATTGGAAAATAAACCACCATGTCAAAGTAACTCACGACAAATTCATCATCAAAAGAATACAAGCGTAGAATACATACCCGTCTCCAAGTGAAAAGACCTGGTATGACATCTTGGCAACAGCAAGACCAATCTTATCTTCCAGGGAATTCTCATCTTGACTAGGAGTTGCATCGTCAAGAGAATTTCCTCCAAAATTTAATCCATTAAGAAATAAGTCAGGCATCCCTAAGGCAGGAGTTGAGATCAGTGAAGGCTTTGCAAAATTGCAATAGCCATCTTCCCACGTCAGCATCCTACATATACCATAACAATTTTTAAAAAAATAGAATTAGAATTATAATGCTCCTCACCAAGCATGGAATCACAAAAAAAAACTCTCAAGTCAAATATAAGAAGAAAAGAACTTAACTAGACCATAGTAAGCCATTTGAACAATCACGAAGTAATTAACTAGAAGCTCCATTCCATCAATTGAGAACTATACCTACTAAAATTCACAAATACAGGCAAGCCATTATATCTTTAGCATTGTTGGCACTTTTAACTCTCTTCTGAGTTAAAGCTGACAATGTAAAGTTTCATTATCTGCAACATTAAATGATTAGGTATTTTGTTAACTATCCATGGATATATTCAATGCTTTGAATTGGCTAAGTCCTTATCATTTAGATATAGAATAACCATTTACTTTGTTAACTACATGAATGTATGTGTTGACAATAGTTACAACACTTGGAATATTGAAATATTTGTGTTCCCATGATGTCATCCACTTTCCTTTTCTGTTTCCAATCAGATTTTATAACCAGTCCAGTCTTTGATTCAAATTCCTTTTGTGGGACATAAAGGTCTATAAGATACACTGCATGAAACAATGCAAATGATTACAAGATTTTCTCCACCCAATGTGGGAAAACATTTAGGATGCAGCGAGTTACCCTTGCACTGGTCTACAATGTGCTGTGTCATATAATCCAATACTTTAGGAACAAATCTGAAACATTATAGTGTGCATCAAACAGTAAATATGGAACATAAGTGAGGTATGAGTCTATACATTAAGTGTATTACTTAGTCACTGAGGCATTAGTATTAAAAGGCAATCTCATTCTCACTTTCTATTATATAGCAGATACGAACGAACTTGCTTGGTTTTATAACATGACATCAAAGTAGGAGAGGTCTGCAAATTCAAGTACCAAAGTCCACTCAATAAGCCAATTCATGCTATCTTGATCGTAGGTTTCAAACGATCTGGGCTACTTATTTACTTGTACATTTCTTAATATTGTACACATCTCTATGTATATCTATATTCTCTTAGAGTTACCTTCCTCTTAGTGCTTCTTAATATATCCTGTATAACATTTATATGTAAATTATATGAATGAGAGTACAGCATGTATAGCTACTGGAGTCTACGCTTGTCTCATTATTGTTATAATTGTCAATATTATTTTGTATCAAAGTACAATCAATCATTTCATTTATATCTAGCCATCTCAAGGGTTTCCATCTTTTACCTTAACAATATCCAACACCCTTCGGACTCCACTTATTAAGGCGCTAGATCTCAATGGATCCTACCTTCCACTCAATCTGTTTGATTCAACAATGCTTAGATTTGTGGATTTGCTTCAATGTTGATGCACATTATCAGACTGGAACTACAACCACTTACTAGGCAGTACCTTATCATATCCACTTTGGTATTAGAGTCATTTTGCTAATTTGGTTTTCTCAAAAAAATGCCTCGACATTTAACACATATTTCTCCTCATAAAAGGATCTGAGTAGAACGAATATTGCATCATTAGTAATTAGTCTTGAAGAGCTTTCCAACTAGTGGCCACAAAAAAATATTCCAAACAGTACAAAAGGATCTCTGACCTTGAGATGTTTGCCATCCATAACTGCTGTATTTTTTCCAATCATAAACCACAAGATATAAATAAGCAAATCAAGCAACAATTTTTTTTTATCAAGTAGACATTTTCAGATCTAATTGCCTAGAGGTTTGTTTTCAAAAAATTGGCTGCAAAACCTTGCTAGGCCTTCAATCCCAGATCTGATCTTGCTTGGCTCCAAAGCTACAATGAAATTCTCAGGTGAATCGGGGAAAGTATTAATTTTCTTGGGCAAAACCTTGTCAATAATGCCGATTCTCGAAAAGATTCTAGCCCATCATACTAAAAACAAGACTAGACTGATGCCAAAAAAAAATGAGTGCCTTGATTATGATTCTGCAAAACCACTCGCATGACCCTATGACATTTCCAAAATGGTTCAAACTAGCAACTCCACCAATGTTTTGTCTATAGGAATTTCATTTTGGCAACATCAATTCTAGCTGAACTCAATTTTGGTGACCTCAATTCCAGCTGAACTTTGTTTTGGTGACCTCAATTCCAACTGAACTCAGTTTTGGCGACCTCAATTCCAGCTGAACTCAATTTTGGCAACCTCAATTCCAGCTGAACTTTGTTTTGGCGACCTCAATTCCAGCTGAACTCAATTTTGGCAACCTCAATTCCAGCTGAACTTTGTTTTGGCGACCTCAATTCCAGCTCCTCTAAGGATTTGCACTCATGAGTCCAGCTCCACCAAGGATTAGCCCTCATCAATCCAAGACTCATGTGTTTGATACAAGGGTGAAAAGGTAAAATCAAGACTCAATCGCGCAGAGGATTCAAAGTGTTCAAGTTCCAGAAGCAGATACATGCAAGGACTCACCAGTGTAAGGACAAGATCAACACATTCAAGACAAGGAAGATGAATGACCCCAAAGGCCCTACAAGGAGTCTCAAGACAAGGTTCACATTTCCCTTGACTTCTTTTCGCCATAAACACCTCAACCATTACAACCTCGTCAAGATATTTTCAACTTATCTTACAAGAAATATAAACATGAAATGATTTCCAACTTGAGCAAACCTAAGGATGTTCCACCTCCTCAATCTGGACCTAGACGCCTTCCCACACCTTCCATTCCTACTTAAGAAGAGGTATGGGACCATGAGAATGTGCATTTAGGGATCTCAGCTAAAAAATATAAGAATAGGCACCCTATTCACAAGATTGATGAGTTGATTGATGAATTACATGAGAAATCTATTTTTTTTGTAGCATTGTAAATTGCATCCCTATGCAAATTCTTGCTTATCTAGGCCCTATTTTAGCATTACTGACCTTCCATGCCCAACATGCTTGATCCATCCCTATTTAGCATTTCATTTTGGCTTCTCCTTCCCCTTTTGGACCTCAAGTCCCAATTTGTGTGATGTCCCCAAACAGAATTCCATCAAGTATCGTTGATATTGAGAAAGCTCCTTGTATTATCTTTATAAATAATAATAACATTCAAAGCCAATATAAAGAATGAGATATGATTAAAGAAAACAAGACTGATCATATATATATATATTTATATATATCAACATATATCTCCTATGATTAGTTGGATGCCTAGTAGTTGATAATGTGTGGCTCAATCAAGATAATATGGTCAGTGGTTTCTATGTGAAGAAGACTGACTAAAGTAGTTAATATTATGCAGCGAATTACATGCCTGCCAGCCAAATAAGTATGGTTTGTTATGTTTGCCCATTAAAAAGAAATGGTGAAATTAGAAAACCAACTTAGAGATACTTATATAATGAGAAAGATGACAATGAAAAGATTATCGAAGACTTTGATATATCATAGTCTATGTAAAACTCTTACACACAGTATGAAGCTCCAACAAGCCATAATCGGATAAGTGGGCAATTACATATAAGGAGAAATGTGATGGCATAATGACTTTCATATGAGCAGCAAATCAACATATCGTGATATGAGCAGCAAATCAACATACAGTTTTGATAATCCATAATCAGAAGGTGGCTAACAAAGATAGCCGATGAAGAACTTTTCAGAAGGTGGCAATAATATACAAGAAAATATGCAACCAAGCATACAGCCAATTCAAATTAATATCACAAAGACATAATAAACAAGCAAATATGTATAAGTCAATTTGTCATCAATCTGTTATACAGCCGATTCATTATATGAGTTGATTTGCTTAAGGATAATTGCCATTAAGATACTAATTGTCAAAGATCGATTATCCAAGAGGTACGGTCTTGTTTCAAAGAGACGATTTGTCATGAGAAGACATGGATTAGTTAAGGCCACAACCCATGAAAGATTACATAAATGGTTGATACGAATATTAGTTAGGCATTTTTAATCGCCATGGGTTAATATAAGATGTGTCCCTTCAGTAATCAAAGGGTATGTCTTTTAAATGTAAAAGCATATATATATGAAGATTCAAATACAGATTGGTTTTTTTTTATGAGAAGGAATATCAATATCGAACAGATTTTATTTCTACTTCATATCCATTTATGGAGCACTCCAGTTGAGCAGCAGCCTCTTTGGCTTGGACACACAAATACGAGTGTTGTAACTCAGAAATGGTATCATATAGAATCGCCATTATAATCGGGCATATCAGGCCCATTCGTACAAGTCGGAATGTCTTACCAGACCCAAACAAGTTCATCTTTGCATAGTGATAAAGCAATACCAGTTAATATTGATCGACCAATAAGTAGTATATCGTAATTACACAAGACACATGTCAAATAAGCAATCGGGTTGATCAAAGGGAGCCATTTGCATATTTATACAGCACTATTAGGAGAAGCATTACTCTTAAATCAGATAAAGACCAGTATATTTCAGAGATATCATTCATATATTTTGAGTCTATATTGGATCGATATCTGGTTATCAATGTAATCTCTTAATATTGAATAGTCTAAAATCGATACAAGAGAAATGAATCCTTATGCATCAGACTCATTGAACGAAGAAACCATCATCATTATACAAGTCAATTGTCATTATAATTCTCGCAAAAATTAAGCTGATTCACTTGTATTGGCAAAGGTTTAATAGAAAGAAATCTCTTGTAATTGAATTGCAAGTTAGTTGTCCCTATTTCATAAGTTATAAGGGGACATTACAGTGGTATCAGAGCATAATCCTGCCAAACTATGAGAGAATTATCACTCTAAAGATCAATCATGGGATATAATCAAAGGTCTCAACATCCCAAAAGAAAGATCATTTACCATCAACCCAAGAAAACACATCATGATCCCACGTTTATGCTAGAGAAAAGAAAATACTTGTACAGAAATCGTACAATATTGTTAGCAAATTGAGGATTCCTACATCACATTCGTGATTTTATACATGGCAACAACCACATCCTCACAACAAGACGATAGGGGACATAAGCCTTCTCACGACAAGTATCCCTGTCGATAATGATGAACTAGTACAAGGCACTCTTCCATAATATGAGGAAAATTGCTATGAATGAAGAACTAGGAAGACAATCTTAAAAATAGTACCATATATTCAATAGATATTGCATGGTGAAAAGAAAAGTATAAGGAGTAAACGCTGATGAAACTATTTTAATTAATCTTCTCTACTTGCAGCTCAAAGACTTCAAATCAGATTGGACTAAGCTCCTTTAGAAACACTTTGCATAGAAGAAATAAAAAGATTCAAACTCAAACATGTAGCTCAAAGACTCAAAACTTGAGTAATCCTTCTTTATTATTCTTCAAAACCTTAAATTCACATACATAAGCTCAAAGCCTTCTTGCTGTAAATTTGGCAGAATTTTTGCTTGCTTTCCAAAAGATGATAATTACAATGGCCTCCTCAAGTATTTATAGAAGAGGAGCCTTGAGAAAAAGGTGGGAGGATCCTAACTGACTTGAGAGATTCTCTCAACCACCAAGACTCATTCAATAACTAACTGAGACTTCATTAACTAACTAAGAGTTACTCCAACTAACTAAGACTTATTCCAACTACAATCCTAATCGGACACAACTTGTAGTTGCCTTACATGTAATTACAAAAGTGCAAGTAATGTGTAACTTGCTTTTTACAAAAAATACTTTTACATGTAACTTGTCAAAACTAAATTACAACTAAAGATTACAAAAGAGGGAAAATTCAACAAAGTGTTGAAAAACACTTAAGTTGCATTTTGTGAAGACACAAATCCTTGAAATTTCCGGATGCTCGCTTGTAGTTCCTCGGGATTTGGTTCATGGGTGTTCTTGGCAACAACCATGGTCTTCACAATAGTGTTGTGACACCGAAGGAGCGCAGAATTGTTTTTATCCAGGGTAGACTGGATTTCATGCAGAAAGGCTTGGTGTTTCATCAATGCTTGAATCGAAGCTGCCGAGAATTGTTCGCTCCTCCATTCATTATGAATCCTCATCTGTAAATCAGCAAGAACTTGTTCTTTTGGAATCAACTCTCCATCCTGACTTACTATGTTGCAAGAGGCCCTTTCACAATGTGAAACAATATCTTGATAAACTTCGCCTCGAAATCTCTTTGCATTACCGATCTCCTCAATGAGGGATTTAAGAACAAGGGTCTTGTTTTCCAGGAGTTCTTCAAATTCCAAGTACATGACCCTGGAAGAGATGATGGCGTGCTCCTGTAGAACACTCAGTTGTTGTTGGGGCATGGTACGCCAAATTGTCAAACTTTCTTCAACACTTTCCAGATTCTTTTTGAAAGTATTAGAAGTTTGATCTAGTTTCTCCTCAACAGTTTCCAACTTAGACATTATTTGAAAAATGTCTTTCATTACATGTACACATTGATCATGAAGTTGATCAACCCAGGAATCTAGTGCTTGTACTTTCTGAGCAGCCCTTTCCACTCCACGAATTGATTCTTGGGAACTGGAAGAACCTATGGAGTTACTCCCTTCAACAGCAGGTTTTGTAATTTTATGAACAGCTGCCATAAGTTGTCGGTTTTCCTCTTCTAGCTTGTCTTTCTTTGCTAGAAGATCATCACACCTTTGCACCAGTGAAGCAACAAAAAACTGAGCATCATGTTTAATGACCTCATGCATTTGTTTGCCCAACTCTATCCTTGTAACTTTATAATCAGCAACTGACATTTCTTCAATTGGCTTATCTGCAATAAGTTCCACAATTTCAGCTACCTTCATCTTGTTGCTATCAACAGTTACCCTAGAGATAGTCTTGGCCTTTTTAGCAACTTTGGATCTGGACTGTTTGAGTTGCTCGTAATCTAAGGCATCAGGTGAGATTTCTTACTTCTTCCTTTTCGGGGTAAAAGAACTAAGCCATGGAGGCAAAGTCATCAACTCCCCTCCAGTCACAGTCGTAGGCAAAGGAGAAGCAATTTCTGTTTGAATCACCGTGGTCATCCTGGGAGGAATATCTGTTTGGACAGCGACCACGGTTTGCTCAGTTACCAATGGGCATGAAGATTGCCTCATGAATTCTTCAAAACCAGAAGTGGAAGTATCAATTTCTGATAACTAGATGCAAACAGGAATATTCTTAGGAACTTTCGACACACTCTCTTGTTGATGATCAGGAGATGGCTCGTATGCTGAAATGGGAATAGCATTCTGAGGAGACTCATCCACAAGCAAATCAGGAGAAGAAAGAGGCATCTCAATGGAAACTGGTGGAATGATCTCATGAGGCGAGTCTGAAACTGGAGATTTGGGAGCATCATCAGATTGTTGCCCCTCTTCTGGATTATCCAGATCAATCACCTGAACATGGAATCGTGATTTTTCCTTCCCACGAACAGTCGTCTCCTCAGGAGGAAGCATTACTGCACGACTGACTCGTAACTTGATCCTTTTGCCTGAAGATGAAGCACCCTCCTTGTCGTCAATCTAAATCTCAAACTTCCGTCCAAGAGGCCCCGTAGAATCATCTTCTTTACCAACCTTGATTTTTATAAGTCTAACAGCATTACTTTTCAGCCATGAGTTGGTGTTGGCCAAGATAGGCTGAAATCTATCAAGGATGGATATGCACTCCTTGTGTGACCATTGGATCAAAGGAACTGGAGCTTCCTCAACCCTCCGTGAAGTGTATTCAGGATCAAGTATATGCCCGTCAACAATCATCCCTTGTGGGATATCCACCAAGTTCAAATCGACAATTTGCTCAACAGTGAGCCTGCAGTAATCCATCTTGAGGACTTCGGCTTCTGTGCGGAGATCTACACAGATGTCTTCAATGCGATGAACATGCACAAAGGATTTCTTGATCTTCTCCTTCATACCCCTATAACCAAATTCAGCTCTAGGTTTAAACCTTTTAAGCTTGATTTCCTGCAATTCAATCTCCATGGCCTTAGCCTTCACAGATGTGACAAGGGAGTATCAGCCAATTTTCAATGGGTTTGTGGTAGAGATCCCCATTCCAACCTTGTCCTTAGCAGACTAAAAAGTGTGAACAGCCATGATCTGTCTTCCCAACTCCATAAGAATGATCTTATCAGTTGGGTATATGGGAAGCATGTATGGCTGACCATCATAGCATCCGATCCTTATATAAGTGAAGGTCGGAAAAATTGCAAAAACAAACACCCATACTCAGATACTTTGTCCCATGCCTCATCTGATACTCTCTTGTTCCTGAGATTTCTGTCAAATTGACACATGAAATATCCAAAGAATGCATCTTGGACCCTTCTGAAATGCAGTCTGCTGGGTCTCAACGGCAACTGGTCATAATATTCCCAAACCGGTATAAGTGAGCGATCACCCTTGGTAGAAAGACCTGGAAAGTGTCTACGTGATGCTGCTAAATATACCAAATAAAAATTCATGAAGAAGGTCATGGTGGTAGGGACTGCTGCAAGTTGTTTGCACAAGGCATCACTGATGACTTCCCCCCATGAAATGTGATGTGACTGTCGTATGAACATAATGAATTGATACATCCATGGCTCAAAGACATTGGAATGCTCAAGACCCATCATCCTGCTGAGAAGAGTGATGGTGTCTCCTATCTCCCATTTGAAATCGCAGCGGTACAACTTCGCCCACCTTGAGAAGGAGGCTCGTGGCTCTTGGATCCACCTATTGATGTGTCGCTTGCAATCTTTTTCCCCCTTCACGTAATATTCCGCTGCACTTTCTTTGGTGATTTCCATATAAACAGGTGCAGGAGGTATTCTGAAGACCTTCTCGATCATATCTGCATCAAGACGGATTATAGCTTCGCCATCATCATTTTTTATGACTCTTGACTCTTTGTCAAAATGATAGGCACATGCAAGAACTCACTCAAGTTCTAGGGTAGCCACTAGGAAGGAAGATGCATGATGGATATGGCTATCCAACAGCCACTGCAAGTTATTATCCTATGGATCTTCTACCCTGTTGACGAATTCTGCCATATCAACGTGCCCTATCTCCGTGTCTCTGATGCGATCCAAAGGAGAAGAAACTTGGGAACGTGCAACCTCATTCTGATATTTGTCATATTTGTATTTCATCTTCTTTGGAGTTGGAGATGCCGACAAATCTGACATTGATTGTGAACCTGGGATACTGTGATGAAGACTTAAAAAGGGTTAAGGCAACATCGTAGTCAGCTGCAAATATCATTCTTCCTTCTCCAAATGGGTAAAACTTTGATTCTTGAACTTTACGATTTTGTGAGAGGAAGAGGGGAAATATGTAGAAATGGGAAAATCTTGACTTTGACCAATTTTGGATCTTGGGAGAATTTTCGCAAGTATACAAGTTGGAAAGGACATACATGCAATCAGGGTTTTAAAACCCGAATACAAGTACACTTGTAAATTCAAAAATGGAGAAATGAACGAAAAATGAGATTTTGACTTGCGGGAAATGACGGAAATGGTAAGTACGGATATGGAGAACATGAATGGATAGAAATGGGAAAATCCAAGCAAGTCATTTTCATGAAAATGGGAAGAATTCATCAACATGTAATCCGGTTTTCAAAACCCGAATTTGCAAGGGAGGGGTATTTCACACTTTTCAACTTGGAATTTCAACCAAAAATGATTAAATTCCTTAATCGTAGGGAAGAACAAGAATTTCCAGCGAACTTGTAATCGGGATTAAAAATCCCGAATACAAGTAAAGAGGGAAAATTTAGGGAAGAACAATGCAATTCAAAAATTGCATACCAAGGGAAGAATTCTCTCACAAAAACCGATTTTTGGGGGAAGAACAACACATTCCAAAAATGCAACTAAGAAATAAAACCAAGAGAGCAAGAAAATAACAAAATGAAGGAAAGAAAGGAAAGAGAACATACCTTTCTTCAAACTGAAAATGCCTCTTCAAGAAATGCAACCAATTCTTGGAAAGAGGAAGGAAAACCAATAAATAGAAGCAATCCGCAATGCCAAACCCTCAACACATTTTTGCAAAAATGCCCCAAATTGATAAATGAAGCAGCAATTCCAAACTTGGAGAACCGAAATGCCAATGAGAGAGCACACCCAAGAGGATTGGAACGAAACGCCTAAGGAGGAGTAGAAGAAATAGTGACAAGTGTTTGCAAAACGTGGCCAAAGGAATCACGTGGAGAAAAACGTGGCCACCATTTGCATCTTCAATGGCATCATTAAATAGCTTAAAACTCTTCTCAAACTCCACGCATAGGTAAGAGAGGGCAAAACGTTTTAGGAGATTGCAGCTTGTTTGGGATTTAATCAACCAAAATGTGGTATTAAATAAAAACGTGATTGTTGATCTAGGGCGAAAAACCAGTCAATGTAACCTCCATTTGGTATGAAAGGTGTCCAAGAATGCATGAGAATAGGATGCAAGCCAAAACGCCTTCCTCTTCCAACAATTTCTCCACAAAAATTGCCTTGAAATGGTCAAAAACCGTTTTTCCTTGCATTTCGGGTTTCTTGGAAAAAAAGACAAGTTCGATTTTGCATAAGGGAATGCAAATCGCGTTTTTGGGAGAGAATGACAAGTTTTAATTACACTTTTTCCACTTACAAGCCAAAATCGGGATTTTTAAGACAAATAGCAAGTTTAAAATTTACTTTTTCACTTGGCAAGCCAAAATCGGGATTTTTTAGACAAATGACAAGTTTAAAATTGTCAAAAATGCACTTGCAAGGCAAAATCGGGTTTTTTGGAAAGGAATACAAGTTTTATTTACTTGTAAAAGGGAAATAAAATCCCTACAACAAGTTAGAAATACTTGCACATATGTAATGGGGATTTAAAATCCCTATTACATGTAAAAACCATTAAAGTAGGGGTTTTTAGACCAAACTGCAAGTTTACTTGTAATTAAGCGAAAAAATCCCTATTTTAACTAAACATGACCAAAAAACAATTAAAAATAACAAAAAAAGGAAGGGAAATTTAAAGCAAATTGCAAGTAACATCTTTTAATAAAAGTGCACATGTAATAAGCTAAAAATTCCCCTACAACAACCAAAACAATGAATATCATTAAAACTTGCAATTTGAAGAAAATTCTCCACCTGCAGTTGGGATTTTAAAACCCGAAATTGAAGGAAAGACATAGCAAACGAACCCAGAATTTGACGAAATTCAAAACGCAGTTCGAGAATGGATTGAGGATTAAGCCAGTCCAAGGATTAATCGAAATTCTGCCTTGGGAAGTGTGCCATAGAGTAAAAATTTTCATTTTTTCACAAAATTTTATGTAGTGGTCCTTCATTTTTGGAAACAAAAATGAGGACAACATTGTGTTTGTTGGAGAAGTTTTGAGAGTGTGTTTTTAGTTTTCAGTGTGTTCAATGTTTTCTTTGTTGCTGGTTCGTGTGCGCTGAAGGTGTTTTTTGCTCATGGCTCCATATGTGCTTGACGTGTGGTTCTGGGTATCGGCTCCATCTCTTCCTACACCTTGGGCGATAAAGTTCACCATTTTGCAGATCTTGAAAAGCTGATTTGGATTTTATGTAGCAAGTTGAACTTCCCAACAGGGTCGTCCCCTTTCCTTAGCTGCCTCGGGTTGTGTGCAATTTGTTTGTGGTGTTTGTGGTGCAGGTTTGAGATTCTATTTGAGTTGTCAATGCTATATCTCTCATTTGCTTTTGTTTTTGTGCGATTCGGAGTTGATTTGGAGAAGTTATGAGCATTTTGGGGTGTCCGTAGCTTGCTGGTTTGTGTGTTTTTTGTGTGTTATTGATTTTCAGAATTTCATAGTTGTGTGTTAGAAGAGCTTTTTGGTGTGAGTAGTCTAAGTTGGTTGGGGAGTGAATATCTATTGTTGTTGCAGCTGTTGGACTTGTTATCAGCACCTGATTCTTCATTCTATATGATTTGTAATGCTAGTTAGTAGTACTAACCGCAAAGTTTTGTTATTTCTTAGTCCCACTACATAAGTGGAAGAGGCTAGCTATGCCGCCTATCTTTGGGATAGTGATATTTCATGAATTGATAATCCATAATGTGCATTTTAAAGCTAGTTAGTAGTACTAACAATTGTCTTTTGGATCATTGCTTGTAGTCCCACTACATAAGTGGAAGAGGCTGGCTTAGCCGCCTATTTTGAATATTGTAATACTGTCGTCCCGTTGCATAAGCGGTTAAGTTGATTGTAATGTTGTCCTCTCCCTGAATAAGAGGTGGAGTTGATAGTAAATTTCATTTCTAGTCCTCCCGCTACATAAGCGGTAGAGTGATTGTTCTTCAGTTTCTTGTATTTTCCTTGGTTGCTTTACCACCAAGTGATCTTCAATATTCTCCATATCCCACTGGAAAGTGGAAGGGGTTGGCTTGCCACCCAAATATTGTAAGCAGTTTTCAGTTTGCATCTAACGATCCCCTATGCACTGCATGCTCTCACCCTCCCAGATTGGGCTCTCAGTGATCAAAAGGTGTTAGGGTTATTTTTCGCAAGATTTGAGATTTTATTTCTAACCCTAACGGGTGTTTTTATTGTTTGCAATCTGAAAATAATTGAAAAAGAATTAAGGGGAAAATTACAAAGACACGTATTCCAACTTAACTTGCTGATTAGTAACTTGCTCCCTCAAAAAATGATATTTAATAGGAATATTGTTAGTTCTAGAGTGCAAAACTGGATTTTTTTGAAATAATGATAGCACCCGTATTATCACAAAAAATGGAAATGGGATGATCATACCCAAACTTTATATCTTTCAAAGTTTGCTTCATCCAAAGTACTTGAGTGCAACAAGAGACAACTACAATATATTATGCTTCTATTGTGGATAAAGAAATAGAAGGCTTTTTTTAACGTAACCAAGAAACAAAACAGCTTCCAAGAAAGAAAGCACCACCACTTGTGCTCTTTATGTCATCAACTGAACCTCCCCAATCTGCATCAGTAAAAGTTGTGAGTGTGAAGTCTTTACCTCTAGGATACCATAAGCCAAAATCCATTGTATCCTTAAGATATTTGAAGATCCTCTTTACAACTTCAACATGAGTGTCTTTTGGTGTAGCCTGGAACCTAGTGACATAACCAACTACCTGCATAATGCCAGGTCTAGTAGCTGTAACATGTAACAAACTTCCTACCATAGACCTATAATAAGTCTGATTTACATTAGAAAACTCATCATCTTTACTAAGTTTACATCCCGTTACCATACGTGTACTTACAATATTGTAGTCTTCCATTCTGAATCTCTTCAACATCTCTCTAATGTACTTGGTTTGAGAAAGAAAGATACCTTTTTTCAGATTGTAGAATTTGTGGTCCCAGAAAGAAGGATAGGTCACCCAGCATAGACATTTTGAATTCCTTCTTCATGTTAGCAGCAAAAACTTTGCACATATCTACACAATCGCTTCCAAAAATCAGATCATCCACATAAACCACTACAACCAAAATATGTTTACCTTCTTTTGCCACTCCTCTTCTAAAGCCTTGTTTTTGTAGATTTTTATCTAACATGTATACCAAGCACGTGGGGTTTGTTTAAGACCATAAAGTGCCTTTTTCAACTTGCATACATAGTCATTATTTTCTTGACAAAACAAATCCATCAGGTTGTTCTACATACACCTCTTCATTCAGATTTCCATTAAGAAAAGCAGATTTGACATCCATTTGAAAAATTTTGAAACCTTTAAAAGAAGTGTAAGCTAAAAACATTTTAATTGCCTCTAGACGTGCAACAACAGCAAAGGTCTCATCAAAATCCATGCCTTCCACCTATGCATACCTTTTGCAAATAAAGACTTCCTTTATTCCTTACTACTTGACCTTCTTCATTCAATTTGTTCCTAAAAACCCATTTTGTGCCTATTACATTTTTATCATTGGGTCTAGGCACAAGCTCCCGTGTTTCACTTTTTTGTATTTGGCCAAGCTCTTTTTTCATGGCTGCTATTAAAATTTATCTACAGCTGCTTCTTCAAAACACTTAGGTTCAAACATGGACAGCAAAGAAATATCCTCATCTTCAAAATAATTTATATTTCTTCTAGTTGCTCTAGTTCTATTCTCTAGTAAGATCTGATCAACCAAATGATTCCTTTGCACAAACTTGGAAGGAGTTTTAGAAGTAATCTTACCATGATCAATTTCAAATTCATTTTCAGAAAGAGTATAAACTTTCCCAAGCTGAATACTTGAAGAAGTGTTTGTTACCTCCGGTTGAACATTTTTTGAAGTATTCTTTGCATTACCGCTTGCTGTCCCAGCTTGTGTAAGAGAGGAAGAAGGTTGAACAGTACCTTCCAATTCATCTTTTTGAGCACTGTTATCACCATTTTCATGCTTGTTACAGTGTTAGTAATCTCATGAATTTTTACATTAACACTTTTGACAATCTTATGTAATCTTTTATTGAAACATTTATAAGCCTTACTTTTAGAGGAATACCCCAAGAAGATACCTTCGTCTACCCTAGCATCAATTTACCTATCTTGTCTTCTTCTCTTTTGATATAGCAAGGAGTCAAGGACTACCAAAAACTCTGAAGTACTTTACAGTAGCAGGCTTACCTTTCCATAGTTCATATGGTGTTTTATTGTGCTTTGCTCTCCCATTCCTCTGTTCTAAATGTAGATAGCAGTATGAACTGCTTCTCTCCAAAAAGTGTCTCTAACCTTTGACTCATTTATCATACTTTGAGCCATTTCTTGGACTAATCTATTTCTCCTCTCAACAACACCATTTTGTTGAGGTGTTCTAGCTGCTGAAAACACTATTTTAACACCACTTTTCTCACAAAAACTAATAAACTCATTAGAAATAAATTCACCTCCATTATCAAAACATAAACATTTTATTTTCAAGTCTATTTCATTTTAAACTAGAGCTTTGAAAGCTTTAAACTTCTAAAAAGCTTTTGATTTTTCTTTTAAAAAGGTCACCCATGTCATGTGTGAATAGTCATCAATCAAAAGCATGAAGTATTTCTCACCTTGCAAACTTGCAGTCCTTGTAGGACCACACAAATCTATGTGTATGAGATCTAGAGGTCTAGTACAAGATAATTCCTTGGACTTGAAACTAGTTCTAGTTTGTTTACCCATCTGACAATCTTTGCAGACAATATCTGAAGGCTTTGCAAGTTGTGGCATGTCTCTTACATGCTTCCTTCTTGCTGATTTGAATCAGATTGTCAAAGTTAATGTGCACAAATCTTCTATGCTATAACCGGGTTTCATCCAACTGACTCAAACAACACTGCTCACCATTAGTAACATCAAGAATATACAAATTGTTAGCAACTCTACTTGCATCAACAACATGCTTTCCATTTTTACTAATGACACAACAATTTGAATTGAAAACCAAGTTATATCCTTGATCACACAGCTAGCTAACACTCAAAAGATTATGTTTCAACCCTTTAACATATAAAACATTTTCAACCTTGGTTTCATCATCATTTAAAACAAGTGTACCTTTACCTGCAACTCTTGCAGAAGAATTGCCACCAAATCTAACTTTACCTCCATTCCTCCTTTTGAGAGTCAAAAAATTTCCCTTCTCCAATCATATGTCTAGAGCAGCCACTGTCAACATACCAAATGTCTTTTTCATTATGCGCAAGAAAGACAGTTTGCACAACCAGGGACATTTATGTACTTTGCTTCTCCTTTTTCCTCCACACTTTAGTGCTATCCTTTGCATCATCCCTCTTAGAGAAATCTGCCATACCACTTTGACACACTTTTGCAATATGACCAAATTTATTGCATTTGTAACAAATAACATTATAATTCCTTAGTGGTGCAAAAGAATTTCTATTCACAAAACCTAAGTTTCTCCTAGAGAACACTCTACAATTTATGGCTTTATGACCAAAATAATTGCATGTAAAGAAATAACCATAAAAGTAAGAGTGATTAAACCTGCCCATATGGATATGTTCAGCGGTAGGGAACCTTTTAAAGGCACTATTTCTGTTTTTAGAGATTGAATCTCTTATGTTATTAGCATCAAACTTTTGTCGTTCAACTTTTGTAGACTTTGAGCATTGACCTTCTTCATGGCCAACTCCACTTTTATCAAGAGATTGCTTATGAGAATTTAACAAGCCATCCAAAGACAAAGTACACTCTTGATAAATGTTTTTATTATTCAGCAACTTTGTAGATTTATCCAGCTTTCTCAAGGAAACAACTTCAGCTTGGAGCAGCTTGGAGCTTCTAACAATTTTGTTCTTTATCTTTAAGTTGTCTTCTAAGATCTTCTTCAATTTTCTTTGCTTCAACAACCTGAACATTCAAATCAGCAATCATCTTTTCAGCAGCCTCTAATGCAAGAAATTTTTCAGTAGTTTTGTTACCTTCTTATTGTAACAGCAACTTTAAATTTTGTTTTTCTTTCTCAGCTTCTTAATCTCATTTAGAGCACTTATAAGTTCTTGTTTCAAAACAACTTCAACCTCTGCTTCGTCAAAAAAATCTTCTTCTTCTTGATTTTCTGTAATGTCCCCATTTTAGCAGACATGGTTTTTTGGTGATTAGCCTATCATTCTGACCCTCTTAGGCTAATGAGTATGGATAGAGGGTCTCCCGAGGCTTGTATCAGCTCCAGAGTTTAGTGTGTTTCGATCTGGTTTTCATTTGGTATCATTTGGACTTCATTTGCTATACTTACTATTTATAGTAAGTTTGAGATGTTAGAGATGGACCCCTTCTATATTTAGTAAAGGGGTATGGTCATATGCAGCTTCATCATGTCAACTCCCAGCTCAGACGGCGTTTAAAGATGTTGAGTATTAATGGACATATTAATGTTTATTTAGTTTAAATAAACATTAATGTTTTGAGCTTATATTATTAAGTTATAATATAATTTTATATTATAACTTAAGTAAGGGTCCAAGTATCATTAAGGGGGACCATTTAATTAATTAATTGTGGCTCTTTTACCAAGGTGAAATATTAAATGACAAAGTGAAAATATTATATCATTAAATGTCATTTAATATCATTAATTGATTTAATGCCTTATTGGAGAAAATCGAACCTTCATGGGAAATATATATAAGGCTTTTGAAAAGAAGAGAAGAGGGATTGATTATGTGATTGGAGTTTTTGATTGAAGTTTTTCTGGAGCATTGAAGTGTAGAATACCAAGGGTTTCTGCAGGATTCAAGGCTTGTCGGCATTGGAGAGCGTGGCTTCTTCATTGTAACAGCATATAGAGGGTGTGCAATATCATCTGATTATGCTTGTGAGAATTGGCTTCATTCAGAAGTCAATATTGAGTTGATTGGAGGGTTTATTTCAGAGTTTGTTTGCAGATTGAAAGAGACTACAGTGCGCTACAGTGCCATGAACAGTGCGCATGAACAGTGCGCTACAGTGCCGTGAACAGTGCGCATGAACAGTGCCGTGAACAGTGCGCATGAACAGTGCCGTGAACAGTGCGCTACAGTAGTTTGAGTTCTATAGAAGGGGATTTAGAAAGGTTGAACAGCTATATATATTTGACAAGGGATTTGCATATGAGGAGAATCAAACCAATATATCAAGGCAGCCATTGAAATACCAGGTTTTCTATCTATGGTCATTGTATTAGAAAATCATTACTTCATTGCATCATTTTCTATTATGATTATATCATGAAATACTTGGAGGTTGCATATGTTTAATGGAGATATAATTTGCATATTCCACATTCATGGTAACATTCAACATTGATCAGCCACTTAGCTTTCATGCCAATTGTTTGCTTAAATGCCTAATGGCTGTAGGTATACATTGGGATGCATGACAAGTGTTTGTCTTAATGTCAAATAGCTGTACTAGTTAATTTCAGTCATTACATATGTGTGGAAAGGTCTAAAACAGCTAGTATATCATTTCTATAACAACTTTGCATTGTTAGAAGCTTTCCATAACTTCATTTGCAGCCTACAAACCTAAAGAAGACAAATAAAGAATTCACTACAGCGGCTTCAAACATTGTATGCCAAGTGTTTGACAATATTCCTTGGGGGTTCAAACAAGTGAAACAGGGTCAGATTAGCCAAGGGATATTACAGTGGTATCAGAGCGGTTTCCTGCCAACCTGTTGGGTAGATTGATTCAGCTAGTTAATCATGGTTACTTCAAGTACCCAGAATCAGTTGGACCAGAATAGGAAGCAAGTGTATTCCTCATTGGAAAAGTTAAAACAAAACCAGAAGAAGCTAGATGAATTGATTTCACACCCTGCAAAACTTGATAGAATTGCTCGGTATATGACATCTATTTTTAAGGATAAAAGGGTGAAACTTGAAGAGAATGTGGTGATTATTGGCACTCAAGAAGTTGTTAACAGTCATGATAACAAGTCTGATTTTCATGACAGCAGCCTTGCACTTGAGCGTAATGATGATTTGAAAGTCATGGAAAGTTCAGAAAGTGTTGTGGGAGTGACCTTGAGTATTGGCACTCGTGATACAAGTGTCAAGAATGAGGATTGCATGGGAATTTTGGCTCATAAGAGTTCTGATCTACATGACAGCAGTGATGAAATTTTGCATCAGCATGAGAGAGCAGTGACTACACATGTGCAAGATGCTTCTATTAAGTTGCCGCATAAAGGTACTCGAGATTTGGGTACTAATGGGGTAATGTGTGATGTGGATTCATGTCATTTAGAGTCTGATTTTTCAGATCAGACCTTAGAGAACAAGTTTGAAGATTCATGCTTTGGCATAGGATCCCAGAATCATGATTTGGATGGCCATGTAGTTGCATTGGAAGTGGAAGTGTGTGAAGATATTGTCATAACAACAACTTCTACCTTGCCAGTTGAGCCATCCTACGAGGTACATAGCAGCAGTACCTTAGATATTGATGTGTGCACAATTGATTGCACGCATGATGTTGTTGATCACGAGGTGAGTGATGTTGATTCAGTTTCATACCATAGTGCAGATTTGGGTGGAAAGAATGAGTCACAGGGGTATCATCATCTGGCTGGGCAGTTGAAGGTTAATGATGATATGATTGCTACAGCTTTGGAGCATTTTGATGTTGCTCGACAAATGTTGGCGACCTTTGGTTGGAGTACTCCTGAGACATATGAGCACGGTGATAGTAGCCTTTCCCTAGCAGAACTCCATGCACTCCGAGCAGCTATTGGGATAATGAAACAGAATTACTTGCAGTTACTTGTTGATAGGGATTATCTTCTCGAGTGGGATTGCACTTGCTACGATGCACTAAAGGGAAAGGAGGAGGAGGTTGATGAGCTCACCTATGAGCTTGAGGTGACTATGGACTCGTTGGAGAGCGCTCAGTCAGCCCTTTGTGAGTCACAGTCACAGGTTGAGGAACTTACCGTGGCGTTGAGTTTAGCATAGTCTTCACCATCTGTGGATACAGTTGAGTTTCCTATAGCATCACTTGGTGATGAGTTTACACCCACGGGTTGTAGTGATGGGTATGTTGAGGATGTGGTTACATCCGTCACTGATGCAGGTACAGGTGACTTAGCTGGGATGAGTATTTGTGTTGAGAGTAGCAGAGAACCACTTGTTGCATCAGGTTCTCCCGAGGTTAGTGCTATGACAAATGATACAGGTCAGATTGTTGATAGCTCTTGTGTGGCAGTGGTGGACTCTCCAGAGAGTTGTGTGTTAGTTCGCGACATTACGCCATCCACTTCACATGGAACTCGCATAGTGTCATCTGGTTGGGAGTATGGCTCTCATGTAGATTTGTTTCCCTCCCCTGGAAGCAAATCTGTTACTTCATCCCATGCAGCTGATTTTGGACGCCAGCTTGTTGTTTCTCAGAGTCAGAGTGATCAGCTACACGTCTTAGAGGATAAGGTTGACTCAGCCTTATATTGTTTTTACTACACAGATTCATTTATTGAGTACCTTCTTGAGAGTCCTGAGTTTCGAGCGGGTCCGTTTGGAGCCACCAAGGATACTCTCATCCGAGGTTCTCTGACTACAATGCTTCCTAATAGAGATTTTGTGATTGGGTTTGCAGAGAGGGTTACCAGAGCCCCTACCCAATCAAGTGTTTGGGGTCAGAGATTGGAGCCATCTCATGATTCCAGTATTGTTAGAGATGAGCCCTTGACCGAGGTTGGAGCGTTTTATCGCAACTACATAGTGAGGAGTGCTCATCACTTTTCTTTTGATCCACACGTGGAGGACTTGATGATGCATCGATGTGGATTGGCTTCAGGATTATACCATCCATTGTGGGATGGAGAGTTACCATTTAAGGTAGATGGAACTAGCAGTTGCAAGTACCCGACTCAGTTGATTGTTGGTGGCTACTTGCTCGAGCAGTGTTCAGTTTCCCATCATGTTGATGTGTATCCGGAGGAGATTGTTACTCCTATGACACAGAGGCTATCTTTGGATACATGGCTTCAGAGAGACTATGGTGACAATGGGCATGATGGTTTAGTTGGATATCACATCCATGAGGGTTTAGCAGAGGTTGTGGAGAGATGTTGTGTAGCAGATGTTTCCAGGTACTCCTATCTTCACAGTACAGATGGATGTGTGTATAGATTGCACTGGGATCCAGGTGATGACAGAGTTGGTGTTGCAGTTTGGATAGGTCTCATGGGTTGGCTTCACCACATCTCGCATGGTGAAGTGGCGATCAGTGTTGAGCAACGAAAGTCTGAGGGAGGTTTACATGGCAGATTTCTACTCTGGATTTGGAATCCAGGTATACTATGTGGGACACTAGCGAGTATGTTGAGCGATCCTTTGTGTGCATCCGAGTTCTGGTTGGTGTTCCCTGGTAGGTTTCATTGCATGTATATGGTGTGCATCGTTGGTAGTTTCATTTCAGGTTCTCATGTACATGATTTGTCTCAGATGCATAGTTCAGTTGCGCATGTGTTAGATGATATGTTTGGCAGCTTATCTTGCACAGTTTTGGGAAGCAAACATTGTCAGTTTTTAGAGTTGCTTCCACTTGATGTTCATGTTCTTGTGACACCTGTTGTTGAGGTTGATTTAGTTTGGCAGGTCTTGTTAGTTGTGCCCTTGGTGTGGGCATTACAGGAGTTGGTTGGTAATACCAGGGGCATTACACAGGTCTTCATTTGGGATCCAGGTGGAGGAGTTTCTTTGCAGTCGATATTGCTTGGGGACAAGCAATTTCAGGAGGGGCGGACTGTAATGTCCCCATTTTAGCAGACATGGTTTTTTGGTGATTAGCCTATCATTCTGACCCTCTTAGGCTAATGAGTATGGATAGAGGGTCTCCCGAGGCTTGTATCAGCTCCAGAGTTCAGTGTGTTTCGATCTGGCTTTCATTTGGTATCATTTGGACTTCATTTGCTATACTTACTATTTATAGTAAGTTTGAGATGTTAGAGATGGACCCCTTCTATATTTAGTAAAGGTGTATGGTCATATGCAGCTTCATCATGTCAGCTCCCAGCTCAGACGGCGTTTAAAAATGTTGAGTATTAATGGACATATTAATGTTTATTTAGTTTAAATAAACATTAATGTTTTGAGCTTATATTATTAAGTTATAATATAATTTTATATTATAACTTAAGTAAGGGTCCAAGTATCATTAAGGGGGACCATTTAATTAATTAATTGTGGCTCTTTTACCAAGGTGAAATATTAAATGACAAAGTGAAAATATTATATCATTAAATGTCATTTAATATCATTAATTGATTTAATGCCATATTGGAGAAAATCGAACCTTCATGGGAAATATATATAAGGCTTTTGAAAAGAAGAGAAGAGGGATTGATTATGTGATTGGAGTTTTTGATTGAAGTTTTTCTGGAGCATTGAAGTGTAGAATACCAAGGGTTTCTGCAGGATTCAAGGCTTGTCGGCATTGGAGAGCGTGGCTTCTTCATTGTAACAGCATATAGAGGGTGTGCAATATCATCTGATTATGCTTGTGAGAATTGGCTTCATTCAGAAGTCAATATTGAGCTGATTGGAGGGTTTATTTCAGAGTTTGTTTGCAAATTGAAAGAGACTACAGTGCGCTACAGTGCCATGAACAGTGCGCATGAACAGTGCGCTACAGTGTCGTGAACAGTGCGCATGAACAATGCCGTGAACAGTGCACTACAGTGCCGTGAACAGTGCGCATGAACAGTGCCGTGAACAGTGCGCTACAGTAGTTTGAGTTCTATAGAAGGGGATTTAGAAAGGTTGAACAGCTATATATATTTGACAAGGGATTTGCATATGAGGAGAATCAAACCAATATATCAAGGCAGCCATTGAAATACCAGGTTTTCTATCTATGGTCATTGTATTAGAAAATCATTACTTCATTGCATCATTTTCTATTATGATTATATCATGAAATACTTGGAGGTTGCATATGTTTAATGGAGATATAATTTGCATATTCCACATTCATGGTAACATTCAACATTGATCAGCCACTTAGCTTTCATGCCAATTGTTTGCTTAAATGCCTAATGGCTGTAGGTATACATTGGGATGCATGACAAGTGTTTGTCTTAATGTCAACTAGTTGTACTAGTTAATTTCAGTCATTACATATGTGTGGAAAGGTCTAAAACAGCTAGTATATCATTTCTATAACAACTTTGCATCGTTAGAAGCTTTCCATAACTTCATTTGCAGCCTACAAACCTAAAGAAGACAAATAAAGAATTCACTACAGCGGCTTCAAACATTGTATGCCAAGTGTTTGACAATATTCCTTGGGGTTCAAACAAGTGAAACAGGGTCAGATTAGCCAAGGGATATTACATTTTCAAAGAGGGTGTCTTCAAGAGCCATGAACAGAAGTTCATCATTCATGGACTCTTCTCCACTAGCAATCGATGAATTGCTTTCCTCTTTGGAATAGAAACTCCTTTTGAAATTACATGACTTCTTTCCTTTCCTTACAAACTTCTTATTTTTATATTTAGACTCCTCACTGCTGCTATCCTCTTCCTTCTCATATGGACATTTTGATGCAAAGTGTCATATCTTTCCACAATTAAAACATTTTAAGGGCAGCTTGCCCTTATATTTACTAAAGCCTCTTTTTAATTTTATTACAAAGTGGGTTGCTTCACAATCTGATTCTTCCTCTGAGCTTTCACTAGATACATGTCCCTTATCTTTGCTTTTCTTTGAAGCTTTGAAGGCAGTTTCTTTCCTTGAAGAAGATTCAACATTTGTTCGCATTTCATGGGTTGTTAGGATACCATGCAGCTTGTCCACTATCAACTTGCCAAGGTCAGCCATTTCTTCAATAGCAAAAACTTTAGCATCAAATCTTAAAGGTAGTGATCTTAAGATCTTTGGAACAAAAGTCTTATCTTCAATCTTCTCTCCTAGCCCCTTTAGAGAGTTTACAACTTCAACAACTCTCAAAAATCAAGCTGCAGTACTTTCTTCTTCACGCATTTTTAAACTTCCAAACAGCATTCTATGAGTTTGAAGTTTTGCATTCTTAACTTTCTCATCCCCTTCATATGCATTTTGAAGTTTATCCCACATAGCTTGGGTTGTATCACAATGCATAACTTTTACAAACTCTGACTCAAATAAGCCACATAATATAGCATTCATGGCCTTAGCATTACTTTCAAATGCCTTCTTTCCATCAACATCCGTAACAGGTGCAGAAGGGACTGTATATCCCTTTGCAACACTCATCCAAACATCAAATCCTAGTGACATCAGGTATGCTTTTATGTGAATACTCCAAAAAGTGTAGTTAGACCCATCAAATAGAGGAGCTCTGTTAGTTGCAAGACCTTCAAGGGCATTCACCCTAAACTACCAGGAACTAGCCTTCAGGCCTTTAAGCTTAAAAAGAAGGTATCTTTCTTTGATACCAATTGAAAACAAAACCAAAAATACTAATAGGGGGGGTGAATCGGTATTTTAAAAACTTCTCAATGATTTAGCCGGATAAAAAATAGTATAAAAATCACAAAGCTAACACAGAGTTTATCTCATGGAAAACCCTCTCGAGTAAAAAACCATAGTATTAAAAACTTTCATTTCTGATCAAGGGCACCAACCCAAATACAAGTAATAGCTCCAACTCTACAATAACAAACGCACCAACCTTAGCTTACAAAGGCACCAACCTTAATTAACAGAGGCACCAACCTCTGAACTTCTGAAATTTTTTAAAGAACAAGTAGACATGAGAATACAAGTATTATTCTCACACAAACTTCTAATATGGTTCACCCAGTACAAAAGTTCTTTCAGTACTGTATTCTTCTTATACACTGCTGAACTCAAACAAATAGTCAGATACACATATTACCAAAACTAAAAACCTTCGTATATAACTTTTGAAACTACTATTCCATTACATCTTTGCTTCAGCAGTAAACACTATTTCTCAGCAATTCAAGACAGCCATCCCTGATACTTTTAAAGTGAATATTCAATTTTTACAAACTTTGAACTGCTCTAGTTTTTAATTTTTTTTGGGCAAGACTCATGTAATTCACCTCTTATGCCAACAAAGTTCTCATATAAAATGGCAATCTTTTTAAATGACTAAAAAATTTCAATACAGCCCAATACCAATTCTCCACAAGTAATGCACTTTCAATAGCCAAAAAATGGACTCAACTAACACTATTTTCATAGCCATGTTGCAGAATATGAACACAATTATTAATTTGAAACGGTACACAAAACTCCATTCGATAGCGGCATCATTAAAATCTTTTGGCTTGCCTAAAAAAAAAACTTTAGCCTTCATGTATTTTTTCAAATCTTAGCATCGAAAAGAGCTTTTTCTATCCAAGCCGAATTCACTACCACACAGATTCACGCTAGCACACACGTCATGTTCTTTAAATGCACTTTTGTTTTTAAAGAACCATTGAAGATGCATTAAAAAAACGCTTTTAACCCCATCGAAATATTAGCTGCTTCATCCTTATTTTTACCTTTCAATGTACACTCCATAAAAGGCCAATCATAAAAAAACGCTATTTTCAGAAATTCGTTGTAGAGAATATGAAGAAAGTATCTAGCACATAAAGATTCTGAACTCTGACCTTACCTGCAACACACAATACATACGATGACCAAACAAATCGCTTGCAGTGATGAAAGGTGTTTCCAGCCAACTCCAATATGACCATTTGTCGAAGCACACATACAACAACTCAAAAAAATGGAAGAATCAGCTCGGACAAGAAGATACACACAACTGTTCACATGTTTTAAAAATGGCTAAGACTATTACAAAACACAACTCTACAATTTCCACTAACCACGTATAATAAAAAACGTATGTCTCCATCACAAACACATTAATAAGACAAATTCTATTACAAAGAAAAACATCTAAGCTGGAATAATATCCTTCACACTTTCTAAATCCTTTTACACCTAGAAGCGGCTTTGACCCTCACAGAAAAACGCTTCATACAAATAAATGTCTCAAACAAATTATCTAATTGCTGAATAAAGAAGAAACAAAAGCTTTTTGAACACCTTTGAAAAGTTAAACTATGACATGGCATAAAGAAGCTTGAGAAAAGACATGTAGGCAAGCAAGGAGCTCAAACATAAAGCCAAGTAGCTGAAGTAGGCACATAGATAGTTCAACTAAGTAGACACACAACTCAAGCAGCTAGCTCAATTGAATAGGACATCAATGACAAAAATTCAACACTCTAAATAATTAAGTTCCTCTTAAATTGGTAACCGTAATTAAAGAAATTTTCATTTCCAAGTTGATATATTGGTCGGTGTTCTAAACCATAGTTGAGCTACTCGCGACTCGGCTCGACTCGCCAAGCCCCTGAGAAAAAAACTCGGCAAAAACTCAAGAAAAACTCGGAAAAGCTCGGCGAAAAACTCGGCAACGTAAAAACACGCTTAATTTTAATAAAAAATGCATTCTTTTTGCAAAATTTAATGAGAAGATGCATCCAATGAGTCAATAAATGATAACACTAAAGAAACAAGCTGATTCTACATATATTTAAATGCAAAGTGTCTACAAAATTGCATCCTCATGAGAAATGCTGATGGTTGGAAGCAAAAATAGTAAATAGTTTTTGTAAAACCAAAAGTAAATACAACTTCCTCTTCCCAGCTCTAGCTAAAACTAGTTTCAAACTTTCATCATATTTGAAATTTCATCATTCATATTCATAGTTTCAAACTTTCAACTCAAAAATGTATAATACCAAGATTTCTTCAATGCTAATTATGTTGTTATATGGAGCCTAATCAAACTCGGAGGTTAAATTTTCCCTACTTCCATCAGCGCAGTTTCCCCCTATATTTTTCAACGGGGGTTTGAGGGCAGCGCCCCCAAGTTGGGGTCAAGGGGCATCGCCGAAGGATCCTGAAATTTGACTAAGTCTGGAAAATTGAAGAATCCTCCAAAAACTAGATTTTGCATTATAACTCCTGGAGGTCCGAAACCACTCTCAAACATCCTGAATACTTAAATGTTATATTCCATATATGAATCCTGACAGAGAGACCAAATTTTTTCACATGTTTGGGCCTCTTTTTTTAGTCTACCCAAATTTTTAAAAGAAACTTGCCAAGTTTTTAGTTTTTGCAAAAAACTCGGCGACTCGGCGAGTTTTTGCTGCAAGTTAAAGTCAGAAAAACAAAAACTCGCCGAGTACTCTGCGATTGTGTCATCTATCATCTTGTGGGATTCATATCTTTCCATTATTTTAGTTTGAATAAATGTTTAAATGTCTTTCTTGCTTTCAGATTATAACCATAACATCTATTCCATTATTTTAAAAATAAAATCAATCTTCCAAGGGAGTTGTGCCTCTAAAATTCAGAGGGAGGTTGATAATCATACAATTTACCCAACTATTGGTTGAGATTCTCTTTGTTAAATAAGGCAAACAGGGTTAAAAATTATACAGATTATATAAGGACAAATTTGTTATCCAATAGTAGCACAACATACCTTCAAAAAACTCAAGGAGATAATGAGTTCTGGTCCATTTTTGGCATTGCTAGATTTCATTTAGCCTTTGTGTTAGAAAGTGATGCTTCTAATGAGGGAATTATAGTTTTCCTAATACAAAAAAACATCCTATAGATTTTGAGAGTAGGAAGCTCAAGGAGACGGAGAGAGGATTTCTTATTTATAATAAGGAGATGTTAGCCATTATGCATGCATTGGCTAAATTCAAACAATATCTAGTAGGGAGTAAATTTGTGGTAAGGATAGACCATAACAGCTTGAAATGTTTCATCAACTAAAGATATTTTAATTGAAGGCAACAAAGGTGGGTTAGCAAATTGCAAGACTATGATCTACATATTGAGTATGTCAAGAGAAAAGGGAATTAGTTGCAAATGCCCTATCCAGGAAGTCAACTTTGTGTTTGATGACAGATATTTCAGCAAATTGGAAGGCTCGTCTCTTGGTAGACTATTCCAAGAATGCATTTTTTGTTGATGTCATGGAAGCGAAGGTAGAGGATAATAAGTTCAAGATAGTGGACGATCTCATTTTATACAAGAATAGGATCTACCATTCATGACAAAATTCTAGCAAGGCGCCTTGCCTACTTTAAGACCTAAAAGTAGGTCAAGGAGAGATTCACACATAAGGGACTCAAGTATGATGTCTTGAGGCATGTTACAAAGTGTTTGATGTGTCAACAAAATAAGTCAAAACATACCTTTCCAATAGGATTGTTGCAGCCCCTAACCATTCAAAATTAAAATGGAAAAGCATATTAATGTTTTTTTTCACAAGTCTTCCATGAATACAAGGTAAAGAATACATTTTTGTTGTGGTGGACAGATTGACTAAGTATGCCCACTTCTATGCTATATCTTCCAAGTTTAAGGAAGCTAGATTTATGGAGATGTTTTAAGAGAAATGTTCAAACTCCATGGCCTAACTAGCAACATTGTTAGTGATCAGGATAGTAGGTTTCTAAGTATGTTTTGGCAAGATCTTTTCAAATTGATAAAAACTGAGTTGACTTTGACCGCTAGTTATCACCCAAACAAGGATGGACAAATCGAAATTGTCAATGAGTGGATATAGGGGTATTTGAGGAGCTATATAGTAAGGCAATAGAAGGCTTGAATGAGATGGTCATATTTGGGTGAGCATTGTTACAATACCACATACTACATTTCCATCATCGTGACTTCATTAAAAGGACTATATGGATATGATGTGGAAAATTTTGTTTATTTGATCATTATTGATAGTGCAGTTCTGAAAGCAAAGGATTATGTCTAAGAGAGATAGGACATTCTAAAGTCACTTAAGGAAAATCTCCAACTGGCTCAAAATCAACAAAATTTCTATGCAAATAAGCATAGGTTGGAGAGATCTTTTGAGATCGATGACTTGGTTATCTTGCAATTGCAACCTTACAAACAGCCTTCCTTGAAGAAGAGTGAAGCAAAGAAGCTGAAGCCATAATTTTAAGGGCCATATCTAGGATAGTAAGGAGGAAATGCTAGGTTTCTTATGAGTTGAAGCTGCTAGAGCATAGAAAGATCCACAAAATATTTCATGTCTTGTGCCTCAATAAAGCATTTGGGCAACATATTTCGCTCTCTCCTAAACTACCACCATTGGATGAGGAAGGTAAACTAATTTTGTTGCCTAAGGCTATTGTAGATGTATGAGAGAGAAATTTGAGAAATAGAAGCATCAAAGAGTACTCGGTTTGTTGGAAATGCTTCCAAGAGATGCCACACAAGAAGGATAACAAATATATTAGCATCCAAATCTACAATTTCTTGGGCAAGCAATTTCAGGTAGGGAGGACTATAATATTCTCTCTGCAAGTATAAGCAATTGGCGAAGAGCCTTAGCCTATTTTAAAACATGTAAGCGATTTGGGATGTTAAAAAATTATTAATAAATTAATTAAATTAAATTGTCTAAATAAAGTCATTTTTTGAACAACTTATATTTAATTAGTTATTTTTATTAAGTTGGAGAGTTTAATTAAAAAGTTTTATTTTTATTAAGTTTAATATAAATATAATGAACTTTGTAAATATTTATATTAAAATATATACACATAGTGGAGTGGAGTTCATACGCCAGCCGTACCATATTCACCTGCTAGCTCCACCAAATGCTAAGGCAAAGCAGCTCATACAATTTCTATGTGAGCCTAAGAGAGGTGTGAAACTCTTGAAGGAAATCACCACAATTAATAAGAGTCCTTGGACCCCTCATACCCAACTGTCCCTTATGATAAGGGAGAAAAACATAAAATAGATGGGCGCAGCTGTTTGGAAGGATAAAAGTGGGGTCATATAGTTATCTTTTGAGCAGATTTTGATACAATTTCTGAACATTATCAGATATTATTAATACATTGTGAGATTTCAATGGTGTACACTCAGCTATCAACTCATCTTACCAGTCAAAATTGTCATTTTGTCAAACACTTGAAAAAATACTTATTATAATAATCCAGTGCTGACATTTCATGAAGCAATTGTAAAAATTGCAAAAGAAGAAAAGAAATCAGCCTGGTAAATTACAAAAGCATGATTTAACTTGATTGAAAGTCATTTACATTCCTTGGTTATGGGAAGCAAACTCCAATTAGTTCTTGGGGACAATTTTTTTTAATTGATTAAAATATAGTTTAACCCAGTATGTCATAGAGAGGAAAAATTTACAAAGTAGCAATTTCTGATATAGAAAAGAGAACAAAGTGTGCTTCCTATAGGAATATACTAGTGATTTTCAGCGAAGGGTTGTCTAGATGGGCAAAGATGTGCTGGATCAAGAGGCTTTGATTAAGTTCATTGGAAGCTTTCATAGCCGTCCTCAAAGGCTCATATTGCTCTCCAAACTCTAAGAGCAGCCAAGTCTCGTATCTTTGAGGCATGCCTAATGTACTCATTGACTTGAGGCAAATGACCCACCTTCCTCTCCAAAAGCCCAAGACACAGCCAAGTCCAAGAAAGTGAGTACCATTCAAAACAAAAAATTTATTGCAAACATTACAATGTTAGTGGTCATATGGATGAGACCTCTTGGAAGCTACATCCATAAAAATGACCACATGGGAAGGCTAAGAAAGGTTAAAAAATCACTATGCGTACCATTAGTGGAAAATAAATTGCAATTAGTTCAAAGCTTGATTCTAAAATATCTTGGAACTACAAAGATGGTTGCTTTTCATATCCAAGAAGAATAACAAACAAAGCATACAAAATTGTTTGGAATTAAAATTCACATCAAGAATGTTAAATTTGATGCCTTTTTTTATTCTTGTTCTCAAGCGAACCTCATTTTTCAAGATTTGGTTGAAAATCTTGGTTTAGAAACTAGTAGAATCCCCAAACCATATACTTTGGGTATGATCAAGAAGGGTGTTGATTTGTCCATTACAAGGCAATGCAAATTGAACGTTGGTGTAAATTATAGATTTACTAATGAAGTATCTTGTAGATGTTGTTCTATAGGAAAGAGTTGAGTTGCTTTTGGCAGCGCCTACATGTATGAAAATAATGTTGTCTATTACAAGCAAGAAAACAAATACCACTTGGTCAAGGATGGTTAGAACTTGATTTTGCATCCTCGGGAGGAAAAGATTGCAAGTATATTCAATCTTAGTTCCATAATCTTCAAACAAGGAGAATGCTCAATGGAAGCAATGAGATCAGTCCCCTTGAGTGGAGGAAGAAGAGTGTTGGTACAATTTACTCTTACTAGTTCAATAACTATGAAAGTAATGTTGGAAACAAAAAAAAAATCAAGCTCTTGGTTAGAGTAGTACAAGGTTAGGCGACAAACATGTCATCTATAAAAGGGTTCATCCTCAATTTTCCAAGTTTACTTATCTTTTGGAGACCAAAAGCCTCCATATTAGAGAGTTGTGACCTGAAAATGGATCAAAAAATAAGTTATGTTGCAGAACAATTGCATGACAAAGAGGGTCACAACTTGAAGAACACCTTCAATGAAGGAAGTAGGTGTTTCAAGGAAAATCAAAGGTATTTTTCGCTTCTCTATAAAACTATTAGTTCCAATAGGGGGCAATTATGCAGCTACTAGATTAAACAAGCAGTCAGTGTTCTAAATTTATTTCCCTCTTCCTTGCATCTTATCAACTCCTATTTGAGTTTTTGCATGCATATAAATAAGAATTTTAAATACAAAATAAGAAATTCCATGAGATGTATAGGTGATAGATGATTGGGGACTTAAGTCCACGAAACAAAATTTTGCTTATAAGTAGACTATAGTCGAACATAATGGTAAGTGTGATCGTTAATTATTGATCTAAGACTACAAATTCAAGTGTTCTTGCTTGTTGTAAACCCAAGGGCCTAAGATTGTAATCTTTTGAGGATAATGGGCAAGGAATCCACTAGACCTCACTCTTGCTAGAATTTTTCTCCCAAATTTTTTTGTCCAAGATAAACCTTGTGTCTTTCATTCTTTGTTCCTTCATGTTATTTTTTTGAATATTGCAACCTACTTCAATTCTTCTTAATCCATAATTGATGAAGCTAGGGAATGGAATATCCATCTTAGTTAATACATCTCTCTATATACTTCTATATTGACAAAAGAGTATCTATTACACCAATTAGATATGCTCTAGAAACTAATTTTCCTTCTCCACTTTGTTTTCATATGTGGATGAAAGCACAATAGTACATCCCACTTTTCAACATTACCAAAACTAACTAGCATTCAACACATTGTGGACCAATTATACCAAACAAATGGTCAAGAATTTAAGAATTATATAACTAATGATTTGCCGCAATTTCTATGCAAATTCATTTAAAAAAATTCTAAATTTAAAAAAAAAAAAAAAAAACAAACAAACAAACAAACACTTCCATCTTTTTTTGATATTTTTTAATAAAACATTATTGTATTTTTTGTCATGTTAGCATTTTAATTTGTCTATTGCTAGACAACACAAAATGGGATTACAAACTCAATTGAATTATCTTCAAATTGTAAGGGGAAAGCTCCTTGAGATCTAACTAAGCTTAAAACTAATAGAATTATAAGTGTACACACTATACAAGATTTCATTAAAGGTTTTGCATTGAATGTAAATTGCATGACTATATTTTTGTCTCATATTCAAATATCAAAGTATCAATAGTCAAGACTTACAAAGGGAATTTTGGATTAACAAGGATAAACAATTCAAACATGAAGAAACATAACTTCGGATTGGTTGAAACAAAACTTCATATTTGACTATAGGAAAAGATGTGATTGAATAACATGTGCATTTTGCTAATTGATAGCTAAATCAATGACCAACAAATTTCTATCAACAAGAAAAATTTATACACCTAACACAACATATTTCATTAAACATGACATGATTTCTAAATGTGCCTGTTAAAAATGCTTTAGAATAAAATTATCAATTTGACAAATTAATAAATCTTCTTACTATATAAGATAACAAATTAAAACCCTAAAAAGGAGAGCCAACCAACACCATTTATGAAAATGAATTCAGCAACTTAAAAAATTAAATCGTAGGATTAATCAAAACTATACTACAAATAAATGTTTATCCCTTTAAAAAATGGCTGCAACGCCTTAAGACTTGAACCAAATTTATCAACCAATTCGAGAAGTTACAGTTGACTTGGCAATAGTGAAATAGCAAAGCGCATCAACAATTCGCAAGATGCTTTTAAATATAGCAATAATATAGGTTAGGATTGCTTAGGCACGTAATTTCACAAGGCTAAGCTAACGACCGATAAAGTGGTACCACTAGGCCATGGCAAAACAAGAGGCAAATGAATGTCAAATACTTTATGTCTTGGACACGGTATCTTAGAGTATATTCCTTAAATTATTAAGATTCGAGCACAATTCAAGCTAATGTCGTGCACGAGCCAAAGGGAAAATGCATCCACTCAAGCTCCATCTAGCAACCCAATATAAGGGAAAGGACATCGAGGATGAAGACGAATGTTTAATAATGAAATCATGTGGTATTCATGTGTATAAATTACGAACGAAAAGAGAGCTCTCATTAAACATGACATGCCTAGCGAATTAAGTGAATTTTGCTAACCAATTAGGAATTTGAGAATTTAACACGAATTTTAGGAATTTGACAAGTTAACACGAATTTCACAAAGAAATTATGAAATCAAATTTCGCTCATGTTTTCCATATGTTATAGGAATTTTACTAGCGAAAAAATTGGGAGGAAATGTCATGTACTTCATCCAATTTAATAAAGAAATTTTTTTGGTTTAAGGTAAATAATTAACTTACATGCGACCTAGACGTTTGAGCTTCCAGAAAACTGCATAGCACCAACCAGTCTGGTAGCATTGCTGTCTCAAAATTTGCTGTAACACCGTCCTCATCTTCCTTCTTCTTTTCAACCTGTCCTCAAAATATGAAGATGATGTACCTTTTGTACATAACACAAAACGCCCCCATTTAAAGCTAAAAATACTGTTATTACAAGCTGCCTTGACAAGAACTTGTTCCCGCTTGTTTTCTCCGCAGGCCAGCCTTGCGTTTTCTTCGAAGCGCGGCTACTGTCAGCAGCGACAGAGCAGCCACTATATATTTACTCTGTTACCAGTAAATTGTGTGTGAAAAATGCGGTATCTTGATTTCACCTGGTACAAAATGCTGAGAAAAGCCAAGAAATCATAAAGATAGCACAACGGAAAAGAAGTAGTACTCGGCAAATGTAAACCCGAACCAGACAAGTTAAATTTAAACAAATAAACAAAAAAAACACAATACAAAAAATAAAATAAAAAATGGAAGTGAAAAATGACAAGATTTTTGTCTCACAGTGTAAAAGTCAAGATGATGATGTTGTCGCGCGCAATTCTGAGTGAACGAACGACATTTTGCACATATATTTACGCCTAAAATGCAAATTTGAAGCTTCCTGCCGAAGTTCGAAACCTCGACCTGCAGGGAAATGGAATCCTCCCGGCTGTGGACAAATCGCGGAAAATTCAGAAGAATTTCTCGGCCAATTTTCCTTTCCGATTACGAGAAAATTAAAAGTATTCGTGGCTGCATCCCATAATCTGCAAGTGGGAATCAGCCGGGGCCGTGGAAATGATTTAATAGCAGGAATTTTCGGTGCCCAATGCATCCGGCTTCTTGCTGCCGCCTACAACTTTACCGTTTAAAATATTAGAAGTGTTAAATAAATGAATAGACGTGCAAGCATGCTTTTTATACTGGCAAATCGATTCGATCCGTTGACGATGGTGCTTTATTGGCGTCCCATGCTTTCATTTTTTTGGGTTTCCGTGAATGATTGATCGTTTGGAAGAATACAACTTGGCAATTCGAAATTTATTAGACCGACATTGCAACAAAGGCATAAATTTGATGGCCGTAGTTTGGTAATTGTGTTTTTAAAATATAATCAAACTTTTTAGGAATACTATATCATAAGAAAAGAAAAAGGAGCTATTCTTTTGAGATATATATATTTAATTTATATATTATATCAAAATAAGGTACATCTGATAATTTGAAGGGATATTTGTTATAAAAATGATGAATATTCTATCATTAGCATCCATCTCATTGTTTGGTTATGTGTTTGTTTTAAGTGTGTTATTGTTTTATTTATTTATTAGTAGTTTGTTTTTCATATGGGACATTCTGTAAGGTTGTTCAACGGAATTTCCTATAACATTTGGATATTTATACCTATCATCTGATACAAAGTGAATTATTGGGTTTATCTTGAGAAATGTTATTATAGTATTGGAGCAATGATTCTGGCCTCCTCTATAGTAACGAATGATAGACTATATTTTTTTAATAAAGAAGGATCATCAAATTTAGGTTTAAGAATTTCTTTGGAATATATGTTTTCATCTTTATATTATGTTTTCTTGTTGCATTTCATAGTAATTTTAGTTGGATTTTAGTATAGATAAAATGGGGTCTAAGATATGAATCGCATCTAATAGAATAGAAATTGATATAATAATTATGAGGTAAGATCTAAGTATCTTAAGTATTTGATAATTTTATATATTAAAAAAATTGTATTTGAAATGGTGAAATTTACAAACTCATTCTAATTTCTTATACCAATCTACCTTATATTTATTTTTTTGTTTTTGTAATAAAATGCTTATGCAATGTCTCCATGCTTTCTAATCTCCCAGATCCCAGAGTGAGCAAGGTAAGAGTATGCACTACTTCAACCACACACTATTTATGATGCATACAACATAATGAATGGCAAAAAGATAACCAAAATGTGCAAGTGATTGAGTCGACCTAATTAACATATTTCTAATGGATAGTGTAAATGATGCATCTATGGCAGAACTAATGTTATCAACACCTCTTTGACAAACTACATGAATGCAATGCAAGCCACAAAATGTCTAAAGTTAACTCAAACTTAAGTGGTTGATATTTCCAAAATGATTGAATAATTATGCTATAATGATTACTAATAAATCAACGAATGGTACAAATGAGACGCATATAAAAAGATAGCCTCCAATGATACTACCACTTAAGGTTTACAAAACTATCATGAAATATTTTACAAACAACATGATATGAGATATACTTGATGTAGATATATGATATAAAATTATGATTCTAATATAAAATTTTGATTATAAAATTATTTTGATGCAACAACATAATTTAGTTTACAAGACTTCTAGAATAAACAAAGAATATCATACCCAAAATGCATATTCACTAACCTACCTAAAGTATGGCATTGAAGTTGAAGCAAGAGACTGGAAAAGTGCTAATATAACTTTGTAATGTTCTAAAATTAGACTAATATAATCCAGATAGCATACTAAAAACATCACCCACACCCACACAATAATAACCACCTCCCAAATGCACACGTACACAACCAAACTGATCTTTTGTCAAAAATACACTCTAAACATCCACTAAATACACCCAAACACAAAAACTAATTGATAATTAGATTGTAAGATTACTCAAATTAGTTTCAAGTTTGAAACTAAGCTTAATAAAACTAGTACAATAGGTATGACAAGGTACAAACATTAAATACCACCAAAAATACTCCAAATCCCATTAAGCCTCCAAAGTGGAGCACTTCAACTCCTACATTCCCATGTCCCTCCTTACATGGTACAACCCTTATAGAAGTAGGTATGACACATTCAAGAGCCACAAACTCTCTCAAAAAGATTGTAAGTTTATAATAGCTACCAACAATAATAAGTAATAATAGGTATGATTATATTAGGCCCACAATATATGTATTCCAAGTGGTATAACAAGTAGTTAAGGTATGGCCAGGAGGTTCACAAATGACATGGCCCTTCACAACACCTCCAAAAAGCTCCAAAATTAGAAAAAGCACACAAACAACAGGATAATCCCATAATCTATGTCCCACTTCCAGGACATCTTGATTTTTGCCTAAAATCGCATATTTTTAAGAAAATATAACGATTTAAGCCTTGAGAATTTCTATTTAAAAGATTTTAATGGAAGAGAGTTAGATCAAACCCCATTGGATAGAACACCTCCAGTCTTAAATGATATTTACAATGGAGTCTCCTATGCATCTCAAAATATTGATATAAAACCACTTTTTCTTTATGTTCTGGGAGATCAATGAATTCAGTAAGAAGTTATGTTTTGTGAGTGTGTAACCCTTATTATAAGCTTTCCAAAAAATATAATTTTGGATATATTTAATTTGATTATTATGTTTATTTTTAATTTCTTGCGACTGTAGGTTTTTCACCAAATATTAAGGTCATTGTTTCATACATGTGGAAAAACTAAAAAATAGAGATAAAAATCTAAAATATATGTATGCCTTAGGTATTGATGTCCTCATTTCAACAAAAAAAGAATAAGTTAATTCAAATGCATATGAAAAAAATTACACAAGACGATAGGACAATGATGGATAGATACTTGATATTTGCTTGAAAGCTTTGATTTGTTGGTTGCTCTACAAAAAAGCATAACCATGATTGCACAATGATGGGACAATGGTGGATATATGTTTGATAGTGGATGCTTGATATTTACTAGCTATTGATTGATTATATGCTCATGAAAGTGATAATTTGATGATAGTCTAAGTACTCAAAAGTACTAGGGGGGAAATGAATGCTTGAAAGTGTTATTCACACACCTCACATAATAGTTGATCAATGGTGGGGATTAAATGACAAGATTAATGAATGAGAAAATTTGAAAGAGGGTAGGACCTATAATGCACATGGATTGATGAGGTGAAAGGATAAGGTAAGGTGTAAATACATATATGAAATAAATAAAATATTAATTTTAGGTGAGAAATTAAATAAATTATTGAAAATATATTTAATTTTGAGAGGAAGTGTTAGCTAATTAAATCATTTTTGAAAATTATTAAATTATAGAGGATCAAAAGATATATTAATTAAATAAATTATTTAAATAATAGTGGAGGGAAAAGGATAATGGATTAACTAAATAATAAAAAAATATTTAATTGATAGAGGAAATATTAGCTTAAATGATTAAAAATTATTTAATTAATAAAGGATAGAAGACTTAATGAGAAAGTGATGAAAATGCATTAGTCATTTTTTGATGTCTACACCATTTATCTTTCTCGACTCCATGATTAAATCGAGGTTAATTATTATTTTATTCTATGTATTTATTTGATCATCCTACATTTATGTACAAAAGGGATTTTATTCTCTTACATTTAGGAAAACATATCTACTCTTACATCCTTGGAGCTTTGCTCTACGATTTATCCTTTGTTATCGTTAGGATTTTTAATTGTCCATCTCTTGATTGCTTTATCATTCTTTGAATCTTATTAGAGTTGTGCCCAATTTGTTATTATGCATTACTATATAGCTTTCTTTATGAGGTTTTCATTTTATCGTACATTTTATGTTATTATGTATTTATTTTGTTTATTTCATGAGCTACTTAAGACCCTAATCTTCCTTTGAGCATTCACAAGTTCTCATCTTAACCCCACTATGGCTACTCAATCCAATAAGAATGAAATATTCTTAGATATTTATATTGAGAACCACTTGGATGACCGACAATATTATGATCATGAAACACATTTAGCTCAGAAAGATCATTCAATTACGAGACAAGCACTTATTGATGAATTCAATCAAGTTGAATATCCTTATCAATTGGATAATATTTTCTATAATAGACAATTGTCCTTATGATACAAATATATTTCATGATATTAGTTCTTATCACAAAAATTAATAATGTGTCATCTCATCCCTCTTTTTATTTTTCTAACCCTTCCACTTCCATAGTTGCTACCATCCATGTTGTTACACATAGTATGGCTACCACCTCTATTATTTTCACTTCTACCACTCATATTTCTCTCAATAAATATCTAGCTTCTTATGCATTCCCCATTGTCCTTGTCCCTCACTATGGTCTATCTCATGGTTACACTCCTACCATACATACCTCCAGTGCTTATATTCTATATATTAGTCTACTTACATCCCATCATTTCACTCATGTTATACCTGCTTCTTATATGTCCCATACAATACAATTCATTCTCAACTTATGGAACACATTATTCCTATCTCAACCCATGGAAAACCCATTACATAATATGGCTTTGTCATCCACGTCTATGTCAACACCCCTTACTTTTACCTTCACTACACTTCCATTGTTTCACATTCTTCTAATACTACTCTTGTCTCCACCTCTTCTTTGGATATAATATTGCAAGAAATGGATAATATTTAGAGTAAAATAAAAGATACTAAGAAGGATTCTATCACATATTATCACCCACATTGCATGTTAGTAGTGTTTGAGGTTGTTACATAACTATTGAATGTGGACTTTGTAGTTCCTAGGATCGATTTATATCATGGAAAAGGATATTTTAGGTAATTTGTATACATTCACTGGTGTTAATATTTATCTCCATGTTCCATATGATGATTTGATGACTTTTCTAATATTTTCATATCAATATGGGTCTAAATATAACTACACAATCGACAAAGCAATGAGTCTATTAATGATTATTTCATTTAGTTCTAATCTTTATGTTCGAATATCTTAAATATTTATTTGATGATGGTAGGCTTAAAATTATGTTTCTTGAAGTATATTTCATACTATAAAAAATAATGTACATTTGAGAAACTTTCCATCTTTTACAGATATGTGTATTTGTTTGAAAAATATAGAGGTCAAATTATGACCATGCAACACACTCAAATGTGTTTCTTCATCTAAGTCAACTTACAATTCAAATTTTAAAAATTCAAATTATTTTTTCGAAGTATAATTATTTGAAGGAGAATGTTAACCAAGTTGCTACTACTTTAGATGGTCTTCTTTCTATTAAACAAAATACTCCTAGATAGTTCATGTAATTGTAATAATCCTTGGAGAATGTACTAGAAAGTTTGTTGAGTTCCAATTCAATTTTGTACAACTCAAGAGTATTATACAAAATAATGTATTAATTTAAAGCATAAATTATATATCTCATTGATAAGAACACGCTTCATATTGAAGGTGCTAATGATGTTGGGCATCCTCTAGAGGTTCCTCCAAATAAACATCTAGAGATTCAGTTCCATGAGACAATAGTGATAGGAGCGCAAGAGCAACACTAGTCATGTAATGAAGAGAAGACAATAAAGACACGAACATCACAAAGAAAGAAAGATATATATGCCACTCAACTAGCATGAAATACATAAGATATGGTTATATGGAGTCAAATAATTATGGAGATAGAAAAGGTTCTCCATCTACCTGTTATCAATTGGTTTTGCAACCTTGCTAATTACTTCATTCTGCGAACTCTTGATACATGGGAGCACCTCTTGGTTGTGGGTAACCAAAGCAAAGATGAACATCTAGGTTTTAAAGGGTTGGCTCCCTTAAACATACACCTAAAACTACCAACTTTTAGACTAAGAAGAGAGAGAGAGAGAGAGAGAGAGAGAGAGAGAGAGAGAGAGAGAGAGAGAGAGAGAGAGAGAGAGAGAGAGAGAGAGAGAGAGAGAGAGAGAGAACTTGGAAATAAATCTAAAGCTAAAGAGGTGATGTACCTAACATTTTTAAACTTATGCTACTACTTTTTCTTGACACACAATCTTTTGACAACTTAGTTATCCATGTATGACTCTTGCTTTTACATACTCACATATCAATATTTTGTAGCGGGGCTATGTGTTTTTAGGTTTGGAAGGAAGATAAATGAAGTGCTCTTCACAAATATAAACCATTTGAACATTAACACATGTTACAACCTATATGAGATATGCATTCTTTGTTTCAAGGTGCTTGAAATGAAACATTTAAATTGGGATTTGACAAGAGTCACAAAATTAAACATCCATCTTCATATTCACACAAAATAATAATCATTTAGAAGATAAAAATACTAACTTATATTATTGATAGGTGTCTTTTACAATAGCATATGACTAAAAATGATTGTTTTTTTCTAAAAAATGATTTTACAATGAGGAAAATTAGTCATGATATCACTTGTTTTGAGTTGCAAGGTAATGTTTTTGTACTACAAAGAGCTTGATAGCTACAATGCTTAGCCAAAAAAAAAGATTGAACTCCCCTAAAAGCTGAAAAGTTGTGTCTTTATAAGTAAACAGCAATTTTTTACAATAAATGATCAATTCTTTTATGAATAAAGCCTAGAATAGACAAGTATACATCATTTTTTATTCAAACCTCTTATTTGGTTGTCCATCCTCTTTGTCCCTACTTTTTAGGCCTAAAAATTGCTCCAAGGAGGTGTCTTTATATAGAAAATTATTAGCCTTTGACTGGTTCATAGATAAAGCTCTTAATTTTGCCCCTAAATACTTGTAACTAGTTGGAAAAAGTCTTTAAGAAGCCGCTATATTCTCTCCACCATCTAGACAACTCACTAACTCACCCTTAGATACTCTCTACAAGCCACAACAATTATCCTTCTTTCTTTCAATCAGTTGGGGTCGGATGCAACTAATTAGACCATAAAATCCCCCATAAATGCTACAAAATGATTCACAATAGCCTCAAACTACTCTTTAGTGCATACATATCCATAAGGGATACTTTACATCTATCAAAATAACCATTATGAGTCCTAAAAGTTGCTCCTTTCTTCAACATATCACATACAAGTCTTCATTATCTCTTCTTTGAACCTCTTCATACATATGGCTAAATTTCACCTTTATCACTATGACATTGGCATTTATGGGTCATTGTTGATTGCCTCCATTAATTATATACTCTAACATACAAACCTTTGAAACCTATATCTCATGACTACAACAAAAAAATGATTACACTGCTACTCATTCTTGATAGTGCCTATTATATTGAACTATAACTGTTCTTTAATCGTGAAATTTTTGAGGCGTAGAAATCCTTAAAACCTTTTGACTATCCTATATTTGATGCCTCTTTGAGTATTTATTTCTTTATTTATCTTCTTTCTATTATGCTTCCATGACTGCAAATGAACTCAACAAGCTCTTAGGCCTATGACTAGTAGAAAGCCCCTGCTTAGGATTGGTGAAGTTTTCTCAAAAAATATGAACTGGGTTTGCTAGAAATTTATTATGTTTTTTTCCATTTTAATGTTTTCTTCTCGCTATCAAAAAATTACGAAAACCCAGTTTGCATACCTCAAGATATGACTGAAACACGCCTATGGCTTTCTTCTCTTGATTCTCCTCCAAAACTGCTACTTGAAATCCACATCTCTCCTTCTTTATGTCAAAAATCAACTATTCTCATGCACAACTTGAAGAGAGGTGCAAGAATAATTGAAACAAATCCTCATGGAAACCATAGAAGTGGATCTCATGCTGAAATTAGGGCATACTTTAAGGGGAAAAAGAGGTTTCTACCTCCTCGTGGGATGCAAGCTTCAAATTTGCCTGATTTTGATGTTTTTCATGAAAAAATCCCTCCAAAGAACATTAAAACTTTGCTCTTCAAAAGAGGAACATGAAAACCTTCTTGATTTTAGCTTTTTTCCCCAAAAAAACATAGAGGAAGCTCTATTTTTAAAACATGAGCAAACTTATAACCTTTTAAAACCCCTTAAAAGCCTCCCCCCCCCCCTACCCACCCCACCTTTAGACTTCAAAATCATAAAATTTAAAACACGAACCCCCCTAGTAATACAAATTGGATAACACTGCCAATTGTAGGACAATATGAAGAATAGTCCAAAGAGGAAGTGTTGATAAAAAAAAAGGAAGACATTCAAGTGCCCAAGGATGGATTGTGGAGTTGTGGGTGAAAAACTACAAGAATACCATATTAACTATAACATCCCTATAATTACTTAGACATAGTAAGTCATGGTCCATGGTGCATATAGAACAAGTACAATCAATTTATGATTGTCACAGAATGCATACAGCTATAGTATGATGGTGCAACAATCATTATAGAATTCATCCATGGTGATAGTCAAATACTCAATTCAAACAAACATAGGGCAATACTATCAAGGAAGAAAGGACAAATTTTAGAAGTATCTAAAATCCATAGTGAAGTGAAAGGTAATAAAAATATGGTAGTGGTATAGAAAGGACTAAAGTATGATACTAAGAATGATGATACAAAAATTGTAAGGTACAATGTTAAGTGAGAAGAATATTGTGAAGACAAATGCTCAAAGCATGAAGATTATCATGAGATCAGTCTTGTAGAGAACTTTGTGAGAAATATGTAGAGGCCTGATACAAAAGAAGGATAATAAAGACATTTATGGTCAAGATATAAAGCATGACATAAATAAAAGGAGCCACTTGAGTTTAGATATAGCTAAGGACTTGTAAGTAGACCAAATCAATGTAAGATATTTAACGATAAAAGAGCAATTTACGACTCTTAAACTACCTTTTTCACATACACAAAGACTTCCAAGGGAATGAACTCATTCAAAGGGTGCTTTTGAAAGCTATTATGACAAGATTTGAAGCATTTGAAGGTAACTTTAATTATTCATTTCAATTCCATCTGGTCTAAGATACTTTCAACACAAGGAGAGCATAAAAAATCACGTCCTATAATTTTGGGAGTTGATTGAGTAGTTAGGCATGGTGGAGCACAAATATGGGAAAAATTTGAGGCTCTTTTGACTCATTGCAAGCATCACCCAAGCATCTAGGGGAAGTTTGGTTGGAGGGATAACAGTTGAGGACATCTAGGAGGCAATTGGTAGGTTGAGAGTCATTCCCAAGCATCTAAGGACACCATCAACCAAGAGAAGTAAAATAAATCAATTCCAAGCCAACAACCATCATGGAGCAAACATCTAGGTGCCCACACATAATGTTGATTAGGCCAACAAGAAAAGACACATGTCATACATTCCTTATTTCCAATGCTACAAACTTTTAGAAGGTCATTGTAGGCAAAAAGGGGATTCCTAGGTTAGTTTTTAGTTAGTTATTGCAAATATTTGATAAGTTTTAATCTCAAAATAGTTCTTCCAACAAAAAAAATTATTTTTAACTTGAAAAATCAGAATTAGAGAATAAAGCATATGTAATTTTTTATCCTTTTCAAGAGAAGTCAACCATTTTTAGGTCATATATTTTTGTAAATACGCCTTTTGTGGCAATAAAACAACATTTTTCCTTCAATATATGTTGTCTCATTGTATGTAGATGAATGATTGATGTATTTTATTGAGTTTTACCTGAAAAATATCTATTGTATGTCTCATTTTCGAACATATTTAGGCATAAAAGTTACTAAGTTTATGTCATAGGTTTTGTCTTTTTCAAACATACTTTACCTATGAAAAACACGTTTTCCTTTTAAAAAATTGCATCAAACTAAACCTTATTGTGAAATACTTATTTATTGGTAAGTAAAACATTGAGTTGTGCAAGTAGTGTTGGTTATTGTGTAGTTTTGTGTAAGGACAATAGTACTATAGGTCCAAATATCCATTTTAGTGCACCACCATCATATTTGTAGCTTTCATTTTCTAGCATTTCTTTACCTTTTTCCATTGAAAAGAAACAATTTAGAGTTAGGATTTAGGAGAATAAAGTCTTCTCTAGAGGTTCACTTTCATAATAGGTGACCGAAAACCTGAAAGTGTTCCAATGTTCCTCTAGGTTGCTAAGTTAATAGCACAGTATAGGGGGCAAGCTTTAGTGATAATAGTTACAATGGTACATTATAGGATATTAGATCTCTTTTTTTATTGTAATTATCAATTTCATGTAACGTGGTCATAGATTCATTCCACCCTTTATATTTAATTTTGGAACTTGTTTAAAATTATTGACATTGTTAGGCAATTAGCTTAGTGCTTGAATTTTTTATAATTACCAAATGTTACTCAATAGATTCTTTTTTTGTTTTTTATATATTTAAATAGAGTGTTGATTACAAGTAATGCATATACAGTCATCATCCACATAAAACCTTTTTTGGGGATCGCATTAACTTATTTGCGACTATTGTGTAATAACTAGCATACAAGTAGTACATTTCTACTTAAATGCTAGTAGATTACATGAGATTTGAATAATCACAACTTCCCACATCCCAAGAATCTAGACTCAACACATATTATTCATTTCCCACCTCAGTCAATTATGTGTTGCATTTAATCAATTCGTACACTATTAAATTTTAAATTTTAAAACTAGGCCAATGTTTTCCACTTCCAACTCGTCATTTATTGTTAATGTGAGCAAAAAAATATTTCAAATTATATATTAAGGGTGTTGTATTAGAGTATATTCCTAACTAATTTTAATAGATCATTTGGACGTCCAAGGGATCTCACTTGCTACTTGTTACATTATTCAAGAATCACATTTGAATATTCATTATTAGATAAGCATCTACATACTTAAAGGCAAATAGGTATATTGCACGTTCTCTTGTTGCCCTTGATCTTTGTTTAGAATAGGTTAAATCAACTCACTTGACCAAAGAATATTCACTATACCTAACAAGATCCAAAAGGTAATAATCAACACAGTTGGTCACTCATTAAAGGCATAAGTATCAAGGGAAAGCTCTATTTTGTAAAGAGTCCATAACTTGTTAGGCCATTTTCACATGTAGGATAATGATTTCATAAATTAAATTACGTGCCACAAATACTATTGACATAATTTTTTTGTTGTGAATCAATCCTCTCTAAAATTTGATAATTGCCTAGTACACATGTTATCATTTTGATTCAAACATATCTAGGAACTTACGATTTGAGAAACGATTCAAAAGTTGTGATTAAAATAATTGGTAGTTACTATTAACTATTGAAACTACCTAAGTGTTGTAATTTTTTTGTAACATTGAAAATTGCAGCTCATAAAATTTTATGTTGCATAATAACTTTTCTTTAGGGTAATTAAAGATAATGATCAAATTCTCATTCCACCAACATGTCCTGTCATTTGCCATGCTTAGTCGCTTGACCATTTGGTCTCGATTATGCATGCACACGAGCGCACCATGAAGATGTCTACACACCACACATTTGCAAATATCCATGACTAAAGGTAGATGTTAGGACTTTAAACTTGCTTATTTTGGTAGTGTAACGCCTCTTTGGGCTTGCACCAACATTGAGACAATTTCTAGTCTCTTTATATTTCCTTTCTTGACCTCATTTTGACTCTCTATTCCTCTCTGGTTGATTCAAAATAACTTTCTTTGACATTTGTGAATCTCCCTTGATCATTTTCACAACATATCATTCAACCACCTTCCACCATTATTATCCATTAAAGTTGCACTTACTTGGAGATTGTTGCTTACTTCACTCTAGCGATTTGTCACACTTGTTCTTGAAGGAGGTTTTTATCGAACAACGTCATTTCTTGGGCTAGAGGCATCATATCGAGGACCCATTGTAAGTATTTATTCATCCTTCTTGTCTTTTTGTCAATTTGTTTCTCTTTGTTAGCTTTCTGTTATTTCTTTTCACTATAACTAGCACTCAAAACCTGGACATTGGTTATCTAGCACTTTCTGATATGAACTTCTATACCTCATTTGTATAGGATCTTGTCACATCTCATTGTCATCCTTGACCTACATGTGCATATTGAGTAAAGAATGTATAGATTTGTCTAGGTGATCTCCATAACCTGTGTTTTTACTTTTTGTAGTCTAAATATTTTGATTAGATAGTATGTCATAGTTATACACACATTTCCCTTCTAAGTGACCAAACTCAGAGTTCATAGTACCTTGAATATTTTCTCGAAGTGGAGAGTTGGATTGTGAGTCCTCATGGGGTCTAACCACCCTTCATAGTGGTTTGATTTTCTTCCTCTACATTTTGGTGAACCCAATGTGAACTCAACTCCTTATTCTCTTGTAAAAAACCTTTTAAATATTAAAACAACAAACATTCCTTGTCTTCCTTTTTCTTAGTTGTTCTTGAGGTTTTCATAGTGTTGTGAAGCTCTTCTATGAGGATTGTGACACAAACCACATCATGGATCACGACAAGAAGAATTTTGAGACCAAACATTCTCCCTAATCATTATAGTCCCACAAGACTAGATCTGATGTTCTCAGGGAATGTGGATCCTATTTATCCTTTTGCTTCTCAATATTTTCCTATGGGTTTTGAATTAGGAGCTTCACATACATTTGGTTCTTAGCCTAATTCTCAACATAACACTCCTACAAATATCCCTCATGTGTATCATGAGTCTTCTCTCATAGTTTTGTTTGATCGAATTCAATCCTCTTAAGAGAACCTAAGGTATTTTGAAGGATTTGTTTATCACAAGAATATCCTCCCTCAAGTTGCTTCTATTATTTATAATCTAAGAGAAATGTTAATCTCATATCATAAGGGCCTTGAGGTGCCTAGGTAATTGACCATTATTATATAGTCCCATGTGCATTCCATTATACCTAAGCCTCACTATACTTAGTTTGACAAGACCAATGGGTGTTGCAATGCTTGAGATGTCAATTTGCATGGTTGATACATGCCCTACCATCTATCCTTTATTTGGAAATATAATTCCTAGCATCAATGTTTCTCAAACTCCCTTGAGGTACACCATTCTAACTCCTAGCTCTAATGCTATTACTTCCACTATTCATGCTACTATAGTTAGTGCAGTTTCACTTGCAACCATTATCTCTACTAGCATAGGTAATTGTCCTCTACGTCCACTTGGCAATTCAATCCTCAATACCATATTGCATAATATGGGGTAGTTACAACAACAACTTGCTAATCTCACAAATGTTGTTAATCAGTTATCACTTTGAACATATTATCATTGCAACCCTCTTACTCTTCATATCCTTGATTCTCCCCTATGCCAAGGGCTTGAGATTCCTAAATTTGACAGATGTAATGGTGATGGTGACCCTCATCTACACATAAATTATTTTACTAATCTTTGAAGTGATTTCCATCACCAGGATTAAATTATGATAATCTCACTCTAAGGGATCATTTTAGAATGGTTTAGTGCTTTACTTGATCATTCTATTGAAACTTTTGATTAGTTGATGAATTTTTTTATCTGAAGTTTTCAGGCTAACATTGATAGAAAGGTCACTATGATCATTGAATTTATTCACTGTAAGCAACAATCTAAAGAAAAACTTATAGATTTTATTTCTAGATACCAATATGTGTCCTTTAGGATGCCTTATACCTTGCTTGACATTGATCTCCAATGGATGTCAATTGGCATCTTGCAGCCGACACTAAGGGAGAAAGTTGCCTTAAATAAGTACCCTTCCTTCTCTAATATTTTCACTACACACACAAATTACCAATACATGTTGAATCAATTTGGAGCTTCTACTTTAAATTCTCATGTTGATAACTTTGGAGCTATGTCATCCTCAGGTTGGTCTAGAACAAACAAATCTACTGCTAGTGTGAATTAATTTTCTCAAGCAATCGAGAAAATCACACTGAAGCCTTAACTCAATGGAGTCTTTACCAAACTATATGATTCTTATCTCAATGTGCTACAAAATTTATTAAAAGATAACTAGGTAACCCTTCTTGAGATCTGACCTCTCCCAAATAACATACTATACCCTCATTGGTATAATGGTTTTAAGTTTTGTCAATATCAATGTGTGCCTAAGAATGACACTTAGCATTATGTGACTAAGACAAATAGTTCAAGACGAAATAAACAATCATACCGTATAGGATAGAGGTAAGAAACTAAAAGAAAATAATTCCATTGATAAAATAAACAATGAGTTGTAAATATATCTCGATCCTTTTCCTTCGCATTCAGTTCTTTATTTCTGCATCATCTTCTCCTCGACTAACTAATTTTCCATATCTGAACATGATCACTATCACACTAATTTCACCCCAAATTCAAAAGGTAAGAACTCCTTATATATCATTTGCACCTCATGACTCATTCTACTGTGGAGAGACTACTCCTCTTTATATCTTGGTTAAGATCAATGGTAATATTGTCACAGTCATTACGGTTGATCCCTCTTGTAGAGTCGATGTGATCACCGAGGAGACCCTCTTCATCAATGGATTGAATAGAGTGAAATATGACGAGTGTAATGACACCATTTGTACACATGATGGTCTCTTTATTCATGTTATGGGATGCACTACCTTGGCGGTCCTAATGGGACCCAAGGTAGTTTCTAGCACATTTGTTGTCATTCTTGAGTCTGACTTCTTCCAGGTGAACCTAGGAATTCTATGGATGGTTCTTATAATAACACTCCCCTTAATTGTGCACAACTATCTTAATTTTATTCTTGAGGGAACCATGCATACTATCTAGGATAGTGGATATAAGCCATTGGTGTTGCAAGGGGGATTTTCTCTTGATCATTTATGCCCTACTTCAGCTGGAACCATGTTACACCATGGAGATATGTTATATAAGACATATTACAAGTATAAGATTGGGGAGTTAGCATCTAAGTCAGTCCAACCCACTGTTTCCTTAGCTCCTCTTGCATCTACCTCTCTAACTCAATGTCATCATGTACAACAACATCCTTTGTCTTCTACTCCCTCTTCGTCGGGAGTTAAAGATAAGCTCATTCTTCAAGGTAGGCCCTCTCATCCTCCAAAGACCATATAGTGTCCTATGGTATCTTTTGTTCCTTTTATTATGCTTAGCACAGAAAAAGGAAAGGCACATGTGCTAATAAAAGTTTAAATCCCTTATGCCCTTTGAGTTGTCCATCCTTGTAGATATCCCTCACGCTCCTTTGCATGGAAAGGGTAAGAATTTACCATGTGCTTTCCCTTCACCTTTTCACATATCTCTCAATTTATGAGGGATCCTCCCATTCCTCTAAATGCTCCTAGAGAAAAAAAGGGAAAAGGTTTTTGCAGCTAATTCTAAAATTCATGCTTCCATAGCACCTCTTGTGTTATTTGTGGAGCCTTCTCTTCCACTAGAAACTATGAAAATGGTTCCACCTATGACATAGGATATTATGGCATTTTCTCAAGCTCATATTCCTAGAGCCCATCTATGTCAAAACCAGCGTGTGTGTGAGTGTAAGCATCATCGACAAGCGATGGCTAAGAAACATGAGGCTTCTTTCAAGACTAAGGGTGAGTCTTTGGTGTTTGCTTTCAATCCTTCTTCCAATCCTATTCCAATTTTCATTTCTCTCAACATCTTTGCTCTATCTTTTGTGTTGCTTCTAGCTACTTTGGGGGCTATTAATGAGGCTTTCCCTAAGTGAGTGCAAGTGTTCATTGTTCCCTCACTAGAGGTGCCTCTTATAAACTCCCTTTCCTTTGTCCCACTATTTTTGTATCTCATAGACATGCTTCATATGCATGTGGTGTCTAGTGTAGCCTTATCTGCTCCCATGTTTCCTCTTTGAATCCTCATTGCAACTTTCATGGGGTTCTCAAACTTACCACAATTGATGTGAAGGTCTCACCTCAATCGCCTAAGAATAAATTTGAGGAAGCCTTTGATCCTGAGTTTCATCATAGGATATCAACTCGTATGACTTATTTGTCTATATCAATTCTTGTTGTTGAGGAGGTTCCACCTTCTCCAAAGTTTATTGTTGTCCCTCTTTTAGAGATTGACAATGTGACTCTTATCTCGCAGCCTCTAGTTGAGTCACCTCCCTCTTCCTTAGAGAGATGTATGTTTGATTCTCTAGAGGACATTTCATTGTTCTCATCTATCTTTACAAGAACATTGACTCTTTCCTAAAAAGAGTTATTGGATGAGAATGTCGAGGCATCCTCATCCTTGATTCTTGCTATTGGTGAGATTCCTAGTCGTACTTTAATGATTGTGCCTCTTTGATATCGTCCTCCTTCAACCTATGATCAAGATTGAGAGGATGATAATTTGATCAAGAATGACTACTAGAGTGGTGTTTCTTATATTTAGATTAGAGTGTGTTTGTTGTTTTATGTTCCTCTATACTTGTCCTTATATGTTTTTTCTCTCCTGAAGGGCCCAAGTTACTCTTTAGGTACTTGGATACAATGGATAATATAAGTTGTACACTTCCTCTATTTATGTCATATTCTTCTATTTATTATATCTTGACTTTCAACATTCAGGGACAATGCAAAGCGTTGGGGAAATTTAAGCCTTCTTTCATGTTGACTTGAATTTTTATTTTATCTTTGTCTTCATTTTCTTTTCTTTGGATTCAAAACTTTGGGGATATGATTAGTAATGCATATGCAACCATACATATGTTCTAGTTTTACTGCCATGAATTTTACTGACCTTGAATAATCGGATTCCCCTACATCTTTATGTTTTAATCTCGATGTTGTAGGTATTATGTGATATATGTTGCAAGGAAGCATTTCATGGAAATGTCTCATTATGCTTTCATGACACAACACTTCTTCTCCTTATAATAATTCATGCTTCTCATTGTGTAGCACAACTCATTCTAAGGGGGGGATATCATATTTGCATTCATATCATATTTATTTTAGATCTCTTGTCACATACTTCTTTTCAAAATATGTCTAAGTAACTTATTTATTGCTAAGCATGGAGGTCACACCATTGCACTTATGTCTAAATTGATCTTTATGTATTTTATGTGGCTTCCCTACAACACAATTTGTAGTGGTCACATGCCAATTGATTAGATGCTACCCATACCATCATCATCTAAAATAATCTTGTCTAAATGATCGTTGTTTTATTATCTATGTCGTATGTCTATGACCATTGATCATTTTTATGTCTAAATTTTTACTTTTGATCTAACATGTTTGTGATGATACAACTAAGCATCATCTTATGAAGCTTTGACTCAAGTCTCTTCCCTAGGGGCAACTCTGCACAGAAAGACGACTTTGCTTCCCCTTCACATCTTAGGTATATCTTTTCTAAACTATTTTCTTTGTCTACTTTAGCTTCCAACTCTTTTTAATATGCTTGCTAAAGTGGGGGCAAAATGTAACATCATAAATTCCCCCCTATGCAATTTCATGTTGTGTAAGGCCTCCTCTTTAGCTGAATTAAAGATAATGATCAAATTCTCATTCCACTAGTATTCCTTATCATCTATCATGCTTAGCCTCCCAACCGTTTGGTGCAAATTATGCATGGATGCATGCGTGCTATAGAGACAACCACATGTCGTGCATTCATCCCGCAAATATTTGTGACTGAACGTGGTCATTGGGACATTACGCTTGCTAATTTTGACATTGTAACACCTCTTTGGGCTTGCACCAACGTCAAGACGACTTCCAATTCCTTAATATTACCTTTTTAGACCTCATTTTTACTCTCTCTTGCTCTCTAGTTGATTGAAAATCACTTTCTTTTGCATTCATTAAGCTCTCTTGAACATTTTCACAACATGCCAATCCTCCACCTTTCACCATTTTTATCCATTGAATCTCCACTAACTTGGAGATTTATTTTTTTTCCTCCTTATCTTTATATCGATTTGTTTTGATTTGTTAGTTTTTTGTTATTTCATTTCACTATATTTAGCACTCAGAATCTATAGAATAGTTATTTGGCACTTTCCAATATGAACTTGTGTACCTCTTCCATACAGGATGTTTGTGCATGCTATCAGCCTCGACCCATGTGTACATCATGTGCAGAGAGTGTACGAAGTTGTCCAAGTGGTCTCCATAATTTGTGTTTTCATCTTCTGTAGTCTAAATATTTTTAGCAATTAGTATATTACAGTTATGCACATTTCCCTTCTAAGTGAGCAAGCTCAAAGCTTGTAGTATCCCAAAGGTTTTCTCAAAGTGGAGAGTATTATTTCAAGTCCTTGTGAGGTCTGACCAACCTTCGTAGTGGTTCAATTTTCCTCTACATTTTTCTTCTATGTTTGTCACATTATCAACCAAATCCCTAAATTATGTTATTAGATTATATTAATTATCATATTCATTAACTTATTTTTTAGTAAATAAATCTTTTTTTTCTTTACAACAATTAATTAGATAATATGAAAATTATTATAATTTATTCTCAATTCCACACAACTCATCATATTTTCATATACATTTTTTCATATTTACCAGTTTTTAATGAGATTGTTTCCTACTTTATCAAAAGGAACACATAATGTGAATAAAATAACCAATCCAGTAAGTTAAGTATTATGGAGTAAATTCTTTGACTATAAATTGATAAAGACCAAACATCTCAATAATTCATGAAGTTCTAGAGAGTTATACGAGTCTCTGAAGATGAAAATAATTGTTCAAGAATAAAATGATCCTTGATCTTTGCCTCCATTGAACATATTTATCAAGTATGATACTCGTAAGGAATATGTTGATTGGTTTTAATGTTGAGGGTGTGTGAACAAACACTTAAATATGTCAAATTGACCCTCAAACCATAATAAATTAGAGTATAATATAACATGAGTTGGATGATCCCACTTTGAAGTGAATCTATATGTATTATTATTTAATTTTGAAGCTCTGAAGAAAGAGATTCTTATGGTTCTAAACTTTCAAATTACATATTTTCTCTATAGATTTTATTTTTTATCCCACTATCAATCTCTCTTGTAGAATGATTTAGTGTTTGTCTTTATTATAAAGAAATCTAAAACATCAACTAAAAAATTAAGTAGAAATATGTCTATATTAATATAGGTACAAGACCCAACAAAATAGAAGCCTTGACATACCATTTAGAATAGATCCTCCATTATACCTCCATAAAGTATTTCAATGTTTGATATTGAGTATTCAATACTGTAATTTATGTCTACTTCAATCTAAAAATATAAAATATGTCTCGTCCTAAACTTATTTTTAACATATATTTAACTTTTTTTAACAAAATATTATTTAGTATTTCATAATTATTTAAAAGAATTATTTTTAGTTGTAAGGAAAATAACCTTTTTATGGAGTTAATTTAGGCTAAGTAAATAAATGTAGTCAATTAAGCACAAACCAACTTAAGCTAACTAATTAAAGTCTGATATTGGTAATTTAATAAGTGTACTTGTTATGGGGTTCACCCTATAGCGTGGCGCCATGTCACAAGCCTTGGGATAGGAAGGTCATATATTTGACCCGCATTCCTTGCATACAGTTTGGTGGCACTATTCTCATGTTGATATTGGATGATGTTATGCCAAAGTTGCTCGATAGATGGTGGAGCACATAAGAGCAAATAGGTACAAGAGAAAATAGGTACAATTTGACTTTGCAGACTGCCACGATAGAGAAGGACTATTGTTGATTGCCATGATCAGAGGAGGACTGCCCACAAAGACGTGGCTTGGGAATTCTGAATGGGTATGAACAAAGATGGAGTGATAAGGTGAGAATAGTGGAGAGACATGGGGTTGTAAATGGAGAGATAAGTTGACATTCTCGATGTAGTGGAGGGATAAGGAGAAGTGGAGGGTGGCATGAGCATGGAGAACCTCAGAGTAATAAGGAGTATGGATGGCACCAAGAGCCAAATCTAGGAGGTGTTAATGGCTCGTAGTGGCATGTCACGAGCCCTGGGATAGGAAGGTCATATGTTCAACCCACATTCCTTGCATATAGTTTGGTGGCACGATTCCTATGTTGATATTGGATGATGTTAATCCCAAAGTTGCTCAGTGGATGACTGACCACGTAGGAGCAAATTACATGTACATTTTGACCTTGCAGATTGCCATGATAGAGAAGGACTATTGCTGACTACCACAATCAGAGGAGGACTGCCCACACAGATGTTGCCTTGGAATTTTGAATGGGTTTTAACAAAGATGGAGTGATAAGGTGAGAACAATGGAGAGACATGGGGTCCTAAATGGAGAGATAAGGTGACATGCTCGGTGTAGTGGAGGGATAAGGAGGTGGAGAGATAAGGGTGGCATGAGCATGGAGAACCTTAGAATAATAAGGAGTATGGATGGCACTAAGAGCCAAATCCAGGAGGTGTTAATGACTCATAAAAAATTGTAACCATGAGGATGGGGTCCCTAATATGATCGCACTGGTTCAAACCTCAAGTCAAAAGCGATAAGGAACTATTAACCGATCAAAAAAAAAGTGTACTTGTTATTACAGGAAATACAAATGTGCAAAATTAGGGTGGTTATCTTTATAGCTAAAGAATGAATGACAATGAGAAATATTTTGGAATTAGATTAGTGTGTGCCCCAAAAATAATGTCTCTTAATCAATATAATGCATTAGAAGTTATTCTGGATTGGTGCTCTATTAGAAGACAAGTTTGTAAACGTGCGACAACTTTGTAGCTATAAATTAATCTTTTTAGTTAGAACTCATTATTTTGCACAATAAGGTTATGATATTTTGTTTTCCTAATGAATGCTTGTTTGTTCTCCTTTTCGAAATACATTAAAAGGCTATTGATTCGTCACGAGGAGATAAGTTCTCCTAGATCAACCTTCTAAAAATTTACAAAGATCAAAGACAATATGCAAGGGCCCTAGAATGAATATTTCTTACTCTTATTACACCAAATCCAAATGTGTCACCATTGATTGCTCTGTTAACTATTTGTCCTAAATGAATGTAATTAAATATATTAAAATACTAGTACAAAACATCAAATTATACCAAGCATGTGTTTAGCTTGTTCAAGAGAGAAAGGTGAGTGGAGGTCGGCTAACCAATTTTGAATTTTGAAAAACAAAGGGCTTATTTAATTACCATGGGGTCAATATCGTAATCACAGTTTTTTTTTAAAATAGGCAAACAACTAGATCCAGATGACAAACAATTATATAAACTAAACTAGATGCACATATAAATTTAATAAATATGAGATATAAATAAAATATCAAACTATGAAAGGAAAAAAAAACAATAGAAAAATAAAAAATTCTATACAAAATAACGCACTTATTAATATTATTTTTTTATTGTTCTTTTAAATACCATTAAGAGGGTTAGGATAGGTGTGGGGAACTAAGGGGACAAAGAACAATAAGAATATCTAAGAGAGATCTCCACTCGTTTGCATCCTTTGTGCCCCAATGGTTGTGGGGCCTATCCAAATAGAATAAAATCCCCATGTTTGTCGTTACCTAAGGGAGCTGCACATCCGCTCAAGGTGGTCACTAAAGTGGATTAAACTAATAATATTGGAATAATAAAACATGATAGCGTGTGGGGATGGGTTAAGTATAGAAAGGACTATTCTATTGAATATTCAGTTGGATAAAGAGCCTTTAAGAGTGATTATATTTAGGGCCTCGAGTTCATTTGGCAGAAAAGTTATTTGAGAAAGTGTAAAACAATTATGAAGATTTGATCCAAATGGATATAAAAATAATGAGTGGTTGGAAAACTTTTTGTGATTAGATAAATGGATTAAATTTTAAGAAGATAAATGATGCAAAGAGAAAAGTGTATATTTTATGTTTTAATTTGTTTTATGTTTTTTAGTTTTATTTTGAAATTTGTTGTTTTGGTGTTTATTTTAAGATAAATATGTGTTGAATGGACATATACATATACATATATATAATTTATTTTCAATGTTTTGAACTTGACTTAAATTTGATCGATTTTTTTACTGTGGTCATAGTTTAAGTTGTGATTTTATCTCTTGAAAAGAATTATTAGTTTCAATTGTCTTAGTTTAAACCCATTCTCACTTTTCCTTGAGACATCTTGTCCAAAATTGAACCATTATATGTTGCCTTACACGTGACACCTTTCAAATTAATACTTAATACTTAGGATTGTATAAATAAAGGGAAGCTCCTAGGGCATTTATGAACATTCACAAGCATTCATTTGATTCATCATAGAGCACTAAAAGAGTAATCTAAGAGCATTAATATCAAAACAATTCTACATTAAATTAATAATTTATTGAATTACACATCATGCATTTCAAGTATTCAAACTCTTCTTATACAAATAGTGAACAATAGCAAAACAAGGAGCTTGACTTAGGTTTAAATAAATCTAACACTCCAATCTTGAGAAAGTAAGCACCCAGAAGTGTTATTTAACACTACATTGAGCTCTATTCAATTGTTGCATCGTTGGTGAAGAATTCGAGAGTAGGAGAGTAACAAAAACAAGATTGTTATAAAGACACAACAATGAAGAGAAATTAAGATCATAATAGTGACCATATCTAACTACAATAGCAGTTGCATGGTTTGCATGCAACGGAAGTCGATAGGAAGAATATTTTGTTTATTTGTTGGGAGGGTAATCGATGTATTTGGGTTTGTTATTGTTTTTTTTTTTATGGAACGTTTGCTTGTATTAAATGTGAACAATTAATAGCAATGGAGTTTAGGGTCTTGTATAAGGGAATGCATTTTGTTGGTGAAACGTAGGAATTTGATAGGAACTGTGAAGCTACTGAAAGGCTATTATATTTTGAAATGTTAATGTATTTGGGGGTAGTCAACGGTATATATTAGGTTTAGTTTGGAATACGGAAGCTTTAACAAGATGAATTTATTTCGTAAGGGGTATGATAAGGGTGGTGTGGAATCTATGTATGTATAGATAGCGGAACATACATATTGTTTATCTTCAAGTTTAGTTGGAGGTGGGATGGGAACTTGTCTTTCTCAAAAAAATATCAGTGAGATTATGTGTTACATTATAAATTGATAAATGAAAAAATGAAAGTGATTTCTTTATCTTTGTATTTTGCTATAAATGAGAAAGAGTGTAACATGTTGTTAATATTTTTTGTGAAATATGTTTAGAAAGGTTAATTCAATTTTAAGGGTGGTTAGAGAATTTTATTTTTGTTTATGGGGTATGATTAGTGATTTGTTAAAATTTAGTATATACTTAAAATATAGTGGCCTTTGTAAGAGGAGAACAATGTTGCTCTCTACAAAGTCATATGGAGCTAAAATAGAAAGTTTTGTAACAGAAGAAGAGTGACATTTTGATTTGCATTTTTTAGAATTATATGGAATGTTGATAGCAATATGGTTTTTTTTGTGAGTCTTTGCAAATGAGTAAGTTTGTTTTAATTTTTGAAGAGAGCTACTTAAAAAATATTTTGAAAACTTGAGAATGACTTTTTTTTTGCAAAGAGTTGTTATGTTCAATGAAAAGAAACATTATTACTACGATCTTCAATCATTGTATATACTCAAAGAGCAGATTTAATTTGTTCTTTATAAGTTTATATGTAGCTTAAATAGTAAGTATGGTAAAGGAAAAGAGTAATATATTATTTTGGATTGTGAAGAAGTAAATAGAAATTTGATAGAAATAAGAAATGTTTTGTGAGTCTTTGTAAATTTAATGGATAGCACTATTATAAATTATTTTTTCAAAGGTTAATTTTTTAGATGTTTCTTAACAGTGAACAAGTATAGTAAGAAGAAGTACCATTATTATGAAGTAGAAACGTTGTATATATTCTTTATAAAGAGATGATGGTGAGCATAAGTAATTAAAAGTGCATTTTACAAATGATCATTAAAGCAATTTTCAAAGTATCATAAAAAATGCAAGTGAAACAGTAGGACAAAACAAGATATATAGAATGTGTTATATTTATTGAATATTTAGAAAGAAGTCAAATACATAAGACAATTTAAAAGATAAGTGTCGATTTACTGAAAGATTTGATAAATTTTAGTACATAATAAGAGGGACAACTTTCACATAAAAGTATCATACTATTTTAATTTGAAGAAACATATAGCCAAAAGAGGTCATGAAGAAATATTACATTTTGTTGAGGGGAAAAATTGTTAAAATTTTGAGAATAACAATAGTTTATTTTTAAGTTACAATTATTATACAGTAATGAGTTATTCATATGAGATGCGTTTTGCAACGATAGATTTTGAAACAACTATTTGTGTGCCTCTCATGGCAAATTGTGGACAAAAGGAACTGTATCCCTACTTTGTGAAAATGCATTAAGGATATTTCCAATGATATTGGTTCCTAGCATACAGGAAAAGAAAATGTAAATGTTAGTGTTCTATAGGAAGAATGAAATGAAAAAAGGTTAGTGTGTTGACTTGAATTTCATCATCAGAATACTACCTGCAACATGTTGGTTTCACAAAATACAAAGAAAATGCTACAGGAAATCCAAACTCAACCAATGAAACTACATGAAATGAATATAAAAATAAAAACACTATTTTTACCTTCATGATTTAAGTCTCATTGTGTCCTAACTCCACTGTTCCTGGTTGCAGATGATGTGCTCTGAGACAAACAATGATAGCTTCCAAGATGGCATATGAAGAATGGACTGATAACTGATAGTTAATTGGTACTATGATATGCAATGCTAAATGATTATGCTAAATTGCTAATTGCTATTTGTTATTTGCTTCAAGATTAAAAACTCACAGATGCATAAGTTTTCACAAATTGTTAACTTGAAAACTCCCTTGAAGACTAACTCTTTCTCAACTCAAACTCCCATTTTTATAGACTTTGAGAGGATAAGATGATGTGGCCTAGATCAACGGTCATGATCAGATCTGTAGATTTGGATGGTTGTAAGAAAAGGTGAAGGTTGAGAGAAAGGGGAAAGGAGAAGACAAGTGTCACTCATCTCACCTTGACTGGGTTGTTGACTGAGGAAATCTAGGGATGGTTGGAGAAAATTTAGGCATGAGAGGACAAGTGGAATCAAGTCCTTCCTAAGATGCAGGGATGTTGGAGAGAATATATAAGAAGTTTAAGAAATATGTGTACGTGCACAATATTTCATTAAATTTGGAAGTTGAAGATAAGTGGCTAATAAATGATTTATTTATTTAAATTTTGTTGAATTAATTTAGCCACATGGTGGATGAGTTGGAAAAGGGATTAAATAATTTAATAAATCATTTAATAATTGAGACTATAGGATAGAAGAATAACCATTAAATATTAGATATTTAATTGATTGAAGGAATAATTAAATATTAGATATTTAATTAATTGATTAGAAGAAAAAGATAAATGAATTAATTAATAAAATATTTTAATTAAATTAATTAATAGAAGGACATGAAATGAATTAAATAAATTAATCTTTTCAACTTAACTATTTAATAGAAGAATAATTATTAAATAAATATAAAATATTTATTTAATCGCTCATAGCCATTTTTATGTGTATACATTTTACCCCTCTTTGAAATGATGTCGAGACAACATTGTTTCAAAGATTAAATCAAGTCTTGATAGTGTGCCTGATGGAGATAAAAATCCTGATTGTGTGCCCCCTCGGGAGATTGATCGTGAAATTGTTAAAAAATTTGGATAAGCGATTGATCTCATGATAATTGAAAAAGTCTGTCAATTAAATTCATTTGTGAAAAATAAATAAAATTTCCCCATTTTAATAGTATTAATTACCCTTCCAAATGGTAAATATAAAATTAACCAAAGGTAATTTTAATTTCATGTGCATCCTTGTTAGCTTTTGAAGAAAGTTATCTTTGGTGAGGTGGCAAAATGGTGATTTCATTTGAAAACCATCGATTTGAGCACGTTCAATGATATCAGTGACCTCTTGACTATGGGTATCCGATATGTACCTTATCCCAAATTGTTTTGCAACTTGTTGTATGATTTTCCATGTTTTTTGGCGCGTATGAGACTTTTTTGAATTTTTCGATTTTCAGCATCGTGTTTTAGTGTTTTCGTTTTGTTTGTTAGCGCTTCTGCATTTAAAGTTAGCACATCTAATAATTTTAGCACATATGCTCGTTTTGTTAGTGCATTTGTGATGCATGTTAGCGCATATGATTTGTCAGCGCTTATGCATTGAGTGTTTGCGCATATGATGAATAGGGCAGCACTTTTAATTGTTTCACACTTTTGTTCCAAGGTTTAGCGCTTGTGCAAAAAAGGTTCACGCATATGTTTGATTTAGCGCCCGTGTTCAATACAATAGTGCATTTGTTAAAAAGATTAGCGTGTATGTTTCAAATGAATTTGTTTGATGTTGTTCATGTTAAAATTCACTTTGATGATTAGATTTAGGCATTTTGATGCACAATTGTGATTGATAAAGATTTAATAATTATGATTGATAGGATAAACGATTGATTGAATTTGATTGGATAGATTGATAGATTAACTCTAAGAGACCGATGCAGTTTCTGATGAAGAGCATAACAGAGTTTGAGTGAACTCATTGATTGATAGAAAACCATGATTGATAGGTTTAGATTGATTTGATAGCCTGATTTTCTTCATTTTGAAAAGATGCAGCAATTGTTGATGTGATAGATTAGCGATCTCTTTGATAGATAGATAGATGATTGATCAAATTATCTTGGTAAACAGGAGAAACTCGATGTTCTCTAGTGTCGGGAGAAATTCTCGGCTATGTGCCACTTAGTGCCAGAGCTTACACAGGATGAGGTGAGACATATAGATGCCTGCGGATTATGCCACTTGTTATGCATGCCTGATATTACCCACAATAGGGTATTGTTGACTACTTTAGCAGAGAGATGGCATAGCGAGTATAACACTTTTCACCTGCCCACAGGTGAGATTAGCGTGTCACTTGAGGATGTCTACAGGATTCTCCACATCCCTGTGACCGATGAGTTAGTCCTGTACAATTTTTCAAGATCACAGAGGGACAAAGGCTTGCAGAGCCATATTCGGTGATGAGAGAATTTTGAGAGGAGAGATCTAATGGGAGGATATGATTGTGTATTATGAGACTCTCCCCATGATTCTTGCAGGTTTGATTGGAGGATTCATTTGTCCAGATAGGAGATCTCGAGGTTTTATTGCTTGTTGGGCTGAGATTCTTCAGAGCATGATGCAACATTGGACTCGATATGCGTGGGGTATTTGTATGCTCGCTCATTTGTATCATGATATTCATCAAGTTGTTTTTTATGAGAGTGTTAGTTTATCGACATGATGCACTCTGTTACAAATCTGGTGTTGGGAGCACATTGCTATTACGCGGCCTATTCATCATAGGGTTTGTGGTGAGAGGCAGCCATATGTTTATTTGTATGCAGGTATCCTTACTCAGCATAAGATGGGTAAGATGGATTATTGGCATTGGGTTCTTCATTCACTAGATAGTGTTATTTGGAGACCTTATATCGATTGTGAGCCATGGATGGATGATGCACATACATTACCATTTATTATGCAAAGTAGATATCTCATTGGTTGGACTCCATACATTGTTGAGTGACAGTTGATTAGTCGCATTCTAAGACAATTTGGTATCATTCAGCCCATGCCTACTGGTGTCACTATATATGCATGATGGTACAGGGATAGGTGAGATTGGGGACCTTCTTTGTCGTTTGAGATAGCCTATGCAGAGTTTCTGGCTACTCCTAGGGTGGCTTATGATTCGAGATTGCACATTCTATATCCTGGGGTTACTGCAGATTATGCTCGGTACATACTTGCACACCCGTTTCCTTGTATTACCGATCCAGCGAACCCTCCTCCCAACTCAAGAGATGAGGAGGATGATTCAGATGATCCATTATTAGGAGACGGAGACAAAGATAGAGACGAGAGCTTCTCAAGAGGCCGGAGGTGATGGAGATGAGGGAGGGGATGGAGGTGGAGGCAATAGGAGACCCAGACGGAGAGGAGGTCAATTGAGAGTCCATGGAGGACCTTTTGGACTGGTTGGAGGGATTGGGAGACCACTTCCTATGGGTGGGAGAGAGGTAGGACAGATTGGGAGGGATACTAGTAGGGTGGGGATGAGATCAGCAAGAGGGTTACCCCCTATAGGAGGAGGCAGGATTACCAGATTGGATGGGGGTTGCGAGAGGCATTAATTTTGGTCAGATTCAGCCAGACCCTAGGGTTATTGCAGCTCATGGTGGAGAGGATGAGGATCCAGAGGATCATGTTCCACTTATTAGACGACATGTTTTGAGAGCTACTCGGGCTGAGATTCCACCAAGTGGATAGGGAGGCGGAGATGAGGGGATTGGGGGTCATGTTCCTCAATAGGATGTGCCAGAGTAGGAGACCTTAGATAGTCTTAGAGCACAGATACAAACATTGATGACAGAGAGGGACATGGCTGTAAGGAGACAACATGATACTCAGGGTCTCCTTGATCATATTCAGTAGGTTGAATCAGGCACTCTCTCAGCTGATACTGTTAGAGCACTATTTCGGGTCGAGAAGGAGACATCACACTGGCAATGATTATATGAGGATATAGTCGTAGAGAGCTAGAGAGTAGGTAGCTATCATATCACTGTGAGGATGGATACTAGCAACAATGGAGTCATGGGACCTCCTCAGAGGAGTGGTGATCGTGTGAGACAGGCATCTGGAGGATCTTCTCGCCCCCAGCCATAGATACAGACAGAGTCAGGTGGTAGTGGTACAAGACAGCCTTGACTTGATTTCTATTTGATGAGGCACTTGTATTTTTTATCCGATATCATTACATACTTGGAATTTTTATTGTTTTATGATGATCTATATGTAGACATGGACTCTATATGATGATCTTTTATTATGCATGTTACCCTATATGATGATGATCTATATGCATTGATTACATGGATGATAATATTTTCTTTTCTTTTTATGATGGTGATGCTATGATGATGGAAATGACATGCTTTTGATTTTGAAAATGCAAATGCAAATGATTATTAACTTAAATGGTGTGAATGGAATGATCTATATGGTAATGCAAATGAATGATGATGTAATATCTAATTCAAATGTTTTTTATTTTTATATATGCAATGCTTATAATGATTATGAATCTAAGTGCAAAGATGCAACTAAATGATCTTAATGAACTTCAATGATCCTAAAACAAATAATGATTGATACACTACATGATTTAATGAAATGCACTTAATGGAAGGCAAACTAATGCAATGATTGAATGTAACTAAATGAAATGGATGATGATAATTTAAATAATTATAAAGATGAATGAACCTATAATGATCAAATGCAAATTGTTTTTGTTTGTCCAAGTATACTCAATCTTGATTTATGACCATTGATTTATGATGAAATGAAATGCTTATAATGCAACTGACAATGAATGCTTATAATGTAGACGAATAATGAGATAATCTAAAAATGATCTAACTAAAAAATGATATTGTCATTCTTCATATGCTTGGCTTGTAACAGTGCTTGATTTCATCATTGAGCTTTAAAATGTTGTAAGAAAATACAAGAAACTTGACATAATGATTCAAGATGACCTGAGGATTTCTTACATGGGTTTTGATATAGCAAGTTAAATCAAGCAACTTGATAAAATTAATCAAGATGAAATGAGTATTTCTTTTGTGAATAGACAAGGATTATCTCCTTTCATGCATGACTCAGAACGTCCTCCTTTATCTTTTGTCGATGATATCCTTAGACAAATACATACAATAGTAAGAGATAAACCACAGAAAACAGTCAACGAAAATAATCATGCTCCATCATAGCTTCTCTAGTCATGGACATCCTTGAGTCACGTAGAGTACATGATTAGCAATAAAATCAAGATATAAACAATGAATCTTGTATGTCATTCACATGTTCTCATGGTCATTAATTGATATAATCATCTTGATGAATGATCATTGATAATTTTTTGTTAATTGTTGGTTGATTCTTCATTTCTTGAGTTTCACGATTCAGTTGTCATAAAAGGCCTTGATCTTCGTTACTTTGTTGCTCATTATTTGTTTCAAAACCCTAGATGTTTTTTGTTTTTCTAAGTTTTCTAATTGTTTTGGATTTTCAAAGATTCAAAAGATCACCTTTGCAAAAGGAATTAGGGTTTTTCCCCCAGCGGAAACAAAACTTTATTATGGATGTATGAATTGATCAAGATCCAAATCATGGCGGGATACGAATGTAGATTGATTGATTCTTATAAAATCTAAGATAATGACTACGATAAGTATATCAAAGATTGATAACTATTGGTAAGCTGCATATAACTGCTAAATGGTTCAGAGCAATAAATGTGAAAGATGAAATGGATTGAGCTAGGATAGATGGAAGTGATAGATGCGATAGGATGGAATGGATATGTGCACAAAGCAATCTCATAGATAGAATAACTCACTTTTTAGATAGCGCCTATTTACCAAGTTTTCACTGTCTAAATTTATTGCATTTTTTCCATATTTAAAATTTTTTTTTGCTTATTTTCTGTTGTTTTATGCTTTTTAAGGATTTTCAGATTTTCTTATTTTTACTTATTTCTTCAGGGCTTTATATGCTTTTTATTGATTTTTCCGGGACTTTTAAATCTGAAGAATAGAATTTCTTTAGATGAATGGAATTCATAGGTTCATCAAACCAATCACCTTCAGGGGTAGATAACTTGTATGCTCCTGAGCCATATGTTGCTACTATGACAAAAGGACCTAGCCAATTTGGTTCAAATTTACCCTTGGTTTCTCGGTCTTGCTGATTTCTTGGATTTTCCCTTAAAACTATATATCCAATCTAAAAAATGTGTGGCCTGACTCTATGATTATAACTTCATGCCATTCTCTGTTGATACACCTTCAAATGATCTATTGCATTTTGGCGACGTTCTTGGATCAGCTCAAGTTCTTGAAGTCTATAGACTCATTGTTCTTCTTCTGGTATAAGAACTTTCAAGGAAACTCGTAGAGAAGGTATCTCCACTTCTATTTGTAATATGGCTTCTGATCCATAGACTAAGCAATATGGAGCTACCCCTGTTGGTGTGCGGATGCTGGTTCGATATTCCCAAAGAGCCGGATTTAGCTGAATGTGCCAATCTTTTCCAGCTTCATTGATTGTTTTCTTCAATATTTTCAAGATAGTCTTGTTTGATGCATCAGCTTGACCATTTCCTTGTGGATAATATGAATTAGAAACCCTATGTTAGATATGGATTTTCTCACATAGTTCCTTCACATCTTGATTCTTAAATGGTCGTCCATTATCAGTGATAATGGTCATAGGAACTCCATAGTGATAGATTATGTAATTCAAGATGAATGATGATATTTGTTTTCCTGTCACTTTTGTCAAAGGTACTGCTTCAATCCATTTAGTAAAATATTCAGTAGTAATCAGAATGAAATTATATCCATTAGAGGATGAAGGATTTATCTTACCTACCAAATCAAGGCCCCATTGAGAAAAGGGCCATGATCCTGCCATAGGATACAATTCTTGTGCTAGTGCGTGAATGAGATTCCCATGGATCTGGCATTATTTTCATTTCTTGGCATATGCGAATGAATCTCTCTCCATAGTAGGCCAATAGTAACCCATACGAAGAAGTTTCTTAGCCAGTGTTAATCCACTTGAGTGTGTGCCACAAATACCTGCGTGAACTTCGTTAAGAACCTTCTCAAATTCTTCTTGTTCAAGACATCTCAATAAAGTGCTATCTAGACCTCACCTTTATTAGGTATCAACAATAATAGTATAGCGGGATGACTGACGGATAAAATTTCTTCTCTAATTGCGAGATAGGTTAGGAGGAAGGATATTCTCTTTTAAGTACCGATAAGTTTGGCCGTATAAGGATTGACTAGTTCCCGATATATGGCAAATCATGTAGGTATGTTGGGATTGAATGGTAGGAGTTAAGATATCTTCCACCAGGAATTCAGAACATTGTTGATTCTCCTGATTCTGCAAGAGAGATGCTATTGTAGCCATTGCATCTGCTGCTTTATTCTCATTTCTTGGGATTTGAGTGAATGATACTTCTTCAAAGTGTTCTTTAAACTCTTCTACCAACTGTTTGTAAGGCATGAGCTTGTCATCCTTAGTTTGATAATCATCATGTATTTGGTTGATGATAAGTTGTGAATCACCATAGACATGTAATTCCTTGATATTCCATTCAATAACCATTTTGAGCACAATAGTTAATGCTTCATATTCTGCAGTATTGTTTGTGCATGGAAACCACAGCCTATATGATTTTGGAATTGTGTGTCCTTGAGGTGTGATGAACAAAATTCTTGCACCTGGTCCATATTGTGTATAAGAACCATCAGACTACAACTCCCAAAATTTTGTACTTATTGTCCAGAATGTTTGCATCATAAAATTCAATGTGCAATGGTATATCATCTTGTAAGGGTTCTTCAGCTAATTGATCAGCAATGACCTATCTTTTGATAGCTTTGCAATCAAGATATTCTATATCAAACTCACTTAGTACCATAACCCACTTTGCTAGTTTGCCTGTCAAAGTTGACTTGTTCAAAAAATACTTTAGTGGATCTATCTTTCCTATCAGTTTCACAGAATGAGTCAGCATATAATGTCAGAGCTTCTAAGTTGCAAATACAACTGTTAGGCATGTCTTCTTTATTGATGTATAATTCAATTCATAGTCAACAAGTGTTCTACTGATGTAATACACTGCTCTTTATTTTCCTTCTTCATCATGTTGTGCTAGGAGAGCACCTAATGATATATTTGTCAGTGAGATATAGAGTAACAATGGTTTCCCTTTTATTGGTGATACAAGTACTAGAGGATTCATGACATATTCTTTGATTTGCATAAAAGCCTCTTCACATTCCTGATCCCATTTGAATGGAATGTTCTTATACAAAAGATGAGTAAATGGATGACACCTATCTGCTAATTGAGAGACAAATCTTCTGATTGATTGCAATCTTCCTTGTAAAGAACACAATTGACTTATGTTCCTAGGTGACTCCATTTCCATGATAGCTTTGACCTTTTATGGATCTACTTCAATTCCATGAGTTGATATAATGTACCCAAGAAGTTTTCCAGAGGTTACTCCAAATGCACATTTCCTCGGGTTTAATCTTAACTAGTATCTTTCAAGCCTATCAAAGATCTTACCCAAGATGTTCAAATGTTCTTGTCTTGTATGATATTTTGCAAGTATGTCATCTACATAGTCCTCCATAAATGTATGGATCATATCATGGAAGATTGTTGTCATAACTCTTTGATAAGTTGCTTCGGCATTCTTAAGCCTAAATGGTATAACATTCCAGCAGTAAGTACCCCATGCATAGGTGAATGTTATATTTTCTTGATCTTCAAGGGAGATTCTTATTTGATTGTATCCTGAGAATCCATCCATTAATGAAAACATCTCATGTCATGCTAATAAGTCCACAATTATATCAATGTTGGGTAGTGGAAAATCATCTTTGGGATATGCCTTGTTCAAATCTCTGAAATCAGTGCAAACTCTTATGCTTTTATCTACCTTTGACACTGGCACAATGCTTGAAAACCATTCTGGATAGGCAACATGTCTTATGAAACCCACATCTAATAGTTTCTTTAGCTCAACTTTTACAAGAAGAGTGATGTGTGGATGCATCTTTCTTAGCTTTTGTTTTACTAGTTTTGCTTTTAGATCCACATTGAGATGATGCATGATAAGATCTGGATTAAGTCCTGGCATGTCTGCATAGGACCAAGCAAAATTTATTTGTCTTTGTCTGAATAATTCTATGTATTCTTTCCTCTCTTTATCTGATAACGAGGCAGCAAAATGAGGTATCTTGGGATCCTTTGGTGTGCCAATGTTTATTGCTTTTGTTAGTTCTATTAGAATAGAAGATCTCTCCTGAAAATATGTAGGGAGGATGTCAAAGTTTCCATCTTCTAGGGCCTCAAAGAGGTTTTCACCGTCATATACGTCCTTTATTTTTCTTTTTGATTTATCTAGTGTTGCCATGAAATGGTTTTCAGCACTAGGTCTTTTTTCTTGTTTTATTTCAATTCTACGACTAGAAAGTTTGGCATTCTCCTGACTGCAAGAAATGTTACTTGATTCCATGATGGAAGATATCTTAAGCATTACAGGTTTGACAACATTAAGATATACAACTAAGTCTTGGTCATTGGAAAAAAATCCAATTCAGGGTTTTCTAGGTTATCCCAATCAATTATTTCTGGATGAAGAAGGGGTAAGTCATAGTCATCGTCATTGTTAGGTGCTTCAAGGTTCATGACATAATAGTTATAATTTAGTGTAGAGTAGGTAATGTCATAGATAGAATGATCTTGAGGATAGTCTCTCCCAAGTGTTCTCCAATCAGTTCTAACAAAATCAGTATTGGTAATTTGTAGTTCACACTCAAGTGACTCTTCATCTGACATCTGTCCCTTAAACGAATGGATTATATCAACACACACGTCATTAGTACTGCAAGTTCCTTCTTGATTATTTTAAATAGATTCATTTGTATTTTGAACTTGACATACTTGTGCGCATGATATAGATGATTCTTTTTCTTGCTTTTGTCTTCTCTCGAACTCAGCTTCTTCTGGACTAATAGTCAATCCTACTTGATTATCTCTTAGTTCTTCTATGGTTCTACCACACCTTGGTACATCTTGCTCCTCATTTGATAAAAATATGATATTTCCTGATGCTTGATCCATATATATTTGTGGTTCTTGTGGTGTTACTTCTTGGCCTTTTTCATTCTCTTTCTTTTGTTGTCTTGTGTATGTCTCTTTTCTCTAGATTCTGAGTTCTTCTTGTCTTCTTTCTAACTCTATCTTTTGTTTTGTAAAGACAAGTCTTCATTTCTGATAGTTGCTTTCTCTTAATATTTTTCTTCACTTGATATACTAGATGAGACATCTGGACCCCATTCATATTCATTTGAATTTGTCTCTGAACCATTGTCTAGGATTACACCATTGTACCATACAGGAATGTTGCATGGTGCAAATAGTTCTCTGATTTTTGTCATCTTTGCTTTTACCGCTTCTGGAATATCTTGTTCAAATTTTGCATTTTCTCGTATTCCTTGAACTTGTTTACAAGATTCTTCTTCTCTTTTGATTGCAAGCTCTTCTTCATGTTTCTCATATTCTTCTTGTTTCTGCTTATTGGCTACTATCTTTGTTGCTTAATGTAGCTTTTCTTGCCATTGTTCTTCTTTAGAGACTAATTTCTTTCTCCACTTTGGTTGTTGATAATTATGTTGGTTTTGATTTGGTTTTGAATATCCAAGTCCTAATTTATCTTTTTTAGATTGTGAGTGAGGACAAATAGGTTCTTAAATACCTTGATGTCGCTTACCAATTGGTCCTTTTCCTTCATATCCCATTTTTTGCATGATCTTATAACCATTTCCATATTGTTCTATGGGAATATTGACTTATGTAGCTGTTGCTATAGTTTAATTTTCATCTTTGTACAACCAACCAAGAATTTCTTTGTCTTCAGTTTCTTCTACAAGTGTTGCAACTCTAACAAATATGCTCCATTAAACATTTGTTTTGATTTTTCTGAGATCCATGGTTGGATATTTGTAGGCTTTCCATATGATTTAGGTGAAAGTAGAAAATTATCAAAGAATATTTTTCCATTCCTTCGTCATTTAATTTGAGCTTTTTCTCGAAGGTTTCCCATAACTTTTCTTGAATTTCTTTGGTAGGATATACCAATTCTCTATTATGTGGAACTCTTGTATCTTGTGTTGGCTTCAAATTATTGCAATATTGACTTGAGTCTACAATTATAGTGACCTCTTGTCCCTCATGAGGAAACTTTACACATTGGTGATATGTAGAAGGAACTGCTTGCATTTTGTGAATCCATGGCCTTCCCAGAAGAATGTTATAAGAGAGATTCAAATCTAGAACTTGACATAATGTATTCCTTTCCACAGGTCCTATTTTGATTGGTAACACCACAATTCCTTTAGAAGAACGCTCCTCTTCATCATAAGCTTTAATGGTTATTTTCTTCTTTGGATCTACTGCATTTTCTGAATATCCCAAAGCCTTTATTAAACTTAATGCACAAATGTTTAAGCCAACTCCACCATCTATGAGTACGCGTTTGACATGAGTTTTATTAATGGTGACTTCAACATGTAAAGGAGCATTGTGAGGATGTTGCAAGAATGCGTCATAAGTTTTAGAAAATGATAAGCAATGAGGGGCTATAAGGTGTCCCACCATGTTTTGGAACTGATCTACATCCAAGTCTTTTGAAACTATTGTTCCCGTTAGAGATTTTTCCAAAATTTCCTTATGCATGGGTGAAAATTTGAGAAGTTCCAAAATTGATATTTGAGCAGGTATTATCTGCAATTGATCCACTAAGTTATATTGTCGTGAAGTGGAAGTTGATTCATTTATTATACCTAAAAATGTGACATTCGTTTTGCTTCTTGTAATGACATTGATTGGTTATGAAGGTGTGTTATCCTTACCAATGATGACATTTACCACATTATCATATGTATAAGTGTAGTTCACTTTGGATTTTCCTTTGTCATCTTTTAATTTGGATTGTTCACCTTTATCATAGTTTGGAAGCGGAGTTTTGAAGGCTAGGTGTGATTCATTTGCCTTATGGCTATCCACTGTGATCGTTCCATTATCGATTAAATCTTGGATAAGGTGTTTCCATCTCTAACAATCATTAGTTTGGTGTCCTTTATTCCGATGGTAATTGCAAAAATGATTGTCGTTCCACCAATTTGGTTTTACTTGTGGTTCATAACTTCTTGCTTCTGGTAAAATAATCAGTTTATTCACAAGAAGAGTTTTCAAAGCTGATTCCAAAGGTTCTCCAATGTTTGTGAATTTCTTGCGAGGATTGGAGAAGAAAGACTTGGATTTATTTCTTTCTTGATTGTTATTGTTTGGGATTTGACTCGATAGATTAAAGATTGGTTGTTGTTTTGTAGCATTATTGTCATGATTTCCTCCATTTATGACATTCCTACTCTTTGACTAGAACTTGGGTTTGTCATTGTTGTTGTTGTGGTTGTTGTAAGAATTATTGTAAAGTTTTCGTTCTCCTTTCTTTACCATCGCATCTTTTATTTTCAGACCATTCTCAATCATTTTGGCGAAAGAGGGAGGACATTGCATTTTTAGTCGATAACTCATTTCACTGATAAGATTATCAATGAATATGTCCATCTTTTCTTGATCAAGTACATCTCTTAAATACCTATTAAACATTCATTTCCATCGCTACAAGAAGATCATAAAAGATTGACCATTCTTTTATTTAACATTTCATAAATCCAACATTGTTATCTCATTCCTTACATTGTAGAAGTATTGTGAAATAAATCTATTCAAGAGTTCTTCAAAAGATTTGATTCTGTATGGTAATCTTGAGAACCATTCCATTGATTGTCCATTTAAACTCCTAGGTAATAGACGCATCAAGTAAGTTTCGTCATGTGCAAATTCCATACTCATAGTACAAAATTCCCTAATGTGATCTTGAGGATTAGATTTTCCATCGTATTTGTCATATTTAGGGATCTCGCAATGCTGTGGAAATGGTATCATATTCAAACTTTTATCAAAAGGATACGGGCAGATATCTTCCAATGAATACTTCTTGGATCTTGTTCCATTTTGCATGTCTTGTATATGTTGTTGTAGAGTTTGCATTTGCCGAGTGAGATTTAACAATGGATTATCCATACGGTTTCTCCTTGTCTCTTCATAAGTTCTTCTATCACTACACTCTCTTCTATAACTAGGCTTTCTTTTCTTAAGGCGATATTTAAAATTCATATAAGCATATGATAGTTTACAAGTTTACTTGATTCCATTGTGAGCGCAATTCTGATTTTGACATAACCTAGGTTCAAAATAGGAAAAATATATCCAAGATAATGAACACAAGGTGGATTGATCAAGTTTCGTGATAGAGGATTTGATATATCCTGGTGAGAAACTAATAATGATGTTGATTTTTGCACTTAAGAAGTTTGAATCAATAGCTTGTTGAATGTTTTATGCTTATGGAAACCTTTTGGAAATAGCCTGTTGGATTGGTGACCCAATTATCAAACTAGTTTGAAAATGTGCGATAGTTTAAAGACAAAACTACCCAAGAAGTGTTTTGATACGGACTTTGAAATTTTGGTTTGATATGCTTTGTTTCAGATGTGAAAAAGCCTTTGTGCTAATTTTTGTGGTAAAAAGTGTTAACTTGTGAGATAAAAGCGCTATTTTGTTGCTTGAAAACACTATTCTGACTATGTTTCAAGTATTCTTTTCAAATCTTTCAACAAGTTGTTGGATTTTTGCTCATTTTTAGATGATGATTTTCTTCGATTTTTGACCATTTTGAGCATGTCATGGACATAGAAGACACAATGTTTGAAAAATAAAATGCATAAGCAAGTACAAATCTTATGGCAAGCTGAGACAATAACTATTTAATCTCACATGGGGTTTCCCCCGAGGCTACGCTATTCAAAGAGGATATTTAGATGCTTGACCCCACTAGCTCCATGTTCGACACTCACTTCTCTGGGCGGCCAAGCACCAATCTCCATAAAAACTCCCCATGGCAAACTTCATATCTCTAATAAGAACCGTATGTGTGTGAGCCACTTCAGAAGTCTGACCTCCTACGCCAACAATTAGAAGGATTTTGGCAACTAGTACAAGTGGTTTTTAGTAAAGGCTTCTGGTCATGTGGCCATACATGCGGCACTTTCAGCTCTTTAAATACAGAAGGCTCCCAGCCTATAGAGGTTACGCTCCATAGGGTTTATGGGGAAACATAGTGTCGGTATGAACTTATCAGCACATGTTGCTTTTGACTTTCATCACAAACACAATTTATTTAGAGTGGATTGGAAGGACTCGGTATTAGCCCGTTTCCACTTTGGGTCATTTCCCTCTTACTGGCCCCCTCAAGGAAGCTAGGGAAGGCAGACCCTCTAAAGGTTACACATAAAAGAAAGTAGGTTTGGTTTTCTGATCACCGTATGAGGGTGAGAGCATACTTACCTTCTACTTCATTAAGCACGAAAAACACAAGTTTATTTTAACCTTCTAAAATCTATGTGCAACTACTTTAAAGAAGTCACTCAAAATGCAAGTTGCATGCTATCAATTTATCCCCTTAGTTAAGCTAAATGAGCAAGATATGATGTGTTACTTTCCAAAATAGAACTCTTAATTAACTAGGTGAGGAAATGCATGAAATTTTCTTAAAAACAATCCTACACATAGACATGTCAGTAATTTAAAAATTTCAGTTCTTGGACATTCGAACCTGCAGGAAATTTTGTCAATTGCAAATAAAAGTGCCATCCTAACAAATGTGTTGCCCTTCAGCTCAAAAGCGCTAACCTAAAGGACAAAAGCGCTAACCTGAGATACAAAAGCCCTACTCTGCGGACTAAGAAGCAATAAATCACTTACAAAAGCGCTAAGTAAAATGACACATGCGTTAACTTGAAGGATAAAAGTGTTGCTCTGAAGATTAAATGCGTTGATTTGCAGACAAAAGCGCTAACCTAAATGACAAATGCGCTAACCTGAAGGACAAAAGCGTTAACTTATTAAATAAAAGCGTTGTCATAACTCACACAAGCGTGAATATGGATTACAAATGCATTAAATTTGTTTTTGTGAGAACTATATAGAATATTTTAAAGATATATGAGAGGCTTCAGCCCCACGGTGGGCGCCAAAATGTGTCGACTTGAATTTCATCATCAGAATACTACCTGCAACATGTTAGTTTCACAAAATACAAAGGAAATACTATAGGAAATCCAAACTCAACCAATGAAACTACATGAAATGAATATTAAAATAAAAACACAATTTTTACCTTCATGATTTAAGTCTCATTGTGTCCTAACTTCACTGTTCCTGGTTGCAGATGATGTGCTTTCAGACAAGCACTGATAGCTTCCAAGATGGCATATGAAGAATGGACTGATAACTGATAGTTAACTGATACTATGATATGCAATGCTAAATGATTATGCTAAATGAGAAATGTTAAATGATTATGCTAAATTGCTAATTGCTATTTGCTTCAAGATTAAAAACTCACAGATGCATCAGTTTTCACAAATTGTTAACTTGAAAACTCACTTGAAGACGAACTCTTTCTCAACTCAAACTCCCATTTTTATAGACTTTGAGAGGATAAGATGATGTGGCCTAGATCAACGATCATGATCAGATCTGCAGATTTGGATGGTTGTGAGCAAAGGTGAAGGTTGAGAGAAAGGGGGGAGGAGAAGACAAGTGGCACTCATCTCACCTTGACTGGGTTGCTGACTGAGGAAATCTAGGGATGGTTGGAGAAGATTTAGGCATGAGAGGACAAGTGGACTCAAGTCCTTCCTAAGATGTAGGGATGTTGGAGAGAATATAGAAGAAGGTTAAGAAATATGTGTACGTACACAATATTTCATTAAATTTGGAAGTTGAAGATAAGTGGCTAATAAATGATTTATTTATTTAAATTTTGTTGAATTAATTTAGCCACATGGTGGATGAGTTGGAAAAGAGATTAAATAATTTAAGAAATCATTTAATAATTGAGACTATAGGATAGAAGAATAACCATTAAATATTAGATATTTAATTGATTGAAGGAATAATTAAATATTAGATATTTAATTAATTGATTAAAAGAAAAGGATAAATGAATTAATTAATAAAATATTTTAATTAAATTAATTAATAGAAGGACATGAAATGAATTAAATAAATTAATCTTTTCAAATTAACTATTTAATAGAAGAATAATTATTAAATAAATATAAAATATTTATTTAATCGCTCAACCATTTTTATGTGTATACAGTTAGATAATAGGAGCAATAAAAGGAAGGACAACTAATAAAAAAAATATTATAAAGATGCAAGGTGGGAATAGCATATGCATGCAATACAACTATATGTTTGTCGAATGAGGAAACAACCAATATAAGTAAGAGGTGAAAGCCATTTATAAGAACAAATTGGCAAAGATAGTGACCATTTCTGCAAGGAATAAATAAGGATAATTAGTAAGGTAATAAATGAACATAAGAGCATTGTAATAAGATAAATGACTTGTAAGTGTAGGAAGTGTAAAAGTGAAATACTTACAATTAATAAAAAAGCTTGATAAGCTTAACCAATATGTGAAGAAAATTGTATGCATGAAAAGAATTATACCTAACAAAAACACTAATACAAGATGAAAAGTATTGAATTGTTGGAGACAATAGATATAAATAAGGTGGGAAAATAGTGCAGAAGTAGTCATGTTCTTTTGTACCTGGTGAAAAAACATATGTTTGTGAAATGAAGTTATGTCGAAAGGTAGGGCAATACAAGTGAAATTTTTTTGCATCCATAAATTCTCTCCAATCGGTAGAACCCCAATTCCCTGCCTATGGTTCTCCATGTTAGGTCCCGGAGACAACTGAGAGGGGGGGGTGAATCAGTTGTCAAATAAATTTGAACCAAAAACTTATTAACCAACTTAATGCTTAATACCGGTAAACCAGTTAAGTATGCCAGTAGACAGTGTTAACAGTAAATTGCTATACCGGTAAGGATTAATGCATGAAACATAAACATAAAGTCATCCACAACACATGACACCAATATTTGTACGTGGAAACCCTGTAAGGGGAAAAACCATGGTGGGAAACCTTACCCACAATCATATGATACTACTGCAGATAGTATGTGTACATAAATGGGGTCTGCACATGCAGAAAGGCCAACATCCTAGAGCTCATTGCTCAATCACAAAATGGGAGTCACACTGACTACGGTTGGATGGTTAAATCCAATAAGAATGTACTGCTCAAAATAGCATCTTCATATGTTGGATTCAGTACTGGTGTAATGTTGATATGCTTCTACAAAAACCTAACTTCACCTTCAAATTATGTCTTTGTGTATATCCCTGCTTGATCTCGCATATACCTTCACTTAATTCTTTTTCGCATTCCACACTTGATCTTACAAATAAGATCTTACATTTATACCATACCCTAAGACCAATTTTAGTAGGTCGGCTCTACAAGATATTACAATATAAACAATATAATATCTGATGCAATAACCGATTGAACATGTTGGCTTAATGCATTTACAACAATAATAAATCATCTCCATAGCATGCCATGCTGATCTGGAAAAGATAAACCTGTCGGTGTAACCCTAGATAACTTGGACCTATTTGTCGGTAAAAGCAAATATGCAAATATGAATATACCAATGATTATTTCTTCAGTGTCCACATGATGTCTTCGACATTGCCAAGTGTCTTCCATATCATTCCAGGTACCGGTGAACAATATATCCTGCCAGTGAACCATATACCAGTAACTGTTGCACAATTTACTTGCTTGCCAGTGAATGTTGCTGGATCTCCAAAGTAGGTGTATTAGTAGGTGTTGACATCAATGACAAAACCATACCAAAATACCAACAATCTCCCCCTTTGGCATTGATGGCAACACACGATGGAAAAACCATCAAAGTGCCAAAACAGAAATGCCAAATACAAAAACCAACAATCTCTATTTCTCCCCCTGGGAGTAACAATACCAATCTCTCAAATGTGTTTTTCAAAATCTCTCCCCTAAAATCTCTCCCAAAAAAGATAATGTGTTTTTCCATAGATATCTCTCTCCCTTTGACATCAAATGCCAAAGTCACAAAAGGTCAAGTTCATACAAAATACCAACCAATTCAATATACCAACTACTCTCCCTTAGAAGTAGCTTCCTAATCAAATACCAAAATAAAAGATTTGTCTTTTAATTCTGCTGGTTGATGATAATCATCAACTATCTAGGTCTCTACCAATGGAGATATGACTCCAAGCTGATCTCTGAGATACTCAAAAGTCTCCTTAGGCAAAGGTTTTGTGAAAATATCTGCAAGTTGTTCTTTAGTATTCACATAAACCAGTTTTATCTCCTTTTCTTCGACTTTTTCCCTTAGAAAATTCAGTTTAATAGAAACATGTTTTGTTTTAGAGTGTAATACCTGATTCTTAGATATATCAATTGCTACAGTGTTATCACAGTATATAGTAATAGGTTCCTTGCATTTTACCTTTATGTCTTTCAACATTAGCTTAAGCCATAATACCTGTGTATAGTTAGTTGTTGCTACATCATATTCTGATTTTGCTGTTGATAATGATGTACAAATTTGTTTCTTACTCAACCAAGAAACTAATCTCTTTCCAAGAAAGAATGCTCCTCCAGTGGTGCTCTTTTTATCATCTATATCTCCTGCCCAATTTGCATCTACGTATGCACATAGATCAACATTTTCATCTTTAGGATACCATAATCCAAGATTTGTTGTGCCTTGTAAGTATCGGAAAATCCTTTTCATTGCTGATTCATGATTTTCCCTAGGATTACTCTAAAATCTAGAAACAATACATACTGCATTCATAATATCAGGCCTGGTTTGTGTCAGATACATTAAACCTCCTATCATAGATTTGTATCTAGTTGGATTAATAGGTGTAGATACATCCCTTTGAGATAATTTGCCATTTGTAGTCATGGGTGTGCTTACTGGTTTAGAGTTCTCCATCCCAAATTTCTTTAGTAATTCTTTCAAGTACTTGGATTGACTCAAAAATATACCTTTATCAATCTGAGAAATTTGCAAACCTAAATAGAATTTTATTTCTCCAATCATAGACATTTCAAATTCTTGCTACATTTCAAGAGAAAATTCCTTACATAATCCATCTTCTCCTCCAAAGATTATATCATCAACAAATACTTCAATAATCAAGATGTCATCATTAGTTACTTTGTAGTATAAATTGCTATCTGCATTTCCTTTAGTAAAACCAATCTTCAAAAGATACTTATCCAACCTTGCATACCAAGCTCTTGGGGCTTGTTTCAATCCATATAGAGCTTTTCTTAACCTTCAAACCATATCATTGTCATTTGTCAAAGAAAATCCATCAGGTTGTTCAATATATACTTCTTCTTCAAGATCTCCATTCAAAAATGCACTTTTGATATCCATTTGATAGACTTTATAATCCTTGTGAGTTGCAAAAGCCAAGAATAATCTAACTACCTCAATTTTGGCTACCAGTGCAAAGGTTTCATTGTAATCAACTCCTTCTTTCTAAGAATATCCCTTACACACTAGTCTTGCTTTGTTTCTAACAACCTTACCATCTTCATTAAGTTTGTTTCTAAATACCCATTTAGTTCCAATTACATTTTTATCTTTAGGCCGGGGAACTAATGTCCAAGTATTATTTTTCTCAATTTGTCCTAATTCTTCTTCCATAGCTTTAATCCAAAATTTATCTTCACATGCCTCATTCATAGATGATGGTTCAATTTGAGAAATAAGAGATACCTCTTCGTTTGCCAATCTTCCTCTTGTCATAACTCCTTTAAATTTGTTTCCAATTATCTGATCTTCAGAATGGTTCAATCTTACATACCAGGGTGTCTTAGTTTGTTGTTGTTCTTCAATTATTGTGGAATCTTCTGATGATACCGGGGTAACTGGATCTTCATTTTGTACCAATGGATTCAATATAGGTTCATTTGTCACAATTTCTATTGCCGGTTCAGAGTCTATATACCTTGAAGTTCCTCTGAATTGTTCATCAATCTTTACATTTGTACTCTCAACAATTTTCTGCAATCTTTTATTAAAACATCTATATGCCTTGCTCTTAGATGAATAACCAAGAAATATTCCTTCATCACTTCTAGGATCAAATTTGCCAATATACTCATCTCCTCTAATATAACATTTACTTCCAAAAATTTTGAAATACGTAAGAGTAGGAGTATTACCAAACCATAGTTCATGAGGGGTCTTACCAGTTTCACCTTTGATGTGAACTTTGTTGAATGTATAGACAGCAGTGCTAACTGCCTCTCTCCAATACACATGTGGTAGATTTGCTTCTGATAACATACTTCTAGCTGCATCCAAGATAGTTCCATTTTTCCTTTCAACAACTCCATTCTGCTGTGGTGTCTGAGGTGTTGATAACTGTCTTATGATTCCATTCACTTCACAGAATGTATTAAAGTCCTTAGATGTGAATTCTCCTCCTTGATCTGATCTTAAACATTTTATTTTCTTACCGGTTTCATTTTCAACCATTGCCTTGAATAGTTTGAACTTTCCAAGTGCTTCTAACTTCTCTCTGAGAAAAGTAACCCAAAACATTCTAGAATAATCATCAATAATTAGCATAAAATATCTATCACCTTGTAAGCTTCTAGTTCTAGCTGGACCACATAAATCAGTGTGAATTAAGTCAAGAGCATTATTCGATTTTTCTGGAATACTTTTGAAACTAGCTCTAACTTGTTTTCCAAATTGACATTCCTTACAAATTGTATTATGAGGTTTCACAATTTTAGGCAGATCTCTAACTGCCTTAGAAGTATTGATTTTTACCATGCAATCAATGTTTACATGACATAGTCTCTTATGCCATAACCAACTTTCATCTATGTGTGCAATTAAGCATGCCTTTTCACTGTTATTCAAATGAAAGATATTGCTCTAGTCTGATTACCGGTTGCAATTTCCAAACCAGATCTATTCATGATTTTGCATTTTCCATTTTTAAATTGTAACTGAAATCCCTTCTCAACTAATTGACCAACACTTAAAAGATTATGCTTTAATCCTTCAACATAGTAGACATTGTCAGTGTTATGTTTACCATCAAGAGATATTGAACCCTTACCTTTGATTGAATAGGCTTTGTCATCTCCAAATCTTACTAAACCTCCATTGAATTCTTGAAAGTTCAAGAATTTACCTTTGTCTCTAGTCATATGATGTGAGCATCCTGAGTCAATAATCCATTCATCCTTTGCTTCAACTTTAGCTATTAGGGCTTGTTCTACCGGTTGAGCAATAGGTGTCAGTTGATCTTCTGTTATAGCAACAAAAACCCATCCATTGTCTATTGGATCCTCATCAGAATCATCCGTCACACCTTCATCAGCAATGTAACAAGATTTATCTTTGTTCTTTTTAAATTTGTATCTCTGATATTCAGGATTAAGCTTGTATGTTCTTCTAGCTTCTTCTCTTAGTCTAGCATGTCTATTAGGGCATCTTGAAGCCATATGACCAATCTTATTGCAGTTAAAACATTTAAAGGGTACTTTACCTTCATACTTACTTCCAATTGGACCTTTTGGCATTTTCCTTGCAAATAGTACATCAAGTTCTTCAAGCTCTTCATTCTCCTTTCTGGTTTCTTCAAGTTCTCTTGCATAAAAGGCTCTCTAGTCTGATTTGTCAAATGATGGAGCAAATGATGTTGATGCTTTAAAGGCCAAATCAGTCTTTATAGCAACAAGACCAAATTCCTCAATTTCAAAGGCTGAAAGTTTTCCAATCAATGTATCCCTAGTTACTGATGTATTAGGCATTGTTCTCAATTCATTTATAGCAGTAACCTTCATTTTATATGCCAGTTGCAAACCTCTTAAGATTTTTGAAATAATTTCATCCTCACTCAGAGTTCCTCCACAACATTTAATACCCAAAACAATTTCATTTACTCTTTCCATAAAAGCAGAAATCCTTTCATCTTCTTCCATTTTCAGATGTTCATACCTGACTCGGAAGCTTTCAAGTTTTGCAATCTTGACTGTGGAATCTCCTTCATTCAGTGTTTCCAAATGATCCCAAATAGCTTTAGCAGTAGACCTATCTGATAATCCCATGATTTGTTGATCTGATAATGCGCTCAAAAGTGCTTCTCTTGCTTTGCAATCATTTTCTTCATCTTTAGCTAAGGTAGTTGGAGCAGTCTGACGAGCTACAACGGTAGTATAACCTTTCTTAGTAACTTCCCAGATGTCTTTACCAATGCAATTCAGATGTGTCTCCATTTTGATCTTCCATATCCAATAGTTGGTTCCATCAAGTTTAGGACTGTCCTTCTTGAAATAATTAGTAGGCATTGGATCTCCTCAAGTTGTTAAACTTCTGCAAAAGAGGACTAAGCTCTGATACCAATTGTTAGGTCCTGGAGACAACTGAGAGGGGGGGGGGTGAATCAGTTGTCAAATAAATTTGAACCAAAAACTTATTAACCAACTTAATGCTTAATACCGGTAAACCAATTAAGTATGCCGGTAGACAGTGTTAACAGTAAATTGCTATACCAGTAAGGATTAATGCATGAAACATAAACATAAAGTCATCCACAACACATGAAACCAATATTTGTATGTGGAAACCCTGTAAGGGGAAAAACCACGGTGGGAAACCTTCCCCACAATTAGATGATACTACTGTAGATAGTATGTGTACATAAATGGGGTCTGCACATGCAGAAAGGCCAACAACCTAGAGTTCACTTCTCAATCACAAAATGGGAGTCACACTGACTACAGTTGGATGGTTAAATCCAATAAGAATGTACTACTCAAAATAGCATCTTCATATGTTGGATTCAGTACCAGTGTAATGCTGATATGCTTCTACAAAAACCTAACTTCACCTTCAAATGATGTCTTCATGTATATCCCTGCTTGATCTTGCATATACCTTCACTTAATTCTTTTTCGCATTCCACATTTGATCTTACAAATAAGATCTTACATTTATACCATACCCTAAGACCAATTTTAGTAGGCGGCTCTACAAGATATTACAATATAAACAATATAATATCTGATGCAATAACTGATTGAACATTTCAGCTTAATGCATTTACAACAATAATAAATCATCTCCATAGCGTGCCATGCTGATCTGGAAAAGATAAACCTGCCAGTGTAACCCTAGATAACCTGGACCTATTTGCCGGAAAAAGAAAATATGCAAATACGAATATACCAATGATTATTTCTTCAAAATAAAGTGTCCACATGATGTCTTCGACATTGCCAAGTGTCTTCCATATCATTCCAGGTACCGGTGAACAATATATCCTGTCGGTGAACCATATACCAGTAACTGTTGCACAATTTACTTGCTTGCCGGTGAATGTTGCTGGATCTCCAAAGTAGGTGTATTAGTAGGTGTTGACATCAATGACAAAACCATACCAAAATACCAACACTCCACCCTCCTCTACCGATTGAAGAGAAAAATGATGGTTATAGTGGCACCAAGGCTAAACGAGTTGTGCACCTTGGCGAAGTGCAAAACTCTGAAGAATCGCAATCGATGAGGTGTAGTGTGTAATTAATTTACCTTGTATATATTATAACAAAGTAACACAACAACATTAATAATTGATCTACTTGAAGTTTGCATTGATTAAAGGAAGTAGCAATTGCTACTATGAATGCGCATGGGACTTCAGGTAATCTAAACATTTATGTTGGTGTGTAGTTTTTTGTTAGTTTTTGTTAACTATCAGGAATTGCAAGAGTATAATTTGTGTAATGCCCTAGTGTATGTAAGCAATTTGGAACTTGCAAGTTTAAAACATTATGACTGTAACTAATTGGATGTAGGAATGCAAGATTTGAAGTTATATGTATAAATGTCTAAATACAATATATATACTGGCAGATGTATATGTGACAGAAGGATGCTTGTATAAATATATGTATTTATATAGGAAAAATATATAACTTTGGAGGCATGGATCAAAACAAGCCTTGAAAGAAACAATTTTTTGGCGAAGCTAATTGTCCTAGTATGTTTGTGGGGAGTTCTTCTTTCTTGGGCAATGGGAAGTTTTTTTTTTGCCATACAATACACTGGAGAAGCAAAAAAGTGCATACGTATATATATACACATACAATTGGACGTACATATATGTGTATGTAGATACATATGTGTATATAAGATCAAATTACTTAGATGATTATATACATAACAATGTGTAAATATGTTTATGTATATGTATATGTATCTAAGAAATGTTACTGGATAAGCCAATTGAGCAACAGGTAAAATAGTTTGTAAATCTAGTTCCTGCACAAGAAAAGAGTAACTTATTTTGAACAAATGATAGACACATGTACAAATGTGTGAAAGAGACACAAGTAATGGACGAAACATGAACCTTTGAATGATGCAGGGTACTGTACAGTTAATAGGCACAAGGGTGCGTAAAGTTGTGGAGATGAAGTAAACATTCGAATAGCTGTTATAAATAACATTAATTAGAAAAGTAATACAAAATGGGAAAAGTCAAAGTCATAGAAGAATTTAGTATTTTTAGCATAATATATTTTTTTATCTCGTAAAATGGAATACTATAAGGAGAAAGAGTACCAAATCTGTTGATAGTGATGTTGAATTATATGTAGGAATTGTAGATTTTAGAAACAAACAAGTAAAATAGGATAAGAAAAAAAATGGTAATAAGAAAAGAAAGTACACAGTAAATAATAATTGTTTGATAACAGTAAAGCAAAGTACTTAGGAGGATGTTATCAAGCAAATATAAACAATAACACATATATATTTTTTTGTTTGTTTGTTGTATTGTGCATGGAATGGTTATTTTTGTGTTATGTTCTGTAACTATAAGCAGAGTGTAGTATATTGTTTTGTAGAGGTGATGAACCTGTGAGTGTTCAGATTGCATAAAAGAGATTGGAAATTAGACGTCCAATGAATGGAATAAAGAGGTTGCATCTTTTGAACTAAGAAAGCAATCTTAAAGAGGAAAATGTACATAGATGGTAAATTTGGGTACACATCCATGGCTAGATACTTGATAATTAAGATATTTAATTAAATATACATTTTATGAACATTTGAGGCAACAAAGCTTTTATTGAAGAAAACATAATTTGTATATAACAACTTACTTAGAATGGTGCTTTAGTCAACTGACTCTATGATATAACAATAAATGGTATAATTGTGGCCCGTTAAGGGGCATAGCTGTGTTCAATCTAGCTCAATCGATCAATCTAAGGAGGATTGGGAGAGACCTTCAGAAGGCTGGTGGAAAATCAATTTTGATGGAGCTTCTAAAGGGAACCCTGGACCATCTAGTGTTGGTTTTATTTTTTGATATTGGAATGGGCATGTTGTGGCTTTTGGTGCTAAAAAACTTGAACCTAGAACGAATAATGTTGCAGAAGCTTTAGCTACATTGATAGTTGTCATAATAGGCAAGAAGTTGGGAGTTAGGAAACTACATTTGGAAGGGGACTCCTGGATTATCATTCAGGCAATAATGAAGGGGATTATTGATGCTTGGCACTTGCAAAATTCAATTTTTAGTATAATGGATGATTTATCCTTTTTTGAAGATTTTAATTCAGTCATGTCAGAAGATTGGGGAATATGGAGGCAGACACCTTATCAAAATGGGCTTTATCCTTTGACGAGATTAGTGAACTAAGGGTCGAGGATTTAAGACAAGGTGTTTTAGATGAATTTTAAGTTTTTTTAAGAAGTTGTTACTTTTTGTGTTTAGATTTATTAGGCTTATTAAGTGCATCGATCGATGAGGTGATGTGAAAGTTGGCGGTGGGTACCGAAAGCCTGCAATGGCATTTGTGATAGTTATAGTGGCTTTTTTAATGTTTTTCCTCTTGCCCCACCTTTATTTCATTTGGATTCATAGTGAAGAAGAGCCGAGTTATTTGACAGGGGAGTTTCGTAGTGGTGAAACTTAATCCTGAGGTGTAAGGTGGTGACACTATGCAGGTACTTAACAATGGAGGCTAATTTCGCCTAAGGACAAAGAAACAATTGTGTCATTTTTACAGAGAGTTGACAGAGAGAAGATTGAAAGGGATTTTATGCTTCAATGTCGAGTGTTTGCTGAAATGTGTACTCCTCATTGTGGGCAAGGCTTTCGACCTAGTAAAACACAGATATAAAACCAAAATGGATATCTAGTCTCTGATTATGGCGCGGGGGCTGGAAGTTGGGGAGAAAGAAGGCATGGTGAAATGAGTAATGAAAGCCATTGTCCATAAGGATTTTTTGGGAGGAATGGATTCCTTTCTCGAATGATTTGTTCCTGGTAAAGGTTTTGATAATCGTGAAGGTCTAGAAGATGGTGGGTAGGCTGGTGGTTGAATAATCCCCTTTGTTTAGTGGTTGCAAGGGTTGTGCTAAGTGCATCGCAGAGCTAAAGAAAAACATGGTCAGGAAGCGTTAAAAATCCCAGTTATGGTCAGGCTTAGGTTGAAGCAAACGGTTATTGTCCCAGTTTAGCAGGTTTTTTTGTGTCTTCTTTTGTGGGTTTATCCATGTCTTGTTTTTTGTTAATGTTTGTAATGGAGCTGGTTGATGGGGTAGTTATTTAGTTTTATTTCTCTAGTGACTACGAGAAAAAAAAATTGGTACAAGTTATGTGCGGGTTTTGATTTTCAATAGACTCTTTGGAAGCATACTATTTCTGTTATGACTTTTCCTTTTGAATATTAATAAAATATAGAATTAGTACTGAGCAAAAATAAATAAATGGTATATTTGTTGGTAGGAAGATACATTGCAGAAGGAAGCGATTAATTATTAATGGAAAACTTTAGAAGAAGACTGTTAGCCAAAGAAGGAAAGTGTAAACCGACCTGGTTGTTTTCCTTGAGTTTTTGTGGAATGAATGTAATTATGTTGGACTTCAACATTGATGTAATTATGTTGGACTTCAACATTGACCGTTTGTGTAGTAGACGAAGAAAAGAGAGCAATACTAGAGGTGGAGGTTGATGCAATTAAGGTGAAGGGAGAAGGAATTTGGAAAAATGCCAACAAACATGGAATTTAAGCAACAAGTATGAAAGTATAAAAGCAAATTTGGAGTGAAAGTAGAGTTGTGAACCTTCACAAAATTTGATGAAAGGAAGTGTAACCGGCTTTCTTCCTTTTTCCTGGGCATAGTCAAATTATTGTTATGCATTTTAAAGTACCTTTCAAAAGTGAATGGTGGATGAATTCACAAGCCTTCAATAGACTTAACTCTAGAAATTGATATGAATGTTTGGGCTTGCCTTTCATGATTGCCAATGTCAACTGTAGCATTTGTTAATGAGAGGCCCTCTGATTTATGAATGGTAATAGCCCATGCCATTTTAAGAGGAAGTTGTGTACAATTGCCTCAAGTTATAGGAGGTACATGGATGTATTTGGGGTTTTCACTATCCCAAGGAGGTCCATTATAATTATTGAACCTGATAACAACATAGGCAAGTGGATCGGGAGGTTTACAATTAGTTTTATAAACAATTATTTTGACTTGGCCCGATGATCCATTGACAAGGCCACCTTGAACCCAAAGGTTTGTTGTCAACATAACATTCTACCCAATGCAGAGGAGGAGATCAAGAGGTATTTGATCATCATCATCATAATTATTCGAGTTTTGTTGAGGCCTTTGTGCAACGCTAATAGCAATAGGCACGTTGAGTAGTTTTAGCATTTTTATATTGTGTGTTGCAGCCAATTTGTGTGTTGCAAAGAGATTAATAGCTAATTCAAACTTCTATCTCTTATCAGTAGATAACATTGCATTTGTTTGATTCATAAGTATATTCTAGTCATGTTCCAAGGGTTTTGCATTGCATATATTTTGTAGGATTATGTGAAATGTTTGTTGTGCAATGCTATCACCTTGTCGATGAAATATAATGTTCAAAGTAACAACTGTAGTAAAAGTGTGTCACAAAGGAAGTGCAATAGAATAAGTTATATAAATAGGTCTATCCATGACCAATGGTAGCTGACCAAGATCACCAACAAGGATAAGAGAAGCACCACCAAATTAGTGTTCTTGGTTGTGTGGGTATGCTTGTCATAGCCGAGAATCAATTTTAAGGAGGATTTTTGGACCAAAGAAACTCATTTCATCTACCAAGATATATTTGAAATGTTTAAACTCTTCTTGGAAAACCATTAATGACTCTCCTTGCAAAGGGTTCATTTCTTTGATAGGTATACGCAGAGCAAAATGAATTGTCATTACATGAATGTTGTAAGTAGCAAAACCAGTTGGTGTAAGCGTAAGAAATGGTGCTATGTTACTATTGTTTGAGGTGTTCAATGCTTGTCACATAGAGTTAATCAAGAATGATTTTTCGGTGCCTATTGTGCCTTGAATAATCATACGTAATGGTTGTTGCAGGAGATGATTTTGATGGTGGGTCTTGACTATATTAAGGGCGAGTAATTGTTCCAAGGAAAGTTCAAAATCAGTTTCTCTATTTGATGAAGGTTTAACAAGAGGTATTGAAGTTTGCGACTTACAAAGTGAAATGAAATCAATAGCAGTATGATACGGTTTAGGGGGTATACCATGTGGAATCCATGAATGAGCAAGATCAAAATCTCGTCTACCTAATAAGTTAAGGTCATTAATGTGGAAGTTGTGCATTGCACCTAATCTTGATAGCATTTCCCACTCATATTTATCTAGCAGAACTTGGGAATCAATATTGCCACAATCACTGCTTGATTGTTCTTTAGGGGTGAGTATGGAAGTGGTTCTATCAACATGTAAACAATTGTAACTGGCAGTAGCCAAGAATTTCCAATTTGTGAAAATAGTTTCTTTGTCAAGGCCTATATCAACCTAAACATTTCTAAAAGGTTTGTATAACAACAACTCACACCAACAAAATGTTTCATGAGTATCATCTGTTTCATTTGGGATATCCTTAAAAAGTGGGAAAGCAGTAACTATTGAAGAATGAACCCTTAGGCACCATTTATCTGCTTTGTGATAAGAACCATATGTATATAGTTGTGTTGCTCTAAACAAGCACAAGGACTCCATTTCGGAAGGCCTTTGCATATAATGGTGGATGTATGCAATTGTTAACTCACTTTCTTGAATTTTAGGTGCAACTTTTTTAATGTGGTGCAAAACTTTCTAGCCTGTATTCAGGGAGATAAAAGCACAACTACATGTTACAGGTGTCAATTTCTGCAGCATGTGGTAGGTTTCTTTCACACCAATATCGTGATCAACAACAATATTCATCATAAATTTTTGGTATGCCAGTAGTGCTTTTTCTTTAGAACTATCTATATTTGCAATTATTTTCAAGATATCAGAATATGACTCAAATTTTATCTCAATTTTTTATGCATATTTAGATATATAGTTTACAAAAACTTTTACGGAAGTAACTGGTTGACAATCAACATTAGCACGCCAAATCACAAGCATCTGAGGGTTTTGAATATTTAAACAGTCATTATTCCTTCCTGGCTTGTAGCTTTTGTTTTGTTCATTTTCTATAGTCAGCGTTGAAATGAGTTGCTTGGACCATGGAGCTTTATAATAACATTGTAATTGTTGCCCCTTTTTTTTAAGCATGTGTATTTTGTGCACTTTGTATGTCATTGTACAAAGTTTAATAAGGTAGTGTAATCCACCAGTGGATCAGTGGAAAGAATATCAACAGTTGAGAGGAGATATTGATCATCCATTGGTGTATGGTATGTCCTATTGATTCTTTGAAAATGGTTTCATGGGTTCCAAGAAGAAACATATATGTCGAAGAAGTTTTTTGCTTTGCCTACTTCATGTGGGTTGTTCTAGTCAAGTTCATCCATATTTGGAGCATTGGGAAGCCAAATGAATCTGTGGACATGATTAGATCCACAGTGTTGATATTCATATCTATACCAATGATCTTTCGCTTACAAAATATTTTCAATCACTTCCTCATGGAAGGTTGTAAAGCGAAGGTGTGGGTACAATGTCATGATATGTGGGTTTTGGATGATATTGTTAGTCAATTATTTTCTTGTTCTTACACCCGCAAATGTACCAGTGGTTGGAAAGAATCTGTACAAGTCAGGACATTTGGTGTCCACTGAACTCAAGGTAAAGAACAACATGGGTGTGCCTAGTTGTTGGATCATTGCAGTTAGTTGGACATAGGCTTTGTTCCAGTAAGAACATATACCTCGCAAAGATGCACCAAAGCACATTAATTGGCTTGCAAGTTGGGAGTCAGGACCATGTTGCAGTTCATCTCGTAAGGCACCCAAAGATTGTAGGACCTTATCTTCAATGTTTTCTTTCACAAAAATAGATGCAATCTGTTGACTACGATGTCTCATTATAATGTTATATATGTAATAGCGGAACCGTACATGCATACCAAATCTGGTATCATGGTATCTTAGAAGATGCAATGCATATTCATGCAAATGTATTTGCATAGACCTTGATTGAAGAGGGAGTGCTTTCCCTATTGGAAACAATGTTGGAATTTCCCATGGAAAATAATCCTTCAGTATTATATTCATTTAGAGGGGAAGAGCTTATTTCAGGCCATGGTATACATGATTCATCACAACCTTCGAAATGAAGCATTTCTTTAATGGCCTACAATTCTCAAGGAGGATTTGACATTTTTGGAACAAAAGATGATGTGCTTGTATGCTCATCAAAGGTATCATCAGGGTCGATTGATGTTGTTTCTGATTGATAATTGTCTTGTGGATTGTGCTCAATAGTGTGCAAGATGTGAGATACATCTGTACTCGATTCAGGGAGCAAATTAACAGCTTCAAGGTCAATGATAACATCAGCATAGTAAGGGTCATTTTGTATTTTATACCTAAGTGCATTGAGCATATTATATTTGTTGACATAACAATCATAGTTCTTACCTTCGATGGTGCTTCTATGAACAATGAGTATTTCTATCTCATGAAACCTACGAGGCAAAACCTCCACAATGTTTGAGATATTTTGAGGGAAACTAATAGTATGTCCATTGTACTTATAATGGCTGCCTCTTTCATGTGTTACCTATAAGACATGTGCAACCCTGGCTATGAGCATTTCTTCAACTTGAGTAAGTTGTTTAAGGACATCAAGTTGTGGACCAGGGTCCATATTATCGATAAATGAAAATTGATGGTACCTTTTTCAAGGGAACATCTATTACATAAGGTGTCTAGGGGACATGTTCTTACAGACATGTCGATATAACTTTCTTTCCAGATGGAACACATGCTTTGCATTGAGAATTCATCTATCTGGTCTCAAAACCATTTCAATGATGTATAGTAAGGCGATGCAAAAGATTGTTTCAAGTGCTCACCAAACTGCGGCGCACTGCTATTGCATTGTTGGCTAGACATATTTGCTTGCAATGTTGTAGTATTTGCAGTTACATGGTCTCCTATATGGACCATATCCATTTTTTTATGAAGGTGTAATGCACGACGACATGCAACTATTTGATCTCTATGTTAGTTGTAGTATGTTTGGGTTTTTTGTTTATTTATTTCTTTTAATAGTTGTGTGTCATCTATGGTTGCAAGTTGTGGCTCGCATTGCATTTCCTACAAGGGCAATTGTAGTAAATGGGTAGAAGGCTTTAAGAGATGTAAACTCTATACAAAGTAAAAGTCAACATCAATAAGAAACAGGCACTGAGATATATCTAGACACAACTATGTCTAATTTAGCACATGATATATCTAGACACTACCATGTTTTATTGAGTACATGACTATGCATAAGAGTAGCTAGAATAGAGATATAGATCTAAATATATACATAGAAATATATGTATGCATCTCTTTGTATTTAATCTACAAAAGTAGGAGACATTGTTGCAAAGAAATGTTTATTGTGTTCTTTGCATGATACAACCACAAATGCTTTATGTTGTATTGATAGAGGTTACTTGGAAAAGTTAAAGAGGGTAATCATTAATGGTTTTCCAAGAAGCATTTAGCACATACAGTCCCGCATCCAATGATTGGAAGAAAAGGTGAGGAGATATTTGCATAGTTGTTTAAAAAGGAAAGCAACCATAGTGACCTGTATGTGCAATGGAAGCAAGCAAACTTTAAAGACAAATGCAAAGTCTATATTTTAGCAAAGAGGGCAATGTAAAACTGTACAGAATGGAAACCGAGAATGATGTGTCAACTTCATTTGGGCATAGCTAAAGTGACAACCACAGTAGAAAATTTTACAGAACATACCATGGAGGAACTAATTTGTCTCATGCAGATGAAGGGCAAGTTTTCAACATCACTAACCAAGGCAACAAATGAGGACATGGGAGGTAGCTAATGAGTTTAGAAGAGGTACAAAGGACATTGTTAAGCCTATGGTACCTTTGGAGAAAATGGATGTGGTTTTTTGCAGGTCCACCCGGTAAACGATGCATACCTGGAAAGTACTATTGCACCAATTTGAACAACAATATGCAACCACAAATGTAATTGGCCAACTAAATTTGTCTGTATATTTCTGAAGATATATAGTTTCCATGCAGTTCAAATCGTAAAATGTTCTTGACTCCCACCTCGCAAGTATATAGTTAAAGAACACATGGATCCATAAATGTTTTTTTTAGGAGACAGATACATATATATACAGTTATCTTTCCATGGCTACAAAAGCACGACATATTTATATATCATCTTCAACAAAATCATGTTGTAACAAACAATTGTCCACATGATCATGGTGATATATGTATTGGCGTGAGAAGGCATGCCAAAATTAATTTTGTCAAAAGTAAAACACAGAGACACATTTACATCTCTTTCCATTTTTGCATGCATAGCCTTCCTAGTACAAATACAAATACAATTCAATACACAAATTCATATGTTCTATATTTGTGTATTTGTACAGGAATAGTACACATATAACCATACACGTGGATGGATGTTGAACAAGGTACATATGTATGTTTTTTCACTGTATCTAATTATTATTTTTATACAGCCCTCGCTATTTATGTGTCCATCTCTAGGATTTTTTTTATTTACAGAGCCTACTGGGAAAAACGATACCTTAAATTGTGTGACCATATATGTCAATTTGAGACATACGGGTTTTCAGAACGCACATAGAGATATATGTATGCATACTTGCAAATACATATAGATGATTTTTTTTTAAACAAGTAAGGAACATGGCTAGACTAACTAAGTTCTGACAACCATTTGATGTAGGGAATTCACGTGGCCAAGGAGAAAACAACAGGGAATTTGAAAGGTGCTATATAAGCTCAGAGCACCTCTTTTTTTCCATGGGAAAGTAGAAGATGACATGGTTGTAGATGTCTTGTCACCGTGAACCGAGCAGACAACATGGTGGGCAGGGAAAATTTGGAGTCATTGGAAACATGTCGAAAAACACACCTTGCCGAAAGGCTAACACTTTGGCGGGAAAAATCCTGCACAAAGATCCTATTAGCTAAAAAGAATGTAACTGTATACCTCTATACCAATTGAGAATGGTAGAAATAGATACAAATCTATATGCAAAACAACAATTTGTTCTACATTGCAATGAAATTTTTTCATCCATGCCTAGTAAAACATTAACAAATGAGAACAAATTATGAAAGAAGCAACAAATGAATTTTAGTAGCATCTTTTACAATAAACAAGATTCCACATTTACTTTTTGATGCATGATGCTATGTAAAACACAATAAAATACAACATCTTATAAAAAAGGCGGGAATACAAAATCAAGAAGCACAATTATTTCTATCTACGCGCATGCAGAACCTAACAAACACATAACCCTAGAAAAGAAAAGATTTGTACATGATAGCAATTAAAGCGACATCACAAAATACAATTCCAAACAAAGATTTGTCAACAGAGGAAAGCATTGTAAACTTACAAGTTCATCCACACAAAGATCTTCCACAGCATGAGGTGGGTCTTGACCCTCCGACATAGCAAATAGAGTATTCTCTACTGGATGCCAAGAAGAGTTTGTTTGCAATTTGTAACAATGCATTCCATATGACAAAATAACAAATTAGATAATTGGTGTTCATACATTTTGTGTACATGTAAAGCTAGCAAGACAAAAAGTGGACCTCAACGTAGGAAAAATAGATAGTAAGCACTTTATTTGCCGCCCTCCACACAACGATATGTTCCAACACAATTAAGGGCAACACCATTACAAGAAATAACATAGCTGAATATATACATACGAACCTATATATATGTGTGTGTGTGTGTGTGTGTGTGTGTGTAGATATGTACGTATGTATACATGTACATATACATACATACATACATGTATGTACATGTACATACATATATACATATACATACATACATGTATGTACATGTATACATACACACACACACATATGTGTATATATATACATACACACACACATATATGTATATATACATATACATATATATGTATGTATATGTATATGTCTATATATGTCTATATACATATATATATATAGACATATACATATACATATACATACATACATATATATATATATGTGTGTGTGTGTGTATGTATGTATGTATGTATATATATATATACATACAGATATATACATATACATATATACATACATATATATACATATACATATGTATGTATATATATGTATGTGTGTATATATATATATACACACATACATACATACACACATACATATATATATATATATATGTATGTATATGTATGTATATGTATATATTTATATATGTATATATGTAGATATACATACACACACACACACACACACACACACATATATATATATATATGTATGTGTATATATATATATATATATATATATATATGTATGTGTATACACACACACACACACATATATATATGTATGTGTATATATATATATGTATGTATGTGTATATATATATATGTATGTGTGTATATATATATATACACACATACATATATATATATATGTGTGTGTGTGTATATATATGTATATCTACATATATACATATATAAATATATACATATACATATATATACATATATATATGTATACACATTTTTAGGTGTATACACATACATACATACATATATATATACATACACACATATATATATATATGTATATACATATGTATATGTATATACACATACATATGTATATACATATGTATGTGTATATACATATACATATGTATATACATATATATATATATGTGTGTATGTATATATATATGTATGTATGTATGTGTATACACCTAAAAATGGTCTAAAGATAATTAATTGAATACGCAGTTATTTAATTGATTCCCCTTCCCAATTAATTGAATTCGCAAATAATTTGATTAATTTCCCTATTCTTCTACTAGTAAATAAGTCTAAATGATTTATTTATATAGTTCATTCAATAATCCCCCTTTGATTAATTAATTATCCCCCCCCCATTTTAATCAATTCTTCTAATTCCTAATTAAGATTAACAAATTCTTAATTTGTTGAGATTAATTATTTTTTCCTAATATTTGAATTTCAAAATTCAAATATGAGCACATGGCTCCTAAATCATAACCACCTAGCCTAACCACCCCCTAAACTAACCCATTCTATCTAATCCTAGGTTTAACTAACCCTATCTTATCTTGCACATCCTAACCTCATGTGGGTTGGATATCTGATCCGTGAGACACATGGCACTTTGGCCACATGTCTTCTCCCTTGGACACTTTCCCTCTCACGAACAAGGTTCCCTGACACTTGTCACCACAAAGATGACACGTGTCCCTTCCTCCAACCTCTTCTCCAACTTCCCCAATTCTAGCCCTTGATATCTTCAGATCGAATCTAGACCGTTGATTCCTGCCACCTCATCTTTGGCCTTGGAATTCCTATAAATACCCATCATTTTGGAGCAATAAAGATCCCTTGCATTCAAAGTTTTTGTATACTTACTGTAGGCATTTTACATCTTGATCATTTAGCAATAATTGTTAATTAAATTAATCATAGTCTATTTTCATGTTAATCTAGTTTAATTTTATCAATCATGTAGCTTGAATAGATCATTCTATCTAAATCATCCATCAATCATCATGCATCTCATATCATTTGCACAATCAATCATGATCAAGTACTCAACTCTTGAGTTGTCACTATTGGAGGTCATTGCTCCGCTGAGAGCCAACAATTCTACAACCTTCAAGGTCCTCAAGAATAGAGGAAGATGGGACATTTGAAAGGAGGCTATGGGTTTGCATCTTTAATTTAGCTTTGTATTTGCTTCCTACTTATGTTTTATTGTCTCATCTATGTGTACGCTTGTACATAACAATATATGTGTATATATGAATGGACATCTTTCTTCATATGCATACCTATATATTTGTTTTTACAAATAACAAAACGTATTCATAAAAATCTATTTGTGTATACGAATGTACACACACACATATTCCATACAGAGGCATACAAAGAAACATACATATATGTGTATGGAGATATTTGTATACGCACATACATATCTACAAAGTATGCATTGATTAGGGTTTTAGACTTCCACTTTGTGCATCTATTGCAGGTTTTTTTTGTTTCTTATGCCAAGGTTTCCAGATGTATAGCTATGATTATTTTTTTTCTTAATTTCATTCACAGTGAATAAAAGGACATTTCTGGATCTTTGCATTTTTAGTTAATGAAAGAAAAATTCCAGGTTCTCTATGTTTTTAGTTAATGAAATAAAATTAGAGGTTCTTTGCGTTTAGAAAGTTTCATGATTCCAATGTTTGCATATGTTGCAAGCTCTTCAATTTGATTGGTTGTATGAGCGTGCATTTCCAATTATCTATATTATATATTTTAAAAAGTTCAGCATGTGTGAATATATGTCTGTCTACGTGTATTTAATTATATATACACAAATATATAACACACATACATCCATATATATGTCTTTATATATATAAAAAGGTATACATACCAATCTATGTATGTATATGAATGCATACCTGTATATTTATAGACACACACAACACACACACACACACACACGCACACATATTGTCTACACATATGAATCAAATATGTTTGTCTGTTTGTGTCAATATAAATGTGTACATGCATATTTTAAAATATATATACAATTATAGAAATGTCTATTTTTATACATATGAATCACATATGTTTGTTTGTTAATGTGTCAATATATACATGTATATGAATATTTTTAAATACATATACAGATAAATATATGTATATACACAAATATATTTAACAACCACATAGTTTCTTTACAATGAAAACCCTAAATTATTTGTAAACTCAGTTTGCACCCACCCAAATGACAAAAGTGCAGGGAATAGAAACCCGAAAATTGGCCAGATACACCAAACGTCCCTCACAGTAGCCAAGTTTTTAACTGAACCGAGTGCAGGATCTTCATGCAATTTTGAATTATATGCATACAAATAACATACAGTTTGTTTACGATTAAAAACCCTAAATTGTTCATAAAGTCGGTTTGTATCCAAGTCAACAAAAAAAATGCAAGACATATAAACCCTAGAACAAACCAAGTACACCAAACATCCCTCATGGGAGACAAGTTTTTAACTGCACTTAATGCAAGCTATTCATGTGATTGTTGGAGTCATCAATACAGGATGTGGTGGGTGATAAGCGATCTCACTATCACGTTCCTCTCCAATTATTTTACCTCTAAGGGTTTTTATTTTACCTATGCGGTGTATTTAGAGTTTCACCTCTAGCATGTTCATTATTTTTTATGAACGTGCATTTTCGATTCTCTCTCTTATTTAATCATAGTTTTTTTTTAAAAAAATTAAGTTCTATGCATTTTTAGTTGAAATATCCCACAACAGATGCATACAATGAAGATCGAAAACCCTAAAGACCGTGCGGAGCTGAAAAAGAAACCCTAAAATAGTAAAGCGCCTCAAATATTCTTTCACTTACTCTGAAAACAACATTTTTAACTAAGTACAAAAGATAGAGTGAAAAGGTACTTGATTTCAGCAGCTCAAATGGGTTACCTCCCTTCGGCATAAACAATCGTTCAATCCAAACACAACATACAACTACCATTTCAACATAACCCATGAAGACCCTCAAGAAATCCAGACACCATGAAAACAGATAACTTTCTAGACAATGAAAACCCAAAATTAATTGTCAACTGTGAGTGCCAAAGGAAGAACAGAAAAATGCAGAGAATGTAAACCCAAAATAAAATGTAAAGAATGTAAACCCTAAATTAATTAAAGTATGGCATTGGAAATGATCGAAAAGATGGACGAGCTTCCCAAGCTCTCAAAACCTCCCTCATGGCAACCACATTTTAAATCACATTGAATGCAAGTTCTTTGTGTGACCGCTGAAGAAATCAATACAGGATGTGGTAGGTGATATACAACCTCACTGCCATGTTCCTCTCCACAAAAGTAGAAGTCGACGTGGTTATGGTTGTCTTGTCATCAGGTATCGAGCACACGATATGGCCGGAGATATAATTGTTGAAGATGGCATGATTGTGTTTGTCTTGTCATCAAGTACCAAGTAGACGACATGGCGGGCCGAGAAAGTTCAACTCGCCAAAAACATGCCAGAAAAGACACCTCGTCAAAAGGCTGACACTTTAGCGAGCAAAAGACTGCACAAAGAGCCTATTGGCTAATTACAAGGACTAAGATTCAATTGCTTGAAAAGCTAGTTAACAAGAAATCAACAATTGCATCTTTAATATACTGTCATTCACATCCACAACTTCCATCATTAAATATTTAATCAAACCCCAACCTTTATTTAATTTAGTATTTTACTTGTCATATTAGTGGCTCATCTCAATGACATTAGTTTGGGGTCTAATTTTTTTGTTTATTAGTGCAGACCAAATTATTGTGTCTCTGCCTTAATAGATAGTGTGTTTAATTTTGGTGAATCCAACTCATTGAACCACTCAAGTCTCTTGCTTGAGCTATTATTTTTCTATCTTTTTAGATTTAATTCCCTTTGTTTTCTAATTTTTATGTCAAATCAAAACCTTATTTTGTTTGAATTGTCTTAACGCCTTTATTTTCCAGTATATGAAAATACTCAACCAATCTTACTTTTCACTTAGAGGAAGCTCTGGGATCAACCTAACCATCGACATGGATCGACAAAATAATGCACCTCTCATTAAAAAAATAAACACTACAATCTATCCTAAAGAAGAGGGGTCCTTTTATCATAATACCTATATTAATATAATGGATACAAAGAGATATTGTTGGTAATCCTAAAATATATAGAGAGGAGTTTAATTTAGTGGATGCCCTTCATAGCATTAGAATCATACAAAAATGTAAGTGCTTTGAGCTATGGGTCAAAAATGTATCTAGATCTCTTAGTGATATTCTACCCTCATTCCCAACCTCCATCCTCTATTGTCCACTGTCAAATATCATCTCTTATATTTTTTTGTCCTACACGCTACTTCCCTTATGTTCACTTTACATCCTACCTCCATTTATCTTACCACAACGAATCCTCTTGTAGTGTAGTTTATACTTCTCATATACAACCTAAACGCATTTTTCCCTACTTACGCACAATCATTCTACCTCCCTCCTCCATTTCTCAATATATTCACACGCACCCCACCATTGCTTGTGTTCTCACTTCCACTTCTAGCACCATTTATTCTTCTACTATTGGCCACATTATTAAGAGATTTGATAAACTAGTGCTTGCACCAAACTGAGGTGCAATGGTAGTGCCAATAGCATTATATGATAAAAAGTTTTGTATAAGATATTTGGACAATATATAATGTGATTAAGATTAAAATAGAGATAAAAAAATATTTTAAATTATATTTATTAATATATTATTATATAAAAACATTCTCATAAAAAATAAACAAAAATTAAATAAAAATAATTTTAAATTATAGTAATCTAATAATTAATAGAAAACTCATTTTATAATTTTCTAATAAAATTAATTAAAAAATCAATACTTTAATTTTAAAATTATATCTAATTTATATAAATAGTTTAATGGATGAAGCATCTCTAATCCCTCTAAACCTATATTACTATTATGAGATTGAACTTCTCAATCTCTGATATCCTTTTGAAATGACAAAACTTTTAAGTAGGTGTGCCTTATAAATCCTCCATGTTTTCCTATTTAATTTGCATTTAGATTCAGATTATTTTTATAGTCAATCCAAAATATTTTCCACTTAGCTATATCACATGATTTCTTGAAAAAGTGTAGAGATAAATCTTATCTAGATGAACACTGTGACTGAAAGACACTGAAAGCATGTGGATACTCTCTACTTTCTTTTTTTTTTTTTGTCTATCAATCACAATGGGCGCGTCTGTACTTCTTACGCTTAAAGTTCCTACCACCAATCTTGTAAGAAAGGAAACCTCCTACACAATGCTAATCCCACAAATACAAAAAGAGAGATGAACAGAAACAGAATCCCCTATATTCATTGGCTTGAATGAAGATATAGATGCAGTGGATTGAGATATAGATGAAATGGATTGAGCTCGAGATTTTGCCATCTTTATTTTAATAAATATGTCCTCCAACTATATGCGATTGTTCAAAGACATGATCGTTCCTTCTCAGGTTTATACTTTTCTAGAGGCTGATTTATACGTCCAACTGTGGTAATGCAATTATTAAGTCTTCGCTGATGTAAAAACAATAGGAACAGTCTGAATAAATAAATCATTCTCAAATCCATCTTTGATGGCCTCAGTATGTAATATCGACTCCTGCAAGTGGTGAGAGACATCACCTTAACATATCTATACGTAAATGTGAGTGTTTAGGCATCATACACTTTGCCTCTTGCCCTCATACACTTCCAGTTTCATGAGGCACAAATTAGGGTTGATAAGAAATGATTATTTTAGGGTTGTCAACCTTCTTTTATGATGGCGATAAAAATATTAAACATGGAAAATTACTACAGACTTTTAAGAAATTTAATTAATGTGGAATTTAATAAGAAAGTTAAGAATGCATTTTATGATGTACACGTCCAATTAGAGAAAAATATGACTATCTACTTTTTTGTTTTTCTTTTAACCAATAAAAAAAATACTGTGTAAATGTCCTAATCCTTATCATATGGGCCAATGGGAAAAGGATGGCATTGATCTCCACTAAATGTATATCCAATTTATTAAAATTTTATAAGAAACAAACAAAATTATTGTAACGTCATAAATTGTACGCACTTGCTAAAGCTGTACAATTTCACACCTAGTTTAGCACCCGCCTTGGCGCAGTTTGCATTTTGCATTGCATTTCCCCTTTAGCACTTAATTAATCAAATTAATTAGGTCTAAAGGTTCTATTTCATCATCTTCCACATCATAAAGCGGGCCCTTTCATTAAAGCGTGCCCCTTTCATTTTATTCCTCCAATACATCATCTAATCAAAAACCCTAATTAGGCCCTATTCTGAGCTTGGGGGCTTGATTTCGGGGGTCAAAACATCTCGAAATCACCTGTAACTTCGGGATTCTCTCTAAAATCATCATATCTGACGGCTCTGAAAATTTGGTGAAAAGTTGCCGGGACCATGGCGCCCGGAGTGCACATGGTCCCGGACATTTTTCCCGAAATTTTAGGAGCGCGATCCAATCATAAAATAAAGTTTAACCCCAAGAAATTGGCGGGATATTCAATCTCTAGGTCGGCCAAAAAGTTGGAATTAAGACCTAGGGTTTCATACATAAGAGCTCTCTTTCTTCATTTGAAGGGATCGAAATTTTGTTTTCAGGAACCTCATATGCAGTGAAAGAGCAGATCTTTGAAGACTTCAACAACTTTCAACATCCCTCTATCAAGCATTTATCAAATCCATTCATCCATTTAGGGCTTGGAAGACATTGAAGAACAATAGGAGATTACCGACTGAAGATTGGCTTGTACCTCTCCCTTGGGGGTTGGGTGTGATTTCATGTTGTTTTCATGTCTTTGCATAAGCTTCAATATATCATTTATCCATGCTTTAGATCACTTTGCATCTTGATTTAGAGCATTTACATTATCATTTACAAGCAATTAGGGTTTACTTTCTAGGTTGCTCTAGTTTGCTTACTTGCATTTTAGATCTTGCACACACACAAGGTCTGCACACACATTACTTTTACAATACAACTTGGCTATTCGTGGAGGTGGAAATCACCGAAGCGGGGGTTTGACTAAGGCAAAACCCTATATAGCCGCCCAAACACCTTTTTCAGATACAAGTGCAGGTTTCGGGACTCGGACGACGCCGCAGATTGCAGATCCGGGAAAAGCAAGTCGAGACAACACACCACACCAAATTACAGAGCAAAAGACCAAGACAGGGGCGTGGGGCGACCTGGTCCTGCCAGGACAAGGGTGCTGGGTGCCCTGGTCCCTGGGACAGAGGCGCTGGGTGCCCTGGTCCTCCTGATAGACAGCATTTCAGACAGTTTTCCAGAGTGCAAAACAACAGTTTCAGGTGCGGTTCCGGGACAGAATTAGGACAGTGGCGCCCGCGCCCCCGTCCCGAACATTTTCAGTCAAATTTTGACTCCGGGTACGCATCTGCATTCTTATCTTGTCTTTGTGTTTACAGCTTTCCCTTGTTTAAGTTCAATTCTGCAATCTTGTTATCAGTTCATACTTGCATTTTAGGGTTAGGAATTGGACTTGCATAATCTTACCTTTCAATTACAACAAAGGAATAGAAACCCTAATAGGTAGCCCATGGCTCTCTCTTTCACCAAAAAGAAGTAGCCAATTGTGCGATACCTCTAGGCTCTTTCCTATTCCGTAATGTGTGACAAAAGGTAGGATTAGGACATGTTAGCCTAGTCTCGCTTTTTCCCCCACACATTTTGGTGAACCCGACGTGAAGCTATCATTGCTTCCTCTTGCATTGCATTTGTTAGATCTAGATCTAGATTTAGTGTGTTTTCATTTCATTTTCATAAAAAGAAAAAAAGAGTGTGTTTCTTTGTTTCTTTGCATTGTGTGTTTAAATTTCATGCAACTTTTATTTCAAAATGTCAGATTTCTATTTGCAAGATGTTCATGTTTATGATGATGTATGCAATTATGTTGATTGTGAGTATAGCCAAGATGAATTAGATGAAGCTTTAGATGAGTTTTTAAACCCTAAAGAGGCCAAACCTTCATTTTACCAAAACTCATAAACCTTGTTACTATGCCATTTCGTTGTGATGAGAAAGATAAGTTGAATGATTCCTCTCAAGGGTACATTCCTATCAACTCTTCCACTAAATCTAGTAACATGGTTGTTTTCAATAATCCCCTCTATGAGGAGATGTCTCCTTTTGAATCAAAAGATAAACCTTTTAATAGATATGATCATGCTTTGTTGGATGATGCTCTTGATGACTTTGTGGCTTTATTGAAATCTCGAAACAAGAACAAGACTTCTAAATTGGTTAACATGATAAACTTGAATGAGCATAAAAAGCCTCTCTTTGAAGTCCAAGGTGCTTATCCTTCTCCCACCTTTCAAGTTCCTAAATCACCTCTCCTTACTGTCCAAGGAGGGTATGATCATGATTCCTTTATTACTCCAAATAAACCTATCATCACTATGCAAGGAAGAAAACCTATAAGTCCTTATAATTATGCCAAGCAAATAACTAGAGAGAGTTATCATGCGGTTGCCCATACTTATCATACTAGAAATAATAGGCAGCCTATTCCTCCTCCTGTTATTCCAGTTTCTCTTCCGAATCCTCAACCAATTCTTCCGCAAGCTCCACGTATTTCACAAGTTCTTAGTAAGGAATATGATCTCATAGAACAACTTAAAGTTACCCCTGCTAAGATATCCCTTTGGGATTTGATTCAAACTTCTTCCGCTCATCATGGAATGTTACAAGATGCCTTGAAAGATCTGAATGTTCCTCCACCAAATACATCTAGTAATATAGCATCTTTGGTTAACTCTATGATGAATCCTAAAGCTCAAATTGTGTTTACCCAAGATGAGTTGCCTACTAGTGAAATTCACCATCAATATGATCCCTTGATGATTGTGGTTATCATGAAAGACACTGCTATAAGACGAACACTAGTAGATAATGGCTCTGGTCTTAATGTGTGTAGCATTAATCTTTTGCATAAGATGAATGTGGATACGTCCCTAATTGAGTCAGACTCTCATCCTATTCGAGGCTTTGATAATGTGGCTAAAACTTCATTAGGTACTATCACCTTACCCATCACAGTGGGGCCTGTTACTTTGCCTACTCCTATCCATGTTATGTCAGGAAATCTAACATACAACTTGCTATTAGGGAGACCTTGGATTCACAGTATGCAAGCTGTCCCCTCTACATTGCATAGACAAGTTAAATTTATCTATAACAATAAGACATATACCTTGATAGGTGATACTAATTTTCAAGCTTGTTTACAAACATCTACTTCTAAAGGGGGTTCTTCTAAGCCGTCCTCGTCTAGTGATGACTCTTTAAACAAGATACCTATCGATGAATCCTCGCTCTCTGATGATCAAAATTCTTTGGATGAGTCTGCAGCTCCTGAAGAAGACTCTTCTTGATTTGAAACTACACATAAGAAGGATTTTGATCTTGAGAAGGTTCTCGCAGAAGACGATTGGGGATCTCTTGATTTCAATCCCACCTTTGTAGGTGAATATAAGGTTCCTTCTAGAGAGCTTAAAGCTGAAAAGAAGGAAGAAGCTAAAAATCAATCAACACTACCTGAACCTATGAGTAATAACTTCGTGGCCGCTTCTCAAACTTCTTCTCCCCGCACTTCCAATTCTGAAGGGTTTGATTCTTTGTCTTATGAAAAACCACCTTCTCTTTCTGAAATGGTTGATCGTTATGGCCGTGGTTTTCGCATTTTTGCTAAGCATGGGTATCATGGAAATGGTTGTGGCGCTCACGAACAAGGGATAAAGGTTCCTCTAGAGAATAATCTTCACAATTATGCCTTTGGACTTGGCTATAATCCTTGTAAGTGCACTAAAGCTTCTAGAAGACCATGTATTAGTGTTAATACTATTTCTACATCTCTATAAATGCAACACCCCGAGTATATTGATGAAGATCCTTCGTGTGCCTGTGCTTTGGATGTTTTTCCTACCGATGATGCTTTAGCTGAGTTTTTAGGAGCATATGATACTCTTCCTCGTTATCATCACAATAGGGGACTCCCTTATTGTTTGAACACTGAAGCCTATTTTGGAAAAGAGACGGATAATGATGAGATTGTGAAAGAATTCCCTCAGTTAAAGGATACTCCTCAACAAAGTAATCTTCTCATAAGTGACACCACTAATGTTAAGATGGATCCTTGCAATGAAGAAAAAGTTATTAAAATTGGAAAATGTTTGGATGAAGAGGAACAAAAACAATATGACGATTTATTGCGTGAATTCCCTGAGATCTTTGCTTGGACATATTCTGACATGCCTAGTATAGATCCTAAGATTTTTACCCATAATATTGTCTTAGTTCCTGATGCTAAGCCCGTGAAACAAAAGATCCAAAAAATGAATCCTAAGGTGGCTCTGCTTGTTAAGGCTGAGATTGAAAAATTATTGGAAGCCGGATTTATCCGCCCTATTGATTATTCCCCGTGGATTTCAAATATTGTCGCTGTGGCTAAACCAGATAATAAAATAAGAATGTGTACCGATTTCCGAGATTTAAATAAGGCTTCTTTAAAAGATGATTTCCCTCTTCCAAACATTGACATGATAGTTGATTCTACGGCAGGACATGCCTTGTTATCCTTCATGGATGGTTTTTCAGGATACAATCAAATTTACATTAACCCTCAAGATCAATTCAAAACTGCTTTCACCACTCCTTGGGGTACGTTTTGTTGGATAATGATGCCTTCTGGACTTAAAAATGCCGGTGCAACTTATCAACGAGCGATGACCCTTATCTTTCATGATTATATGCATAAGATTTTAGAGGATTATGTTGATGATATTTTGGCCAAATCCATTCTTCGCATAGATCACATTAAAATCCTTCGTCAAATCTTTGAAAGAATTCGTAAATATCACATGCGCTTGAATCCCCGAAAATGTGTTTTTGGTGTGGATAGTGGAAAACTATTAGGATTCATAGTTTCGCATCGTGGGATTGAGGTGGATACTAAGAAAATAGATGCTATTGTCAACATGCCACCTCCTAGAAATGTGTCTCAACTCAAAAGCTTACAAGGAAAGATTCAAGCTATTCGCAGGTTTGTATCTCAACTTACGGATCGTACTTTTCCTTTTACTCAACTTCTCAAAAAGAATATCACTTTTCAATGGAATTAAGATTGTCAGCAAGCATTTGAAGATTTAAAAGTGTATTTGGCTAATCCTCCTATCCTTCGACCGGCCGAACCTTCTAAACCCTTCCTTCTTTATACAGCTGCTTCCTCTCATGCTCTTGCAGCATTATTGGCACAACATGATAAAGATGGTAAGGAGTGTCCGGTTTATTATATAAGTCATACCTTACTCAATTATGAGACCCGATATTCTGCGATAGAAAGACAATGCTTGGCCTTGGTGTTTGCGACTCAGAAATTGAGACATTATCTTTTAAATTCAGAAGTCCACGTCATGGTAAAGTTTGATCCTTTGAAGCATCTTTTCTCTAAAACTGATTTATCAGGACGCCTAGCAAAGTGGGTTATGATGTTAACTAAATTTGACCTTAAATTTGTTTCACAAAGGGCAATTAAAGGGAAAGCGTTGACCGATCACTTAGTTGAGGCCCCTTCACCTTTCTCCTTCCCTAACCCTGAGTCTTTTCCTGACAACTTCATCCTTTGCACAGAGAAAGATGAAACCTGGGAGTTATACTTTGATGGCTCTAAGTGTCATACGGGATCGGGGGCAGGTGTTGTTCTGATTTCTCCTACAAAGAAGTCCATTCCCTTATCTTACCGTCTCAATTTCTTATGTACCAATAACATTGCTGAGTATGAGGCTCTTATAGAAGGAATAAAGGCAGCCTTGGCTCTGAATATAAAACACATACATATTTTTGGAGATTCTCAACTGATTATAAGACAAGTAACAGGACTGTATCAAGCGAAACAAGACAAATTATCACAATATAAAGACCTTGCTATCTCTTTGTTACAAAAATTTGATTCTTACACCATAGAACCTGTTCCTCGAAAAGATAATCGACATGCAGATGCAATGGCATGTGTGGCTTCTCTTGTATCTTTAGAGGACCCCATGGTTGATCTTAAATTCGTTATTCACAACCTCATTTCACCAGCTATTGTAGATGATTCCAACCTGGTGACATGTTGCGACTTTATAGACTCAGATGAATGGTACTCACATATCGTAAGATACTTGACTGATGGTACCTTTCCTGATTCCGCCAATAGGAACACCAGGGCTAGAGTTCGCAAGTTGTCTGCTAGGTATATCATTCTTTCTAATGTTCTTTACCGAAGGGGTTATAACGGTCTTCTCCTTCGCTGTCTTAACAAATCAAAAATCCCTATTGCTCTTGAAGAGGCGCATTTAGGTGCCTGTGGGGGGCATTTTGGAGGTAAATCCTTGGTTCAAAGGTTGCTCCGTATGGGATATTATTAGCAAACTATGCAGCAGGATTCTTTTTCATTTGTTAAGAAATGTCATCAATGTCAACAACACAATAATTTGATTCATGCTCCTGCCCAAGAACTTCGTTCTTAGGTAGCCTCTTGGCCTTTCTCTGCATGGGGGTTAGATCTCATCGGTAAAATCTCTCCTCCTTCATCTCAAGGACATACTTTCATAATAACCGCAACAGATTACTTTACAAAGTGGGTAGAAGCTATTCCTCTTCGCTCTACCACTGCTGAAGTGATTTGTCGATTTCTTCTAGAAAACATTATTTCTCGATTTGGGATACCTTCCACTATAATCTCTGATAATGGGACATCATTTAAGAACAAGGATGTGAAGAGATTCCTCGAGAAGTATCATATCAAACATCGATTTTCTACACCATACTATCCTCAATCAAATGGTCAAGCCGAATCATCCAATAAAATAATTGAACAAATTCTTCGCAAAACCGTGAATAAGAATGGTAAGGATTGGAGTACTCAGCTAATCTATGCTCTTTGGGCTTACTGAACGAGTGTACGAATTGCTACCGGAACTACACCTTATAATCTTGTTTATGGTGCTGATGCTATTATGCCTTTAGAATTAGAGATTCCATCACTTAGAGTTTCTCTCAAAGGTATAGTAGACAATGACTCTTACAGAGAAAAAAGGCTTCAACAGCTTGAGATGCTTGATGAATAGCGTATAAATGCTCTTGAGCATATTCAAGTGTATCACAAAACTCTACAACGAAGCTATAATGATAAGGTTATTCAACGTTCCTTCTCAGTGGGTGACTTAGTGTTCTATGAGAATCAGCGCAATGTGAATGCCTTACCTGAAGAAAAGGGAAAATTTAGTCCTAATTGGCTTGGACCATATGTTGTTATTGAAGATTATGGATCAGGTGCTTACAAAATAGTGGATGTAGATGGTACGCCTCTTAAAGACCCTATAAACGCTATACATTTGCGCAGATACTATGCTTAATTCCTCATTCCTTATCACCCATCTATTTCCTTTCTCATTTCCTCAAAATTGGATAATATGTTAGCATATCTTTGTTAGAGCAAATAGAATTAAATGATGTTTTGTTTAATCTATGTTGCTTCGTTCCTGACAAGCGTGTTCCTTTACTTTATGATTTGTCTTGAATTCATTTATGTAAATTGCAAAAGATTTACATTTTTCATTATGTTGACATATTATACAATATCTTTATGTGTTAAGTTGAATCGTGTCATGTTGTGTTTAAACTCAAATTAAATCACATTAGTTATATGATTCGTCGGCTTAATACATACTTTCTTCCTTATCATCAATGTAGTACTTGATCAAATATTTTAATTAAGTTACACATGTATCAATTTAATCATGGAGCATTGAGAAATCAATCACATGGAAATTAAATTCAGAATGTACATGTACATCTACCAAATGTATTAACTTTAATCACAATACATATTGTTCGGGCATTAAAGATAACATGTTTGAGACAAAGAAGCATGTATATATGTGTGTGTGTGTGTGTGTGTGTGTGTGTGGATCAATATACAAAGGTAGGTCACTATACATCCAAAATGTGACCTACCCTACATCCTAAAATCATCTCCTATCCCTAGGGCTGGTGGTTGGAGAGTGACGACTAGATGCTCCCTCCTGATCCGGTTGTGCAGGTGGACCCATGGGGGTATACCGTGATATAGATCGTGAATGGCTCCGAGAGGAACTCCTACGATCCCTATCCATAAGGATAGCACGATACGAGGTAGCCTCGGCCTGAGCTGCTACTAGATCATGCTGTGCCCGCTGAAGGTCCTCTGATAGAGCTCGCTCTCTCTCCCTCCATATCTCTACCTGTACTCGAAATGGGGAAAACAAATCATCATGTCGACCCGCGTTCCCTTGAGGTCTATAAGCAACCTGTGAGGAACTAGGGATCTGCGCCATCGTAGAGATATCTGTCACTACTTGCTGGATCAAGGAACGCCACTCTTGCACATTAGTTGTAGCAGTAGAATAGATTTTGTGTTAGTACCATTTTATATCATCAAAACATCAATCAATCAATTTAAACCTACTATACCTGGATCTCCCTCATGCCAATAGGGATCGTGATATGGTAGCATCTGGGACTGGGAACTACTAGGCTCCCCGCGCTCGAATGATCTGTGGGTGATGGGTATAGGTCTCCATATCACCTTGTGTTCCCCCTTTTGGTGAATAACGGGAGGATCTAAGGCTACGGTATCATCCCCTGAATGATGGGGAGCTGCATCTGACTCCTCCTCATCATCTCTATCCTCATCTGCATCCTCGTTCTCCTCATCATCATCTCTCTCCTCTTCGTCGTCATCCTCGTCCTCCTCCTCCTCGGCACTAGGCTGATCTCCTATGGGCAGATCAGGCTCTCCTGCCTCCTCATGACCCTCTCCCTCCTCTGGCTCCTCTGACCTGGATCCCTGATCCTCATCTTGATCTCCATGTCTCCATGGGCCTGGATGGCCTGTCGGGTGATCTGGTGGAAAGATAGGCCCTGGGTATGATCTCATAAACCATGAGAGATACCTGCGCTGTGACCCGGGGTCTGCAGCATAATCAGTGACCACATCCTGATCGGACCCCTCTATATCTGTGATCTCGATATCATCTATCGTGGGTCTCGCTACTGCTCTGGGTCTGGGAAGGACTCGTGAGTGTCGAGTGTAGATGGGCACATCGGCTGGAACACACTGCTCTAGCCCAAACTGCCTCTGTACTGGGTCAAAGTAGAATGGGACTATGATGTGTGGATATCGCCCTCTCAGTAGGCAGTTCCTCTGTAGGCATGCTAACTGTCTCTCCATCCCATCCCATCTGTGCATCCGTAGATATGGTCTCCACACGGTCACCTCAGCTGTCAATCTGTCAACCATCACTCTCCAATACAATAGATCTCCAAATCTCCACTCGCTGGTAAGTGGATAAGCAAATACCCTAGGTCACTCGCTAGCCGTACTCATCGGATAGCCGACAGGCCTGGTGCATGTAAAGTGCTCAAATATCCACACCTGTAGAAGTGTGCATGTCATCAAGCTGCAACCCTGTCCGAAAACATACTCCTCGAGGTCGTGATAGAGATGTGCAAGCATACTCCGACCCCAGGCATATACTCTCCTGTGTCTCTCCATAGCCCTGATGTACCATGTGAGACCCCCATGCATGTGTGTACCTCGCCCATTAGGGCAGACGGCTAGCGCAATGATGGCTATCATAAGACATCTCATGAGGGGCACATCTCCTGTAGGATGTAAGAGCCAGCTGACCATGATACGACCTCTCGTCTCACTCGGCATGACTCTCCCTATGCAATATACCTGCTCCCTCTGATGATCCTCTACTGACCGATCGGTCGCATATGTCACAGTAGCTCCTCTGATCGGTAGGCGAAGAATGTGGTACACATCCTCAAGTGTCACCGTCATCTCCCCTACTGGAAGCTGGAACGTGCATGTGTCAGGATCCCATCGCTCCATGAGTGCCATTAGCATCACGGGATGAAATTGAATGGTTGGCATAAGAATCATAGACCACAAACCTACTATCGACAATGTGTCTCTCTCTGCCTGAGTAAGTCGAGGAATCTGATCACGCAAACTGCGAAGAATCTGCCCCGTCGTGTGCTCTCTCATGTACGGGAGACCCTGCATCACAAAAACACAACTATAATCAGTACTCAATCATCAAAATCATTCATGCAAACTGTCGAACATCGTATGCTAACCCTGGTGTCTCTCGCCAAGTCCTGATTGGGACCATGGCGCCCTGTCAGGGACCATGGCGCCCTGAGGGGACCATGGAGCCCCACAGGGACCATGGTGCCCTGAAGGGACCATGGTGCCCCACAGGGACCATGGAACCCTATGTGGGACCCACGGTCAGGTTCCAGGGCCCGCAAACGATCACAGAAAGTCAAATGCAGAAAATCAAAAGTCAACGTTCAGTCAACTCACCTCGTCCAGTGGCTCGTCGTCGATCACGGCCTGTCGCATGATCTCAATCCTCGCGGGATGCTCCGGTCATCGTGAAGGCATGATGATGACTATGTGGGCTCCGTTGCAATGAACAGTACTCAGAATCAACAAAGTGACAAATGCAAATGTCACTTTCAAGGTATATACTTTCATTCCTTTACCTTTGCTTTCAAAACCCTAATTTTCCTCTATCACTCATTTCATCATAACTTGAGTTTGGGAAATGCGATTTTCGAACCGTTTGTTGCGTAGGAATTGTATTTTCATTCCCCTACTCTCGGGATGTTCCAAAAAGTGCTCTGATGAAGCCTTTTCAGTGAACATCCCTCATCAATACTCTCTTACACAATTTGTCGTAAGTAAACATGTTACCCTGTTTCACCTCCCTAATAAGCAAGCCGAAACAGGGGGGGCATATAGCTACTCACAAATTTCATCACTTTCCTTAGTAAGCATTAGGTGATTTGGTGATCTAACATGTGTTTTGTAGGGTGCGGTTCCTAACTGTGTACTGCAGATACCGCTGGGGGCTTCGTCTGACAACTTATGGATATATCATTTTTCAAATGATGTTTACTTTCTGTACTTTAGCTTGCATATGCACGTAGTACTCATATGACCGCTAAAGTGGGGGCTAAATGTAACGTCATAAATTGTACGCACTTGCTAAAGCTGTACAATTTCACACCTAGTTTAGCACCCACCTTGGCGCAGTTTGCATTTTGCATTGCATTTCCCCTTTAGCACTTAATTAATCAAATTAATTAGGTCTAAAGGTTCTATTTCATCATCTTCCACATCATAAAGTTGGGCCCTTTCATTAAAGCGTGCCCCTTTCATTTTATTCCTCCAATACATCATCTAATGAAAAACCCTAATTAGGCCCTATTCTGAGCTTGGGGGCTTGATTTCGGGGGTCAAAACATCTCGAAATCACCTGTAACTTCGGGATTCTCTCTAAAATCATCATATTTGACGGCTCTGAAAATTTGGTGAAAAGTTGTCGGGACCATGGCGCCCGGAGTGCACATGGTCCCGGACATTTTTCCTGAAATTTTAGGAGCGCAATCCAATCATAAAATAAAGCTTAACCCCAAGAAATTGGCGGGATATTCAATCTCTAGGTCGGCCAAAAAGTTGGAATTAAGACCTAGGGTTTCATACATAAGAGCTCTCTTTCTTCATTTGAAGGGATCGAAATTTTGTTTTCAGGAACCTCATATGCAGTGAAAGAGCAGATCTTTGAAGACTTCAACAACTTTCAACATCCCTCTATCAAGCATTTATCAAATCCATTCATCCATTTAGGGCTTGGAAGACATTGAAGAACAATAGGAGATTACCGACTGAAGATTGGCTTGTACCTCTCCCTTGGGGGTTGGGTATGATTTCATGTTGTTTTCATGTCTTTGCATAAGCTTCAATATATCATTTATCCATGCTTTAGATCACTTTGCATCTTGATTTAGAGCATTTACATTATCATTTACAAGCAATTAGGGTTTACTTTCTAGGTTGCTCTAGTTTTCTTACTTGCATTTTAGATCTTGCACACACATAAGGTCTGCACACACATTACTTTTACAATACAACTTGGCTATTCGTGGAGGTGGAAATCACCGAAGTGGGGGTTTGACTAAGGCAAAACCCTATATAGCCGCCCAAACACCTTTTTCAGATACAAGTGCAGGTTTCGGGACACCGACGATGCCGCAGATTGCAGATCCGGGAAAAGCAGGTCGAGACAGCACCCCACACCAAATTGCAAAGCAAAAGACCAAGACAGGGGCGTGGGGCACCCTGGTCCTGCCAGGACAAGGGCGTTGGGCGCCCTGGTCCCTGGGACAGAGGCGCTGGGCGCCCTGGTCCTCCTGATAGATAGCATTTCAGACAGTTTTCCAGAGTGCAAAACAGCAGTTTCAGGTGCGGTTCCGGGACAGAATCAGGACAGTGGCACCCGTGCCCCCATCCCGAACATTTTCAGTCAAATTTTGACTCCGGGTACGCATCTGCATTCTTATCTTGTCTTTGTGTTTATAGCTTTCCCTTGTTTAAGTTCAATTCTACAATCTTGTTATCAGTTCATACTTGCATTTTAGGGTTAGGAATTGGACTTGCATAATCTTACCTTTCAATTACAACAAAGGAATAGAAACCCTAATAGGTAGCCCGTGGCTCTCTCTTTCACCAAAAAGAAGTAGCCAATTGTGCGATACCTCTAGGCTCTTTCCTATTCCGTGATGTGTGACAAAAGGTAGGATTAGGACATGTTAGCCTAGTCTCGCTTTTTCCCCCACACAATTATATAGAGATGAGCGGGAGCTAGGGTTTCAGCTATTGCTGAGGAAGGGGAGGATTCAGACGATGATGAGGATGACTCTGTTGGCATTACAATAGAAAGGAGATTGTTGGCATTTCAATAAGGATATTGAGAAGGTTGTTGGAGATTATTGATATAACTGAAGAAGGATGATTACTGTCTTTATAATATTATTTTGTCATTGATGTCAAGAAATTGATTTTCTGATTCAGTATGATGTTTCCATATCCTGAGAAGTATGTATTGATGAGAATTAAGATGTTGGTAAGTGACACAGAAAGAATGTGATGAATAAGGGGAGAAATAAGTTATTCAATGGGCAACTATTACTGAGTTAGACAATGATGAGATCATGTTGTTTTGATTGTTTTGATATCCTACATATGTTGTTGATTGTAAGGTTAATACTATACTATGTCACCGAGCAAAGAACCTAGTCGGTAAACCCTAAGGTTATCGATATCGGTTAATGAAGGCGGAATGTCTACCAAGTAAAGTTTAGTATTTACCGAGTAACAAATGAGTTATGACATATCGCATTGGATGGTTAAAAGCATTATTTAATGAAGGAAGTTGATGAGCTGGAGATGAATAGATGATTGGTATGCCACGCATGAAGTTTGTTAAGGATCTACGGTAATGGAAAATCAAGAGGAAGATCTACAACACAGATTGAACCGCAATAACCTAGCACAAGTTCCTAGGAAGGAATGCAAGTTCCAAGGCAAGGTAAAACATTTTCAGATCGAAGGATACATTGAACCCAGTCAAGATTGATGATCTGATGGCCAAGATTGATCATGGGAAATGTGATCAAGGAGATTCAGCGGTTAGCAAATTATTTATAAATAAGGAATTGTTGATAAACAATGTATGCAGGCAAGTGTAAGCACAAGGATGCTGCATAGTGATTACCGAGCACATAAGCTTGAAGACCTGTTTGATTAACAGAGTAGGGAGCCCAGCAGAGGGACAAGATAAGTCCTATGATTAGATTGTTTTGAGCAAATAAGAATCTGCTTTAGCATTTTAGATGTGAAGTTGCAGATATATTTTTATTACTGTTATTTTGTAAAGTGACAAAAAATCTCTTAACCGAGTGGACTTAATAGTCTTATTTGTAAATCCTCTAGCAAGGTAACATTCTAAATGAGTGTTTGAAATCCTTTGACAAGGTCACTTCTAACAAAGTGAAGATCCTAACATATCTGAGGGAAATCCCTTAACCGGGTCACATCTATCAATGTGTTTGTAATCTTTAACATGATTTGCTTTTAACCGAGCATACTCTAGAAGAGTATATTTCTTAGTGGTTCTGAAATCCTATAGTGGTTTTTCCGTATTTGGGTTTCCACGTTAAATCTGGTGTTATATGTGTTATGATGATTATGTGTTTATGAGTTAGCATGTTTAGAAGTTTTTGGTTATATTGTTGAAGTATAAGTTACCGAGGTTGAATCTGTTGATTTTATGGAAGATTAAGTTTGTATGATTCACCCCCCCCCCCTCTCATCTTGATAGCTATTGGCATCAGTACTTTACATTTTGTATCAGAACTTATAATTGGTATCAGAGCTCTAAACTTCAGAAGAAAAGTTTAAAGGTACTTGAGGCAAAGATCCGATGATGTATAAAAGGGATGCACCAAAGTTGAACAAATCAAGTTTCTCCACATGGCAGAAAATGATGAAGCTACACTTATTAGGAATTGGAGAATATGCAACATATTATTTGGAGAATGATTACATACCACCAAGCACCAACCCTATGACCTTGGAGGAGATAAAGACAAAGCAAGAACATATTCAAGCTATGATTGAAATAACATCAACATTGACCGACTCAGAGTTTAATTATCTAGAAGGCTATAATGATGCAAAAGCAATGTGGACCAAGCTCATATCTATGTATGGCGGTGATGAACATGTTCAAAGAGTAAAAGTAGATAGTCTAAGAGGAAAACTTGAATCCATGAGAATGAATGAAGGTGATAACATAACCCAATACACTACAAGGTTAACAGAGACTGTCAATCAAATCAAAGGAGCAGGAGGAACTATTGAAGAAAAGGATGTAACAAGTAAGTTGCTTAGAACCCTTCTACCTACTTATGCAATCCGAGTCTCTACAATCAATGAACTAAGATCTATACCAAATATTTCAGTTTCTTTGGATGCTACTATTGGTAAGCTACATGCATTTGAGTTAAGTAATTTTGATAACAGTGGGTCTTAGGTAAATAAAGTAGAATTTGCATTCAGTTCTTTTCATATTGGTGAATCTAATGATTACAATGATAGAATGAGTAAGTATTCTGAAGGGAATCACAGTGGAGCAAGTGAAAGATTTTGTAAGAACATGGAAGAAGTGCACAAAGTGTATGAGGAAATCAAAAAACAAGAAGAGTTTGAAACATTATTAGCCAGGAGGTTACCAAGAGGAAAAGGTAAGTGTAAAGGAAAGCTACCTTTAAAATGTTTCAATTGTGATAAAATAGGACATATGGCTTCTAACTGCCCTGACAAAGAATCTAGTGAAAAGAGAGAATACCGAGATAACAGGCAAAAAGACAACCATACAGAGGATACCGAGACTTCAGAAGGAGAGACAGAAAGACATGCCTAGTAGCTGATGAGGAATCCAACGATGATAAATCTGATGAAAATGATACAGAGGAAGTTGTTTATGTGGCTATTAAAGATGGACCAGATGAAGAAAGGTATGAAGAAAAAGCCCTAATATCTCACATAAATAATAATGATTCTTGGATCATAGATAGTGGATGCTCACATCACATGACAGGTGATAAACACAAGTTTGTTAAATTAGAAGATTATGATGGAGGTTATGTAAGATTTGGTAATGATGCACCATGTCCGGTGAAAGGTAAAGGCTCTATCACACTTCTTGACAATGTTAAATGTGATGATGTATACTGGGTTGAAGGTTTGAAATACAATTTGTTGAGTGTAGCATAGCTAAACAATACAGGATACCGAATAGAATTCCAGAAGGGATGTGTCAAAGTTCATGACAAACATGGAAAGTTGGCTGCTACCAAGACACAAACAAAAGGTAATACATTTCATCTTGACTCAACTCAGAACAAATGTCTATATGCAAAAATAAAAGATACCTGGTTATGGCATAAAAGGTTTTGTCATGTAAATTTTGATAATCTGATCAAAATAAGTAAGAAGAACCGAGTAAGAGGTCTACCGAGTCTGGAAAAACTTGAGAATGCAATGTGTCGAGGATGCCAGATGGGTAAGATGATAAGATCAAGCTTTACAAGTAAGTCCTACACTTCTAAAGGAATTTTAGATCTAGTACACACTGATCTTTGTGGTCCCATGAAAGTTCAAAGTTATTATGGTGATAAATATTTCATATTATTTGTGGATGATTACTCAAGGATGATGTCAGTTATGTTTTTAAAAGAAAAATCAGAAGCTTTTCAAATGTTTAAATGGTACAAGGCAAGAGTTGAAAATGAAACAAGAAGACAACTGAAATGTCTTAGATCTGATAGAGGAGGAGAATTTACTTCTGATGAATTTAACCTATTCTGCAATGATCATGGTATAAAAAGGCAAGTATATGCACCGAGAACACCTCAGCAAAATGGGATAGCCAAGAGAAGAAACATATCAATTGTAGATTGTGCCAGAATCCTGATGATAGAAAAGAGGGTACCTCAAACATTTTGGATAGAAGCAATCAGCACTGCAGTTTACACCCTGAACCGAGTACAACTGAAGAAAGGAACTATGAAAACACCATATGAAATCTGGTATGACAAGAAACCTAATGTAAGTTATTTCAAAATCTTTGGAAGTAGATGCTATGTACACAAAGATGACAGAAATGGAAAGTTTGATCAGAAAAGTGAAGACGGAACATTTCTAGGTTATTCTTCTAGAAGTAAAGTATTTAAATGTCTGATCAAATCATCTAACAAAATAGTAGAAAGTGCAAATGTGAAAATTGATGAATTTGCAAAAAGAAATGATGAAGGAAACTCCAAAGAACCAGAAAATTATGAAGAATTTGTTTATGTTCAATCGAGAAGTCCTACCGAGAGAGTTACTGAAGAAAATGAAGATAATGTCTAGTTATCGAATGATGAAGAAGATCATACAGAGTCTACCGAGCCTGTATTAGCCAAATATGTCAAAAGACATCATGCATCAAGTCAGATTATAGGAGATAAGGATGATCTAGTGATGACAAGGAACAAAATGAGATAGAACACATGTCTGATAACTGAATTTGAACTGAGAATAGTAAAAGAGGCATTTAATAGTGAAGATTGGGTAAATGCTATGATAGAAGAGATTGATCAAATCAAGAAGAATGACACATGGACACTAGTCCCAAGATCGAAGGACACAAATGTAATCGATACAAAGTGGATTTTCAGAAACAAGCTAAATGAAAAAGGTGAGGTCATTCACAACAAAGCAAGACTAGTTTGCAAAGGTTATGCTCAAGAAGAAGGAATAGATTATGGTGGGACTTTTGCACCTGTGGCTAGACTTGAGGGAGTAAGAACATTGTTGGCATATGCTGCTTTCAAAAATTTCAAGGTATATCAAATGGATTTTAAATCTGCATTTTTGAATGGTATACTAGAAGAAGAAGTTTATATTGAACAACCCGAAGGATTTGTTGAAGACAGGAATAAAGATCAGGTATGTAAATTGAACAAAGCTTTATATGGTTTGAAACAAGCACCTAGAGAATGGTATGAAAGACTGCACTCTTATTTGATCAAGATTGGATTTATCAGGACAAGTGAAAACAACAATATGTACATGAAGAATGATGAGGACAATGCAATACTGATCTCAGCCATATTTGTTGATGATATTATTTTTTGTGGAAATGATTCTCTATGCAAGAACTTTGGAAATGAAATGTGCAAAGAATTTGAGATGTCATTAATCGGTGAGATAAAGTATTTTATAGGTTTACAGATACTGCAAATGAAAGATGAGATTTTCATTACTCAATCCAAGTACATAAAGGAAATCTTGAAGAAGTTTGGAATGGAGGATTCAAAAACTGTAAGTACTCCTATGACTACTAACTGTAAACTATCAAAGAATGATGAATCTGCATCTGTTGATGAGACACTTTACCGATCTATGATTGGAAAGTTGCAATATGTTGTTCACAGTAGACCGGATATAGCACTTGCAGTAGGTATTGTTGCAAGATTCTCTGCAGATCCGAAAGAAACCCATATGATAGCAATCAAGAGAATTTTCAAATACCTAAGAGGCACTGAAGATTATGGCTTAGTATATGAAAAGAGGAATGATTTTGATTTAAAAGTTTATACTAATGCTGATTGGGCAGGCAACATTGATGACAGGAAAAGCACAAGTGGTGGAGCTTTCTTTTTAGGAGAAAGACTAGTGAGTTGGCTTAGCAAGAAACACGGATGTATTTCACAATCAACAGCAGAAGCTAAATATGTCGCTGCATCATTGAATTGTACCAATATTGCATGGATCAAACAACTATTGGAAGGTATAAATGAGAAAATTACCGAGCCAGTAACTATATTCTGTGATAATACTAGTGCCATTAACATTTCAAAGAATCTAGTAATGCACTCTAAGACAAAACATATCTCTATAAAGTATCATTATCTCAGAGAAGAAGTTCAAGAGAAGAAATTTGTGCTGGAATATATCAGTTCAAAGGAGCAAATAGCAAACATCTTCACAAAGCCACTGCCCAGGGATACTTTTGAGTATCTTAGAAGCAAGTTAGGGGTCCTACCCCTATCTTCTATTCACTAATAGAGTTCGGTTAAAGAATCAATTCGATGAATCTACAAAATATTATGTGTGGATTTATGTTGATTTACGCACTTTAGAAGGTTTTCTAAAGGTGTGCAAGATATAGTGAATAGAGACAAGTTTGCTCTGATCGAGTTTTAGATGTTACATTTGCATGTGTAACACGACAAAGCAAGCACTTCACAGTAGAAGAGTTCATGATTTAGTTCTTTTACTTTTTGGCATTGCTGTCAAAGGGGGAGAAGACTAAATGATAGACTAAATGGTAAAGCCCTCAAATGAAGAAGATAACAGAAGACTAATGACAGGGGGAGAAGATTATTGAAAAAGGAAGAAGATTTTAATAGCTGAAGGATAACAGGAGAAGTCTCAACAACAATCTGAATCCGAATCAATTTGAATATCTTGTTAGTATTACCATTTACAAGCTGGTATTGTCATCAATGCCAAAGGGGGAGATTGTTGGCATTACAATAGAAAGGAGATTGTTGGCATTTCAATAAGGATATTGAGAAGGTTGTTGGAGATTATTGATATAACTAAAGAAGGATGATTATTGTCTTTATAGTATTATTTTGTCATTGATGTCAAGAAATTGATTTTCTGATTCAGTATGATGTTGCCATATCCTGAGAAGTATGTATTGATGAGAATTAAGATGTCGGTAAGTGACATAGAAAGAATATGATGAATAAGGGGAGAAATAAGTTATTCAATTGGCAACTATTACCGAGTTAGACAATGATGAGATCATGTTGTTTTGATTGTTTTGATATCCTACATATGTTGTTGATTGTAAGGTTAATACTATACTATGTCACCGAGCAAAGAACCTAGTCGGTAAACCCTAAGGAACCTAGTCGGTAAACCCTAAGGTTATCGATATCGGTTAATGAAGGCGAAATGTCTACCAAGTAAAGTTTAGTATTTACCGAGTAACAACTGATTTATGATAGATTGCATTGGATGGATAAAAGCATTATTTAATGAAGGAAGCTGATGAGATGGAGATGAATAGATGATTGGTATGTTGCGCGTGAAGTTTGTTAAGGATCTACGACAATGGAAAATCAAGAGGAAGATCTACAACATAGATTGAACCGTAATAACCTAGCATAAGTTCCTCAGAAGGAATGCAAGTTCCAAGGCAAGGTAAAACATTTTCAGATCGAAGGATACATTGAATCTAGTCAAGAATGATGATCTGATGGCCAAGATTGATCATGGGAAATGTGATCAAGGAGATTCAGCGGTTAGCAAATTATTTATAAATAAGGAATTGTTGATAAACAATTTATGCAGGCAAGTGTAAGCACAAGGATGCTGCATAGTGATTACCGAGAACATAAGCTTGAAGACCTGTTTGATTAACAGAGTAGGGAGCCCAGCAGAGGGACAAGATAAGTCCTATGATTAGATTGTTTTGAGCAAATAAGAATCTGCTTTAGCATTTTAGATGTGAAGTTGCAGATATATTTTTATTACTGTTATTTTGTAAAGTGACAGAAAATCTCTTAACCGAGTGGACTTAATAGTCTTATTTGTAAATCCTCTAGCAAGGTAACATTCTAAATGAGTGTTTGAAATCCTTTGACAAGGTCACTTCTAACAAAGTGAAGATCCTAACATATCTGAGGGAAATCCCTTAACCGGGTCACATCTATCAATGTGTTTGTAATCTTTAACATGATTTTCTTTTAACTGAGCATACTCTAGAAGAGTATATTTCTTAGTGGTTCCGAAATCCTATAGTGGTTTTTCCGTATTTGGGTTTCCACGTTAAATCTGGTGTTATATGTGTTATGATGATTATGTGTTTATGAGTTAGCATGTTTAGCAGTTTTTGGTTATATTGTTGAAGTATAAGTTACCGAGGTTGAATCTGTTGATTTTATGGAAGATTAAGTTTGTATGATTAACCCCCCCCCCTCTCATCTTGATAGCTATTAGCATCAGTACTTTACATTTTGTATCAGAACTTACAGACTCCTCTTGCTTGGGAGCCTTGGAAATGGGTTCCGCTACATGGGTTTTGGTGGATGTGGACGAATGATTCGCGATGCCCCCTACGCTCCCTCTTTCTGGTGGTTTGGCTTCTTGGGTCTCTCACGGAGGCGACTGTTTGGGTTGTTACTGCTATGGGCTTAGTGGTTCGGAGATAGTGGGGATTTCTTTTAGCGGCTCTCTCTTCCTTTCCTGTCTGATGGATCGGTCTTGTTAGTCCATTTTTCTCTGCTTTGGCTTGTGTCCCTTCTTTGTGCCCTTTCCCCTATTGGGTCGAAGGAATTTGTGCTTGCAGTGCTTCTTTTTTCATTTTCCTCCTCTCAAACTGGGATTTGTGGAGCTCTTTTGATGCCATTTGGGTGGAAATGCCTAGGTTTTCAGCAGTTTCTCGGCACCTTTCTTCTCTCTATGTTCATGTTAAGAAGGTTTTATCTCCTATAGAGGTGGAGATATCTTTCACAGAAGGATTTAGATGCTCTTGTTTTGAGGCAGCTTTGCTGGGAAGAGGTTGTTCTAGTAGTCGGTTGCAGTCACTAGTACATTCGGAGTTGATTTCCGACGACCGTTTGTCGGATTTGTGATGAATTTTCGTCGAAGTGCCAACAAAATCAACCGTTGAAAACTCAACATTGGATTGGTCGATGATGCCATACCCGTCAAAAATACGACAATCCAATGGACTCTGCCGACACTGTATGTCCGCCGATTACATCGTCGGTGGAAAGCTTGGTAGTTGTCGTAATTCCGACGATGATAATTTTTATCAAAAAAAAATATTATTATCAATGTCAGCGTTTCCTTCCTTCGATGGCTCTTTTATATCGATGAGACATTGTTGGGTCTCTTCGATACCTTTTGAATTTGGATCGATGAGACCCAGCGATGTCTCATCCATATAAAAGAGCCATCGAAGGAAGGAAACGTCGATGAATTCCAGAAAGGACTCACCGAAGATAATATCTTCATCGACAAAAGACATCGAAGAAAGAAGAGAGGGTCTTCATTGACGGGAAAAGTTCTCGAGGAAATAATACTATCGATGCAACATGAAAAGGACCCACCGAAAGGAGCTTTTTCATTGAAAGAATAATATCGATCCGACAAAAGGAAGCTATATCGATAAAAGATATCGATGAGGATATAAGTTTCGAGGAGGTTAAAAGGCATGTTCTTGATATGCATGGTTTTGCCGATGTAACTTTATCGGTGAGATAATAGACTCATTCATCGACGGGGCATAGTGATATTGATGAAAGAAGTATTTCGATGGAAAAATAAAGGAGCACACCGAAGCCCAAGGTTTCTTCGACATAAGACCCAATGGATATCAGATATGTTTCAATGAGGAGATAGGCATACTGACCGAATACAGTATTTCGATGAAGGGAAAAAATACTTGATCGAAGTAATATTCAAAACAAAAGTATTGTCGATAGAAACAAAGAGATCGATGGACTAAAGAAACAAATGATCGAAAGACATATCCTCATCGAAATGATTTTTGATTGCCGCGAAAATCAGAAACAAATCCCATGGAATGTCACATCACCATTAAATTCAAACGTGTGCCTGAGTGACCGTTATCCAAGCCGCCATTACTAAATGATTAAATATGCCATAAGTAGTGGATCAACATCAAAGGACACAACATTAAGGAATTCACAGGCGACAAACTGAAAGTAGGAATTGGGCGAATTCATAGATAAAGATCAGTAATTCAAAGTAAGTTGTTTGCACACAGACCTCTTTTTTAAAATTCAAATGGAATCATCATCTAAAACTAATAAGACCAGAAAGGGAAAAGAACCTATCGCTGAAGAAGAAAAACCTAAAAGATAGAAAAGGGAAGGGCATTCTTTGGCCCAGGACCTGATTGACCAGTGGCCATCATCCAGTTTGAGGTCCAAGAAGATTAGAGCTAATGAGGAAGGCTTGGAGGACCGGTTTGAGGATCTTGTAGATGTATGGACAAAATTGAGAGGGTATGAATTATTCATATATGGGTACAACAGAAGAGTTGCCCCTCAACCTATCAACAATTTATGGCGATTGAACTTAGGAAGGTTAGCTATGGCTAATGTATTTGTGAATGTGGAGCTCATGAAGGCATTGGCAAACAATTATGACCCTAAAACTAGGACCATATATAACTACATGGGTAAGCCAATTCTTGCAATCAGAGAGGAGGTTATTGACACCGTTTTCGAGTTGTATTGGGGATTTGAAGAATTGATTGACCTCAAGAAGTTAACAAGTGAATATCTTAACCTAGAGCACATTTACAAAATGTGGAGACTCCCTATACATAGACCTAGGAATGCAGGGTCCTTAGTGCCACTAGGTCAGGATGACAAAGCTCCCTATGATGTCAACTCTTTCCATCCATATTTCAAGTATACCTATTACTGTGTTGCCCAAGTGCTAGGGATAAAATCCCATCCTTTGATGAATGTTGCAGCCATGGTCATTTGTGCCAATTTGCAGTCTAAGGACCCCCGCTTCTTTGATTTTTCTGCTTATTTGGTTGAGGTTTTGAATCATGGGTTAGAAAAGTTAAAGGGGGATATCATCAATATTCATTTCAAGCATTATTCCTTACTTATGCATATGCTATTGTATGTGGGCCAAGATGAAGGGTTATGGCCAGAAGAGTTATGTGTCAGGACATATGACAATGCTGGGATGAGAAAACCAGTGCAACTATGGGTTTCTTCATGGGACCAGAGGTATGTGAATAATCAATATTGGCATTTTGAGTTCTTTGTCAAGCCATTATACAGACTGTTGGGATGCCCGTGCGATCATGCCCTTGCACCAGAGGTTCAAAGATTCCTAAGACCAAAAGATTTCGCTGAAGATCCCTCAATTGAACACAATTGGGGAGATTGGTATTGTTTTTCAGACTGCACACAAGTCAGGGTATACGGGTTCGGAGGGAGACCATACTTACTACCACTTACAGTCCCTAACAGAGTGGCTTGTCTGGAAATTGTGAGGCAACTGTCAATAGTGAGTACAAAACATTTGACAAGCCATGGGAAACAATCAATTGTACCTGGGTTGTTAGTATTTTTAGATTTTATTGTGAAAATTTCAAAGAGTTATGGCCTACTGCACACAAAATTAGATTATTATGGCATGGCTATGGGGGATCCAAGGCTCGATTTTGATCATGAAGGATACATAAGGATAGCCCGGTCATCACAAAAGCTGAAGGCTGGAGAGCATAAATCTTACCTACCAGATGACCTCATTAAGAACATTGACAGAGAAGAGGCCAGAGTGAAGCAAATAAATTTTGAGAAAGCAATGTAGGCTTATAAATGGAATGTTTTTAGAAGGAAAATGGATGAGAACGTGCTATAAAAGATTGAAGACCCCTTGGAGTTGGCCAACAAACTTGTGGAGCATGAATTGGAAATACTTGAGGGAGTCTCGCCTCATGTTTTTAGGGATTACATTGATACTATTAGGAATATAGAGCCTTTGGCTCATATGTCTCCTGCTTCCACATCTAGCATCATTCCATTCACTCCTCGAGAGGATTACCCCCTAGTTATGAAGAGGATACACCGATAGACTTGGCAACAGGACAAATAAATGTCCGAGAAGTGGCTGACATCAGATTCCTGGAGCATGAGGATTTCATTGCTGATAGTGACTTCATTGCTTCCAAGGAGTTCACCGCATTCCTCTATCAACATAAAGGATCTCAAATTAGGAATAACATGAGAAATAGTGAAGAAGAGAAGCAGCTTCAAAAGTTACAAAAGGAGATGGATCTTGTGACGAGAGAAATGACACCTGAGAAGGGAAGACAGTTGCTTAAGGAAGCTGGTGTGCTATTATACTCTCGATGGGACATGAACTCTGCCTTGTTGTTTGATGGATTCCTCAAGAAACAGGACCCAAGTAGGCAAATGATGCCAAAAGAGATTGATAAACTCTTTAGAGGATTAGGATATGATCCAGATCAGAAGGCTCTTCTATAGTGGGCTATCTATCCCAAAGATAAAAGACCTATATTGGTTGATACAGAAGAAGCTTTTGGACATTTGATGGTGCAGCAGGTTGGAAAGACTGACCCTAGAACAACTGCCAAACTAAATTTGGATGTCGCTAAACTGAACCAAGATCAGATAGAGTTTCTAGTCTAAGAAAATTCTACATACAAAAGCCTATCTGAGAAAACCGATGAAGAAAAACAGAGGCTGCAAGCAAGATTGCTTCAGATTGATACAGGTACCAGTCAAATAGGGATGACATACGGTGTTGACAGAGATGCCATGGATGCCTTGACAGACGCTATGTATTGGAGGAACAGGGCCGAAAAGACATCTCGGCAAGTAGAAAAGGTACAACAAAAGATGGATAAGTTGATTCTGGAGATCATTGAACATAGGTTCAGAAGTATGATGCAAGTTGCAAAAATCTATTGGAAAACATACACTAGAACAGTCAGAGATTTGAAAGAGCATGAAAGGCTCAGGTCTCGGTTGGAAGACATGATGAATGGCAACAGTTTGATTAATCCAGGTGAGAAAATTGAAGCCGAGGCTTACTTGAAGTCCCATGATGAATTGGCAAATCAATTAAGGAAAGAGCTTCAGAGGTTGGACAATGGGAATACCCCTAGGGTGCCCTCTTTTTATAGTAATGGTCAGTTAGTATCGTTCTAATAGTGGAAACAAGAGATCATTGATGAGAATAATCAAGCAGTAGCAGAGTTGGATCGGGACAAAGAATTGTCACTTTGTGTTAACCATATTCTATCCAATCATTTCTAGACAGAAAGCAACATGAGGACACTAAACAATGATGTTCTAATGTATAAAGATGATAAGTACATTCAACACATAGGAATGCTGAACTTTTTTATCTTCCAGTTTGTTAACAAAAGTGCTAATTAATATTTATGTGCTTAAAAGCCACGATGCTTGGTGACAATGTATACCCTCATATAAATGAGGGAAATTTTGTAACAATAAGGATCATTATAGAAGAAGTAGAATATAGCCTCAGGCTTACTATTGTACCATTTTGCGAACATACATAATATAATCAGTCATCTTTCCTTTGTGTATATGTTGTGGATTACTGCATCTTTCTGTAGGCAGTTGCTTGTGATATTATCTAAAGGAGATAAGGTTACTTGTGTTCTTCCAGTAAAACTTTGTGTTTCATATTGTGGATTTGAATAAAAGATTTACTTGTGAATATAGTTTTGTATATAGTGCGCCTGCATATTATCTCAACCATGGTGTGCCTGCATATATATATAGTTTTGTTTATAGGTGGAAAGCCTGAGGTTCAATGTCAAACTTGGTTGCTCTGATACCACATGTAATATTCCACATTTGGCATACACTTGAGCCAACTAACTCACTGGTTTACTAACCAACTATCTAGTGAATTGCTTAATGTCTACTAAGAATAACGGTCATAAATGACCATCATAAGATAATTAACATACACTTGAGTCATTTGATTCATTGGTTACAAAACTTCTAGGTTTAGCTGATCCAATTCGTTACATAACAGTCTCATGTCTAGTGACATTAACGGTTTACAAGGACCTTCATAGGATTGTGACATAACCTAACAAGCCAACTGCTACAAATCCCCTATCTCTAACAAGCTTCAACTATCATCATGGAATTAAACCCAATACAACATTGGTTCCCTTATTTAGCTAAATTAACACATCATATTATGACTCAACAAAAACTACAGTTCTAATATATTTTTTTGTCTTTCTTAATTCCCAAAAGTATGCATCTAATTGATGATAAGAATCCTTCTTCGGGTCTTGCAACCATAGAGACTGGTTATAATCTGATTATAACCGATGTGAATTGATTCCAAGATGAACCATATTCGGTTGAACTATGAGTTAAGAGTGGAAAACAAATAAACATACAATAGCTACAAATTATAGCAAGGTATTGTGACTATAAGATAGAAACCATCCTAGGAGCCTCCAATATATCAAAAGTTGAGAAAGTAGCAAGCTTACTGTACAAAGACAGTGATCACTATAAAGTTGCAGTCAAGTTCAAAGCATTGATTTGTGGGAACAAAGAGTTTCATATGGGGATAGAGCAGTCTCATGAAATATCATGACAGTCATAATCATAATCTAAAGAGTAGTCAAATCTTCAAGATAGATTGGTGATAGTGCAGTCATTCTGTTGAGCATCAAATCTGAATTAAGTAAAATATCATGATTTGAGAAATTAAATCATAGAAGCCATCTCTCTTTGGAAGAAATCATCATTTTCATTGATACTGTAATAACCCATAAGTTATCGAACAAGTCTAAAAGCATTATATCAAAGTATCTAAGATTCAAATAGTATCGATGAGACCCAGCGATGTCTCGTCGATATAAAAGGGGCATCGAAGAAAGCAAACGCCGATCAACTTCAGAAAGGACTCATCGAAGACAGTAACTCCATCGATAAAAGATTTCGAGGAAATTGGAGATGGTTCTCATCGACAAGAAAAGATCTTCAAGGATATAACACTATTGGTGCAAAAAGACTCACAGAAAGAGATGGTTTTGTTTATCGGGCCCCGTAAGTTTCATGCAACTCTTTGTTGATCCAACGACCCATGTTGATTCATAGCCGAGAGATGCTCATGGTTTACCTATTGTGAAGCAGTGAAAAGATGGTAGGCCCGGGCGAGGTGGTCAATAGAAGGAATAAAAGCAGTGCAAGTCCCTGAGATCTAACGGCCCATGTTATTTCATGGGATGAAGATGATTGTGAGTTACCTATCGTGAAATGGCGAAAAGGAAAGTGGGTCCATGCGGTAGTAAAGCTAAAGTTAAAGACCGATCATTTCTCTTTTGATCAGACGGATTGCGTGGTTTCGTGGGATGAAGATGATCGAGTTTTACCCTCCGCGAAATAGCGAAAAGTGGTGGGTCCCAGAAGCAAGCAGGTTTTCCAAAGAGTAAATAGTGGTTGGTTCAGAGAATGATCAACGGCTCACGTTGATTCGTGACCAAAAGGTGCTCAATATTTAGCCTTCAGGAAGTAGCGAAATGACATGGCAGTCCAGTTAGCGGTCCAGGTGGTTTAGGTGGCAAATCAGAAAGTCGCACGTGGCCTCGAGGTTAATTAAATCAAAGAATAAACTTGGTGACCAGGTGGTGGGCCCAACAGACAGATTGAATCATACCGCCAACGACGAGGTGACCTGTCAGGCATAGGTGGCAGTTTAGAAGTGGATCCCACGGAAGTTTTTCGGCAAGTAAGATGCTGCCACGTCGGTTTCTTAGGAGATCAAATGCCAGGGTGGATAGTGTTGAATTAGAGGGCCCACATCTATTGGATTAAAGTTGTTAAAGAGCGGGTGCTATTTCGCAGCCCGAAGGAGCAAGACAGTTATCGTTTGCAAAATAGCAAAGACTGTTAGCCTTAACCGCTTGGTGCCCAGTTAGTGAGGTAAATTGTCAAGTCAGGACATGATAAAGACCGATCAAGTTCTATCTGATCGGATGGTTAGCGCGGTTTTGCTGGGTTAAAGTGCACGATGGTTACCGTTCGTGAAATAGCAAAATGAATTTTAGCCTATTGCCGGATGAGGAAAAGTCAAAAGGTAAAAGCAGTGCAAGTTCTATCTGATTAGACGGTTGGCGTGACTTTGCTAGATGAACATGCAAGGGTTTTATGCTCTGCGAAATAAAGAAAGAACGAAAAGAAAAAATACTCAGGATAGTTTTAACCCGTTGGAGCCAAATTTTTGAATTCTTTCATGAATTCAATTCTGAAGGGACGGTCGAAGCATGCGAAATTAAGGGACGGCCGAAGCATGCGGTGTTAATATCGTAGTTAAGAAGCCCAATTGTCGTATATACTCTCGCATCAATTGAATGAAGGTATCATTTCAAAGAAGTTGTTGTAGAGAAAGTTGGTGTAGAGCAGAATTCTTCAAGCCAAAATCAGGCTTCCTTGTTCTTTGCTTACCCATTGCTTGAAAATTATTGAATTGTGGTTTTGTTCTGTTAAAGAACTGATTTGATTGATAATTGGTATAGTTGCATACTTTCAAAATGGCACCCAGATGGGAATTGATAGGAAAGGTGAACTATCAGGACAGAAACATCTATGATGACTTTCTAGAGCAGTTAACCATGTCAACTAATGTTGGGGCTAGGGCCAAAGATTTAGTACCAAAAAACCCTCGTTTGAAAATTGGGGATGGCCTGTATGACAAAGGAAATTGGTTAAGGGACCCCGAAATAGGGATATCAGGTCTAAGTCTTTTTAAAGTTGGTTTTGGTCAAAGACATGCCCCCGCCCCTTTGAATAGCATCTGGGAAATGGATGTGGGGAAGCTTGTGGTCCTTGGTGTGTTCATGGATGTAGATTTATTGACCCTGATCACACAAGATTTATGACCCTGCTGCCAGATGTATCAGAAATATAAAGGGATCAGCCCTAGTTGAAATCAAAGATGATGAGTTTAGAAATGTTTTCAAGCTTAGTGAAGCTTCAAATTATCTTGAGCCTATTGATTTTGAAGCATTAGCTCAAGTCTACAATGCACAAAGAGATCATCTTAGGAGTGGCCCATTGAGAGAATTCTTTGTTAAAATAGGAGGGTTAACAGTTGTAGGCCCTAGTACAATGGAACCATTTTCCCTGAAATTATTTACTTTAAGAGCTAAGGGTATGTATTGGACACTGTGTCAGATCTTTGGAGAAGATGCTGAGAAACATATGCCAACCCATTATATGCTAATGATTGCCCAAATTCTAAACCCTTCCCCGGCAATAACATTTGATTTTGCCCCAATAACATTTGATTTTGCCCCATACCTCACTGATGCTATTCATGCAGGGCTTGTAGGGATTTAAAAATGGTAAGGTGGATAGGCCATTTGGATGGTACTCCATGTTAATGCACATGTTATTGTTCAAAGGTGCTGATTATTTTGCAAAATATATGGATTTGGTCAAGGTTAAAGATAAAGAGGAGATGCTTGTGCAACTTTGGAGCATTGTTCTATCTTGGGATAGAGAGGATGTTAGTTTTCTGAAGTTTGATAGATGCTTTTCATCTAAGATTAGAGTTCTTTTATGTGCAGAAAACCCTAGGATTCCTAAGGCTCTTTTGGAATTCCTTAGGCCTAAAGAGTTTGCAGAAGATATCAAGATTGTTCACAACTGGGGAGACATGTATTTGTACCCTATTTCTATTGTTTTCAAAGTATATGGCTTCAGAGGAACCCCCTATCTACTGCCCTATCAGGTCCCATTGAAGATAGGGATTGCAGAAGTGTTGAGACAGATTGGAGGAGTACAAGAGGCTAAGCTAACCAATAGGGGTAAAGGGACTATTTTCCCAACTATTACCATGGCCCATCATTTTGTAATTATCAAAGGTGGTTGGAAATACTTTGAAGAATTCTTTAAGCCATATATGTTATCAACTACAATTACAAGGTGTGCAGACCCTGAGGATTTCTTCAATGGCATGTTCAAAAAGAGGGCAGTATGTAAAAGTAGGCCTCACCAATTTCAATTTCCTGAAGATTTAATTAGAAATGAATTCAGCTTAGATGAGCAGGAATTAAGAAAGGAGAAGTGGGTTGCATACAAAAGAGGACGTGATTTTATTCATCAATTTGATTCTAGCTATGACCCTCTTTCTAGTTTTACCCCTTTTGAAGAGAAGGTTAAATTCTTAATTCTTTATTTTGAAGACCTAATGCAAACCCTGAAAGAAAAAAAGGAGGCTATAATGCAAAATGATCCTGATAAGGCTAAATTGGTCTTAGCTAAGCTTGCCTTTGCTAAGGCTATCCCACCTGGTAACTATATGATGCATAAAAAATGTAAATATATTGTGATGATGCCAGTGACAAGTGAGCCTTCCACTTCAAGAGGAAAAAGGACCATTCAAGATGTCATTGATATTCAAGATTCTCCTAAAAGGCAAAGAGTAGGGAAGGAAGTTGAAACTGATGAGCCTCAATACTTTGCATCTCGATCCCCTATTCACATAGGAGATGAGCAAGCAATGGCCGAACAATTGCTACAATTAGGGAGTCTCAATGAAATTGCATACACCTATGATGAGACCCAAGAGGGAATGTCAGAAGAGCCACCTAGTGCTGAAATGAATATAATTGATGGTGAGCTAAAGGGAAAGGAATTAGACCTCACTGTAAACAAGCTAGTGAAGAGTTTCTAGCTGACAACAATTTTGTCATAACAGGGGCTTTGATGCAATTTGTATGGAAACAAAACATTGAACAATTCAAGGCTAGATGTGAAAAGAGAATGAGTGAGGAGCCACACAAAGATACAAATTCAGTGGAAGAAGAGGTTAAACAAGAAATGATGGCTAAATTCAAAGCTATCACTCCTGAACTGGAAGAGAGATGGTGTCAACCCTGAATGGGATATAGCAGATGCATTGGTTCTTGAAGCAGTTAGAAAAGAAACCAAGCCAATGAAGGGAGTGACATTTAACAAAGATAATGCTTCTCTGGTCATGTGGTCCCGCAAGAGGGATGAAAGTAGAAGAAGGAAAGATACCTCAGGATCTAATCTTCTAGGAGGTATGATAGTACAAAGAGTCCAGGATACAGGGGTGGTAGAAGCTGCCAGTACAGTCTTAGAAACTGCAAAGTTTAATGTGGCAGTAGCAGAGAAAGAAGCAAAGGAAAAAGTTGATCTCCAAGTCAAGTTGGAGACAATTTTAAAGTCTTATAATGAAGCCAAAAAGGAGGTAGCCAACAGGGATACTATTATTGCTAGACTTCAGAGTCAGTTGGTAGGACAACACCAAGGAGGTGAGTCCTCTACCTTGGCGATCTCTTCTTCTCCAGCAAGACCTCCACCTACCAGTCCTATTATAGAATTCCCCCCTTCTCCTATGCCTTATGGTTTTCAATTAGTTGAGACTTTTCAACATGAGTTGGAAAAAATGAAACAGGCTCAAGCCTTGTTTGCAAGTAAGTATGAAGAGAAGGTAAAGGCCACCATTTTGAGTTTTGCTGATACAGTAGAGGCCCCCACTATGCACACTAATATGAAAAGAATTTTAGACAATCTGTGTGAGTTAAATGAGGACAAGGCTATTTTAGAGCCTATTTTGAATAAGTGGATGCCAAGAGAAGTGGATTTAGAACTTATGTGTGCATCCTATGATGAAGCAGGATCTGATGTTACTATAAAATCCACATGTGAGTTGGCAAAAGGTTTGACCAAGTTAGCAGAAGGAAGAGCCAATGTAGAGAGGAAAGCTAACTTGTACAGGAAAGAATATACTGAGCATAAATTTGAATTATTTCCTGGGGGTTTTGTCAGCCAAAATCAGATGAAGGACAAACAGGTATGGCTTGATGAGCTGGGAGCTAATTTGTCTTTGAGGGTAAATGAAATTTTTAACAAAGATGACACCTCTCTATTTGTTAAAACAATTGAGATAGAAAAGATAAAATCACATTACGGTTTTTTGGAATCAGAGGTGAGGAAAATAAGAAACTCTTGGAAAAGGTTACTTAAGTTAGAGAAAAAGATTGTTGGCTACTCATGGCCTACTAATGATGTGTTCCAAGAGTGGACCAAAAGGTATGCGTTGCAAGAGGAAGATGCTCTAGAACAGTTAGAAGATGCTCTGGGACAATTAGAAGATGTTGTAGAAGAGTTACCAACCGAAAAGGTCGTTGACACAGAAAAAGACTTGTAACTGTTTCTTGAAAGAAGCTATGGTTGTAGCTAATTTTCCTTAGGGATCTCTGAAGCTTTTATGCATCCATAATGTTATAAATGGATACCAGGACAGAGGAAAAATGATCACAGGAATTTGTAAAGAAACTCTGCAGAAATTTATCTGCGTTTTTTCTAGTGTTTCACATAAAACTATCTAAGTTTTGTAAGATTTTCCAAATTGAATATAAATATACAAACCATTAACTTTGAGCCTAAAATTTGTGTTGTCTTCTGGTATGCTTTCAAATATTTTACTAGTTTCATTTGGGTAATTTAGGGTTATTTCAATTGAATAGCGAAGAAAGGCACCGGTCATCTATAGAATACAATTCATCAGTTCACATTTCATTTTAAAGCAATAGGAGTAGTTGAGTGGGAAATATAGACTAGACTATAAATAGTGTATATACATAAATTTCAAGCACAGAAATTGAATAATTTCTACAACAACAATCTTGAACTCATCTGCTATATCTCCATCCTGGCAATTTATGCCATTCTGAGATGCATTAGGTTAGTCTCAGTCACTAGAACACAATTTGCAACATGCATTAGGAGTTTTCCTCCTTACAAATAGTGCAACATTAAAAAGGTATTATCAAAGCTACAACCACAATTCAAAGAGGAAGCTTACAAAGATAGGACAAAGCTAGGTGCAGTCATAAGTCAAGGCAAATTCATAGTTGAAACTCAGTCCAAAATAGTGAAGAAGTGCAACAAATGACATGAGAAGTCTAAAGAAGTATTATAGCAATCATGAGTCAAGGATTAATGAAGAGATTTTTTACATCCATGATACAATCCTTAAAAGCATCCATGAGACAATCTCAAACACACTTTTTACTGTTCTCTTGGTGATTTTGCCCAATTGTGTATGTCTTGCTTATGTATGAAAATGGCATTTTGCAGCTTTCCACCGACCATGTATTTGAGATGTCTTTGATTTAGATATGGCATGAGCTTAGTCATAGAGTGAGACTAGGGAGTTGGACCATCTCAACCATGGTGCGCCTGCATATGTATATAGTTTTGTGTATTCATTAAAGATTTTCATTTAATTTTAATCAACTAAAGAGCAATATTCATGACTTACAAGTAATAAAAAAACTTACAAGGATGAGGCATATTCATAACTTTTGCAGTGGTACCTTGGATATCAACACTAGAAGCAACTCATATTGTTTGTGTACAGACAAGACAATATGGGAGTTCATTATACCCAGCAACTTGTGGTGTTGTTGTTCATGTTGGCTCCACTTGCACCCTGCAATTAAGATTCAATATACATTATTCAATAAGATTAACTGTGCAACATAATGAAATATTGAAAAGTGTGTTACCTTATTGAGCTCCGCTTGGTTTCAAGAATAGTTTAATATTCTCTACTTAACAGGGCCAACCACGTGAAGGTGGAAGCTCATTTGGCCCCTCCCCCCCGCCCTTAACATCACTCTAAATTCCCCGTTAACATCTTATAACATTCATTCATTAATTCTTTCTACCATTAATAAAATATAGCATTCATTCATTAATATCACATAACGTTCATTAACACATAACATTGATTAACATTAATTAACACGCAACATTCATCAATATTAATTAACATATGTCATCCATAACCATTAATTAGCACATAATTACATTCACTAACACATAAAAATCAGTCATTATCAAATTAGTTAGATTACAATCATTTATTTCTTTGTTTTTTCTTTGAAGCTGTGAAAAGACTAAGTGGAACATCGGTTTCTTCATCATTTCCCCCCTCTGCAGATGTTCTGCCAACTGCTCATGATCTCAATGTATGCCTAGTCCTATACTAAGGACAAGGACAATGAAGCGAAGGTGGGTCCTTTGCAATAACAAAGAAATGGGTTAAATTCAAAAAAAAAAAAAATTATTGTTACAAGTATTTCCTTAATTTAGAGAACATAATTGTTGTGCTCTTTACCTGATGGGACCACATCATTTTGTGTAGCCTCAACCTCAACATGTTGAACACCCTCTAGATCATCTGGAGTTGAAATACTAAAGGTTACATTAATGCTGAACACCAATTGCAATTATATTTGTTTAAAGCAATAACAGTGGTCCTCTTTACCTGAGTGGGGAACATCACGTTCTTGAGGTTGTGTACCCAGATCATGCTCCACTTGCTCACCACTGACTACATGCTCTAAAATATTAACAAAAAAGGTTACATTAATTACTACTCTAATTACAAATTAAGATATATATACTTGTATTAATAGCTAAATAAATAAATTTGAATAGTAAATGAATACCTCCACTACTGGGATGCACATCCAGACCTTCATGTGTAGGTGGTGTTTCACAATTAGCAGGTTGCATTCCAATGACATGCACATTGTTATCATTGCTTTCTTATTTAAAACAAATATAGTCACTTTATGTTGGAACTCAACATCAATTAGATTATTGGTAAAGTATTCAATTTGAAACAACTTCCATTTACCATATTTACCTATGTGATGGATGCACTCAAATGTTGTGTATGCCCACTCAATTCTCATAGCCGATCAGCCATGGTTGAATAGCCTTGCTGGTAGGCAATTCTCTTGTCATCTTCTGTGGGCACTCTATTGAATTTAGAGCCCTGCATTTTTGCTTGGTACCGTGAATTTTGCTTGCATTGTTTGATAAAAAAAAAACGTTTGCAATTTATTAATGTTTTGATGCAATATTTCGTTTACATGAGATACTTACAATTCGTGTGGCAAGTTTCATGTAACCACCAGAGCCGAGTTTGTGTTGCCCATGATTTTCTTGCCTTGCCTTGGTTGCCTTTGATGTGTCACTCAATCTACAAAAAGTTTGAAATATGTTAGATTATATAAATATAAAGAGTAATTAATTAGTACATAATTACATTCTTAATAGTATCTCGTACCTTCTTTTGGCATCTAGTGGTGCATTTCCTTTTTTCCTTTCAATTTTCTCCTTGGCATCCAAAATTAGGTCCTTCCACTTCCTCTCTGAAATCATGGGGGGACGCTTGTACTTTAGGTTCCTCTCCAAATGGGTCTTGTATTGGTCCCTCACATACTTTAGATATGTGCCATCTTTTTCAAGGAGCTTGGTTTTGTCAAAGGTGTCATTTCCAAACCACTCAACCATTTGGTTTATCAATTCATCTTTTAACCTTTTTTCTTGGTCATTCCACCTTTTAAAGCAAAAACAAACCTGTTAGATTCAGAAATGAATTGAAGCTACATTTACTACACTTCAAGAAATGGATCAAAGGAAAACTATTCTAGCAATGATATGAAATTAAAAGTGGATTAGGGTTAGTTCACATATGATGTACCACCTTTTACGTATGGTGGGCCCAAATATTTGCAATGCAATGTCACTAAGATGTTTATAGAAAATATCATTGCCTGCAAAAAATTCATGGGATCATTAGTCCACAACGAGTGATCATAAAGTAAATTACAATTAGAGTATATATAATAATAATTTTAAAGTACCTGGAACCTTTTGTATCTTTAAGGGAATCATTTCTTCATCTCTCACCACCAATGTGGCCTGCAAAGTTCCCGTACTAGCAATACGAGAAGATCCAGGAAATGATGGTATGTTATTAGCAGTAGTCGCCTCTGGCACATCCTCATGTGCATCTCCTCCTGCAAAAAATGAATCCACTATGAAATGGCATTAGAATTCAAGAAAGAACACTTGAAGGGAAATAAACACATGACAGAAGATAGAGCAAAAGAGGGATCTACCAACAGTGGGCGGGCCAATATGACGTGCACCAGAGGATGTCTGCATGCTACATGTTGCCGACATTACAGTTGGCAATACAGGTGAGGGTGACCTCTGATGAGGCGGTGGTGGCATTTGCACAGTAACATTGACAGCACCTAAAGAATAATACATTAAATATATTAAACATTAAATATATGAAAATTGCAAGAATTGTAAACAAGGATGAACCTTTATTTTGAAAATTGACAGTATCAAGTATGATGTGTTTTGGGTACTCAGAGTGATAAGCCAAGCAAGTGATAATACAAGAAAATCATCATCACCTGAAGATCCTGCAACAACCTGATCGTGGGAACGACTTTCATGAGGGCGGATAAATTGTTGTAAAAACAATACATACATATTTTAGTTAATGACATAAAAGAGAATAAAATATAAACCATTATTGAACTTTTGTTATAATTAAAGCTTTCATTACTGCTTACTTGCAAATTTTCTGTTGTCTTAAACAATAATTCCACCCTCTGTCGTATCTCATCAATGGTAGGATGCATAGCTGCCAAATCAACAATCTCTTTTCTAATTTACATAAGAGGCATTTTAAAGAAATTCACAAGTTTTGTGGGATCTTCAGGGTCATTATTGCTTAACCCTAATGATTCCACATCCATAGAAAGGTGCTCAGGTACTGCAACTCCCTTTCCCTTTCCCCGAACATTCGTCTGTGTCAAGAATATCATTAACAATTACAAAATTAGTATAAATCACTAAAAAAAAGAACATAATAATGTAACAGTTTGCTTCTATCTAATTTGTACAGTTACAATGAGGTTTACCTGCTTGATAGAAGTGTCGCAAGCTACATCTTTGTCTGCGATATGTGATGGATCCATGTCGGCCTGTGACAAAGAAAAAGTATAAAAAACGTTAGCGAAATTACATAGTACACAACATGAACAACATGAACTTTGTAGACAAAAAGAGTATTAAATAATAAAAAGATGTTGTCATCAAAATCATTGTAAATTTTTTAATTCCTTACCTTTACTTTATGTAGACTATGTAGGATCCTCAACTAAATGGTTGACGATGTCTGTAGTCAACGACATGTTCCCACCAAGGGTGACAGCATCACACAAGGACTATACCTGAAATCAACACCATCAATTGAGCATCATAATCATTACTACATTTGTAAGTTGATAAACAATAAATACATATGTATCATAAGCATTAGAAGCATCACATGATGTGTCATCATATATGTAATTGAGCATCACATATCATGTGTCATCATAAACATGTAATCCATCACATATGTATCATAAATCACCATCCATCACATAGGTAATAAACAATCACCAACATCATCATCATCATCGTCGTCGTCGTCGTCATCGTCGTCGTCATCGTCGTCGTCGTCGTCGTCGTCGTCATCGTCGTCATCGTCGTCGTCGTCATTGTCATCGTCGTCGTTGTCGTCGTCATTGTCATCATCATCATCGTCGTCGTCATTGTCATCATCATCATCAATGTCTTTGCCATCATCACCATCACCATCACCATCACCATCACCGTCATCATCATCATCTTCTTCTTCTTCTTCTTCTTGTTCTTCTTCATCGTCATTGAGAAACTGTCGATCGTGATCATCATCCACTTCATCTTCTACTTCTTCGGTATCTTCTTCTTCCATCACATTATACTTTATCGGCCTTCCTTTTGGATCATGTCTAACAACAAATGACCAACCCGGTTTATGTGGAACCTCTGAGTAAAATACTTGCTCACATTGGCTTGGAACAACATAGGGCTCATCCCCAACTGGTTCAAATGACCTTGTATTTAGTATTATAAAACCATTATCATGTTAATAACAGTTCTATCAGGATCATTTTTATTCAATCGTAGCCTGTACGATTTGACGACGAAAAAAACTAATTTGAAGGAATTAAAGTCACACTCAAGTATATCATCCAAAATGCCATAGTATCGATTTTGAGAATGTTGAGGATGAATGTCAATTCTCGATGAAATATTTGTCACCTCAAAGACTGCAGTGATGCCAGAATCACAAGTTTTCTTCGTGTCATCCAACTTTTTTATGTGAAATTTATGACCATTGCAGCACATAGCGTTGTGGTGTTTGACCTGCGATATGTCAAACATGTAAAATTTATTGCATTGTGAGTTGATAAACATATGGGTGATTAATAAATTTATACGTACCTATTTATCTCTTAAACCATATGCTAAATCAATTTTCCTTTGCGTAACATTAGAATCTCCATTACGATGTACTTCTTTAACCAATGAAGCCACACCTTCCCATGTTAACGTGCGTCCAGAATGTTGACAACGTTCAATCCATACCATCATCCAATCAAGATTGTTTGCAATATACAAATGTAGTGCACCCCACTCTCGACCAACTGTACAAAAAATAAATAGACGTCTTACAATCGATTTATTTTGAAGATTAAGAATTAATTAAATACAATAACATCTTATAATTACCTCTCACTTTCCTCAATCTACCTTTCCCCGTCAAGTACTCCCCTTCGAATTTGTTAATGGTGTTGGGATCCCAAATGCAATCCACGTGGATCTTTGCTGCAAACTTAGGAAGATATTCAGAAATGTACACCATAGTCTGGTATACCATATATCCCTCCACCATAGAACCCTCAGGATGTGCTATTTGTCAAACCAAAGCCTTCAAAAATTTCAAGTGCCTCTCAACCATCCACATTGACCTAGTGTGTACAGGTCCACACAATTCAACCTCCTCAACTTGGTGTACGAGGTAGTGTTCTTGTGCATTGAAAAAAGCTGGAGGTAGACACTTTTGCATTTCACACATTAAATGAGGAATTTTTCTCTTCCAATATTTTATATCGTCTTTATGGATTTCTTTACATGACAAAAACCTACAAGGTATTCAAGACGCAAAAAAATATATTACATAACAAGTAAAACAAATCACAAATATAATATCTATACAACAAACTAAACAAATATCACTACTTACCTCATGTATTTTCCAAGATCATATATGACTTGCTTGACATTATTGTCGAAGTCGTCTGGGAGAGATAGAGGTAGAACGTACTACAACAATTATAAAATTATCTTTTCATTTTTTTGTAACATAATGAAAAGTACACGTACGCGCAGTACTTAAATACATACTAAAAACACAAGAACATGAATTACCTTAATGAAGGTATGCCAATCATGCGTTTTCATCCTTGGCCCAAATTCACTTTTCTTTGATATGAGATTGTTTATGTTCGCAGCAAATCTTGTGGGAAATCGAATTTTTCGTATGACTTCTTTTATAGCATTGCTTTGTTGGTCTGTTAATAACCAAGGAAGCTCACTTATATTAATCTGGTCTCCATGGCTATTTGATTGAATGACATTTATCATTGCATGATTGGAATCTTGAATGTCACTACATATTTTGACAATTTTTTCTTTGTCATGCCTTCCATCCAATATTTTCCATACTGTCTATGTTATATTCTTTCCAATATGCATACTATCAAACAAATGAACAATTTGTAACTGCTCGTAGTAGGGAAACCTACTAAATTGTCGGGGATAACTTTTTATTCCCTTAGGAAGGTGGTCATTTATGCCTTCACGACCTTCATGATCATCAATCACATCATCAGTAAACAAAACAAAATAGAAAAGATGTTTTATGACAAACCAATAGATGGAATGGCATTACCTTGATGATTAATTCTATTATATTCCAACTTCCGCAGGTGAAGTGTCATTCTTCGTGGCTTTGATGTATTCTCTTCTTTCCCATTGAAAAGATGTTTTTCAGTATTTCGATACTTATGATTTTTGTGGAGAAAGTGCCTATACTCATCAAGCACTTGCTTTCCTAAACTTTTTGAATGACGAGATTTCATCTTTGGACCACAAACAAGACATGCAAATTTTCCCTTTGTTTGAAGACCTACAAGAGAATGTATAATTGGATTAAATATGATAATTTTTTGAATTATAATGTTCATGCACAACTTAAACACTATAACATACCACAAAAATGTGTTAGCCCTGGGGCATCGTGTATTGTCCATAGAAGCATCGCATGGAATTGAAATTGTCTTTGTCCTATTGGTCTAGAGACGTCATACATAGTGACACCATTTCATAACTCCAGCAACTCGTCGATAAGAGGCTCGATATATACATTCATATCTTTAACTTGGTACTTACCTAATTGAATGAACAAAAACATTACATAATTATTATGACCATTTTACTGCAATATTTATAATTAAATTTAGACGACTATATTTAAATGATAAAATACCTGGAACAATCATTGCCAACATTATGTGCTCCCTCTTTATTGACATCCATGGAGGAATGTTATTGTTGATAACAAAAACAGGCCACACTGAGTAAACAGATCTCATCTCTCCAAATGGATTGACACCGTTCGTTGCCAATGAAAGCCTGAGATTACGAGGTTCTTCTTTAAAGTGTGGCCACTTTTCCTCTATGTCCATAAATGCTGAACCATCCGCAGGCATTCGAATAATGTCATCTCGACTTCTATTGCGTGCATGGTAATCCATAAATTGTGCCAAGCTAGTGCACTTGAATAGTCGTTGCATACGTGGAATAATGGGAATATAGCGAAGAACCTTGCGAGGAACCCTTTTTGTTATTTGATATGTTCGATATCTACTGATATGACATTCAGGGCATTCAATTCGAAATTCATGTTGTTTGTGATATATAATATGATCATTGGGACAAGCATCTATTGCTTGATACTCCATTCCAATATCTTTCATAACGGTAGATAATTCTCACTATGAGTGAGGTAGAATATTTGATGGTGGTAACAAAAACTCACCTATCAATCTACAGTGAAAAAATATAATTTGTTATAATAAAGAATATTAATGGTACAACATGATTCACAGTTTATTATGACATATATGACATACCTTAACATACGTGACATTGTTATGTTGGATAAACCATTCATAACCTTCAAGTTCACCAACAACAATACAGCGGAGAGAACAGTTGCCTACGAACCTTCGTAAAGGGCCTTAGATGCCTTCTCAAGTAGAGGGACATCATGAACAACATCAAGGTCAGCTTCATCATCATGATCAGTTGCGCGAGTACTAAATGAGTCATGGATCAATGTATTTGTACCATCATCTTCAATTGTGTTTTCTAGCTCATGATCGTCATCTTCCATGGGATCATTATCTTTAGCTTCGATATTCACACCTCCATGTTTTTCCACTTCGAAAACCATATTCTCAGGGTTGTGTTGATCCATACCATGTGCTCTGGGGTGCTCGACCTATATAAAATTGATAGGAACAAATAAACTGTGATCATGATCTCATCATCACGTGATTTATTATGTACATAAATTGTCACCACAATATAATGAAAAAATTACCAATGGATGATAATCATGTCCACCTTCAATGTGACCATGCAGCCTACAATGTTTCTTCATTGTTTTGATTAGAAGTTTTCTAGTCTTTAACCCCTTACAAATTTTGCACGGACAATAACATTTTCCATCACCTTTTCTTTTCAAGTTAGACCACAATCTAGCAATTGTCTCCTTATTTTGTTGTTCGTTGATATTGTCTGACATGGTCTTTCTTCACTAGCAAGAAAATAGAAATTATCATCATTGAACAGAGCATCTTATTGAATTTATATTAGTTTGATTATTTTGCATATAAGCTCACCCAAATATTTTACAGTTATTTTTCATCAAGATTCCCTCAAGAGCTGGCAGATCTTGCTTCCATACTTTAATTCTGTTTTCTCAAAGGACAATCCTAAAAATCCATGTATTGCAAACAACTTTTTACACCTTTGTTGGTTGTGGTGGCGTCACAAAGAGTTTACATCAATAAATGAAGAACATGCCAATGCTTTTAATGCAGCAGTAGAAGTCTATCTCTTATTCAATATCTCTAGTGAAACTCCCATGATCTTTTGTTGGAGTAGAATTTGTTATTTTCTAGAAAGGATCTTGTCCTTTGTTGATGTGATATTCATCTACCTCAAGAAATAACAGTTCTTTTTTCCAACAAGAAGTGGAACTAAATGAAGATCTAGCACCATGAAATGAATCCTCAAAAGGATTACTATAGTTAGTTTTGGTAGATAATGATCTGGGTAAAATACTAATGTGGCTTTAGGAAACATTATGTACTAGCTTAGCATACTCTAACAAATTTGGTACGACATGCTACATCCATTTAAGTCTCCATCAGTATCTCTATTGTGTTTATGGATTGGGATTCAATGTACTCTTTTTATACACAGATTTTACTTTCAACTGAGGAGGTTTGTAGGTACTTACTTGTCTTTCGATTGTATTCCTATTTCAACAATTTCTTCTATCAACAAATCATTTGTTGTAAGTTGTACAAGTGGAAGCTTGAACATGCCTTCCATGCTAGCCTTGTTGATACGTTCAACACCATCTTGTGCAACAAATCTTTAGAACTCCACTATTTCATTGAAGAGTGAGTAGTAGGGACAATCTAGGACACTTACAGAGGTTTTGCAAGAAAGATAAATAGACCTAAATATTATGGCTTAATAATGACCAATAGGTAAACAGATAAGAAACTCTCAATATAAAAATGACTTTCTCAATTGTCTTTACTAGAAATGGATAGATCTGCTAATATGGCTTTATGACTGTATGTCAACTTTAGACTCAATCCAAGAAGAGCTAGAACTAAAATGCGATATCTAGATTTATGATCTCTATAATATAACAATCCCATAATTATGTTTCCACGCATCTATACCACAACACAAACATCATGCTAGTGTTCAGCCATAGCAATTGATATCCTAATTATAGAATGTGAAATATGCACATAACTATGAATAAAGATTAAGAAAAACAAAGAAAGATGCTTATTGCAAACATAAATGACTAATGGACAAGAATTGAATTCATTGTAGATAGTTTTGAATATCAAATTCACTTATTTGTGTGCATTTACTAACTCATGTACTTGTGGCCAACCATTTATCTCTTTCATAAATTAAACACTTATTAATAACATTAAATGGCTGAGTAATTATGTTTTAGTTGAAATTGAAAATAAAATATTTTATTTTAGGATAGCTCACGCTATTCCCTATTATATTTTAGATTCTCGGTTTTGTTAGTAGTGGTTTGATGTCTTTGGAGCTGATCATTGCATTTCTTTAGTTACGTTTGCCAGCATACTCCCAACCCGTGCCAAAATGGGAGCTTTGGAACAGGGTATGGACATCCATCAAAGCATAAAAGATAGAGGAATTTTGTCAGATGTAGTTGCAACTACACAAAATGGATTTGTTGAGAAGGCTTTAGAAACTTTCAAGCAAATGCAATCGGCAGGTGTAAAGCCAAACTCCACGACCATTGCTACTATTTTCCCTGCCTGTGCCAAAATGGGAGATTTGGAATAGGGTATGGACATTCATCGAAGCATAAAGGATAGAGAAATTTTGTTAGATGTTGTAGTTGTAACTGCCCTGGTAGACATGTATGCAAAATGTGGAAGCATAGACAAGGCACGTGAACTGTTTGATAGAATGCCTGAAAGAAATGTTGTCTTGTGGACTGCAACGATTGCTGGATATACACAAAATGGATTTATCAAAAAGGCTTTAGACACTTTCAAGCAAATGAAATTGGAAGGCATAAAGCCAAATTCCACAACCTTTGCCAGCATCCTCCCTGCCTGTGCAAAAATGGGAGCTTTGGAACAGGGTATGGACATCCATCAAAGCATAATGGATAGAGGAATTTTTTTAGGTGTTGTACTTGCAAATGCCCTTCTTGACATGAATGCAAAATGTGGAAACATGGACAAGGCTCATGAATTGTTTGATACGATGCCACAAAGAGATGTGATCTCATGTGAACAATCAACACGCGCGTATACGGGAGGAAGGGATTGCTGCTACAAAATTGAATGCTCACTCCTCAATCACAGTTCTATGGTTTTACGAGATTAAACTAGGACAATTAACCACCACATGTATATTTTTTGCAACATGAAACTAAAAACTAGGGCAATTTGAATCTACCTCCCGCGCGAGATTGCCTTCGATGCGGGTTTGATGTTCTTGGGGGTTGAATTCGCCACAGAAGCCTACGCGGGATTGCAATTCACAAATGAATTCCCTGCCTCTTTTTTAATTTTGTAATGGCTGCTATCGTCAGAATTACGATGAACGTGAGCACTTTTTTGAAAAAAAAGAAAATTCTCATTGCTAATGCCTTCTTCGTCGAAACCAAATGGGAAATTTCCGTCGGAATTACGACAAATGCGGGCATTTTTTCAAAAAAAATCAAATTTGGCCACAATATACCTTCTCCGTTGGAAACCTCAATCGAAAATCTAGTCCAAATGTATTAGTGAGTTGGTGTGGTCTCTCCTTCCGAAGAAATTACGTTCTCTCCCTATTGAGGTGGGGGTTGTTTCTTTGCTGTTGGAGTTTGGTTACACTTTTGGTGGTCGTGTTTCTTCTATGTGGGCCCTCGGTGCTTCCACTTTTGGTTTCCTTTTGAGGGTTTTTTCTCTTACTAATCAGTCCCATGGATCTCTTCTTGAGGCATTGTGCCCTCCTATGGAGGTGGAGTGGTTGCATGGTGTTTGGGTGGTTAAGGGGGTTTTTGGTGCTTCCTCTTCTGGTTTGGAGAACCTTTCTCTTGAGGCTGGTGATTTTTTGGATGCTAGATATTTTCTCTCAAGCTCTTTTTTGTCTTCTCCTATTGAGGTAGAGAGTGTGGCGGTGCTTTTTTCGATGGATACTTTCCTGATCGGGCCTCTGTTTCAGTTCAAGGTGGTTGAGGGTACCACTTCAAAACCCTTTGAAATGGTTCTGGGAGCCATTTCAAAAGCTAGTTTTAAGGTTAGGGAAGCCTTTCAAAATCCCTTTATCTCTAGGCATCTTGCTTTATTTTCCTTGTCTTTTCTTATCTGGCTAGTTGCTGATAGTTTTCAAGGGCCCAATCCAAATTGTGGTTGTTTTTGGTTATGGGATAGTCATGATTTTTGTTGTCTGAAGTCTCTGTCTCAGGTCAAGGGAGCCGGAAACATCCCTGTTGTTTGGCTGAGGGTGCACGCTAACCCTCATCATAGTTTTAATCTTTAGCCTAGTTGGTGTAGCCAACTTGATTTATATTGATTATATCTTAAGTATTTGGCTGGTTCTTCATGCTAGTGTTTGTTGGCTTTTGTCGACTCAACTTTGTTTAGGGTTGTTTGTTTTCTTGGTTAATTTTATTTGGCAGTGTTGTTCAATGGGTTCCAAATCCTGGTAAAAGATGAGGGTTTCGGATCCCTCCAATGAAGCTGAAGCGGTTGTTTGTTTTTCAGTTGCTCTCTGTGAAAAAAGTGCATGGAAAGGCAACCTCCTGGACAACTACGATTTATGATATTCGCGTTTCATGATGCAGGAAGGAATTTATTTATTGTTCAATTTTTTTAGTTTCTGTGAAAGATTTTTTTTGTTTCTGTGAAAGATTTTTTTTCTATTTTGGGTTAGTGGGGTATCAAGCAAAGCCAAATTATAAGATTCAACACACCATTCAATTACATCTTATTTAACAGTTCCACATACGATAGCCAAATAAATTAAAAAAAGATTGTGTAGGAGAGATCTCATACCTAGAATAGTCTGATTTTGTTGTTTTTTTGGTGCTCTGTATTGTTAATGCTTGATTTGTGATCTGTAATGCACACACTATCAAATCTCTGCCCCTATGAAGGATGCATTACAAACTTGTAAAACAATTCCCTAATAATTCCAATCACAAAAAGTTCCAAAAATGACAATCAAATAAACTAAAAACAAACTTGGAAAAGCTTGATATTGTTTTTTATTTTTCTCCTGTCTTGATTTCATCAGTTTTGACAATAATATTACGTAGATTTTTGTCTGTGTTGAACGATATGCAGGATAGTTGTTAACCGGTAGCGTTGTTGCACGATAGGATGTAAATGTGTGGCAGGTAGCAAGCACGTGGTAAGGAAAGCAATATCCATCTGCAGGGCTGGTGTTGTTGCCAACTACTCACCGCGGGCCGTTTTGGAAAAAGCCCCAAAGTAATAAATTATATTTTGTAAACCTTTTTGAAAAAATCCCAAATAAAAATATTGAAAATTGTTGTCAGGCTTTAAAGCTAGAAACCATCGCATTAAAGATAAAAACCATCGTAAATGTTTGGTGGCAGGATAGTTAATGGTGGGAAGCACGACGAACAACCGGAATACCATAGCAGTTTAATGGTGTGAGACAAATTTCCAATGTGGGGTGCCCCATAGAAGATAGCCTATCGGCTAATAAACAGATGCAAAACATTCTAGTGGACTTTACTATTACCAATCCATGTTTTTAACACATTGACCCAATATCCTTTGGAAACAGACGAACCGTCTGCCATTTGATCAACCGTGAAATTTTCCGGCCGGTAAAAAAATTTCAGCATGAGACAATTCCAGTGGGAGGCTTTCCCACAGGGAATTGCCTATCGAAAAAATATAAAGTAGGGAAATAACTTACCTCTAAGAATTGAGAATGATCTAGTGAAACTAAAACATAATCCAATCTCTTATGGCATCATAACAAATACTTTTCCAATGGGTTTTGTAGCCACTAGATTTTAAATGTATAATGGTAAAGGTAATCCCATGGATCATTCATTTTACTTACAAAAAAAGTTTCCAATAACATTAAAATATTATGTGCTTGAGTGGATTCACTTTTTATCTCATGGATCAATACACTCATATGTGATTTTTTCAATGACTACATGCAAAACTTCAATGTCAATATTGGTCTTAAAAGTAACTCTCTCTAGTGTACATAGACAATGACCCAACTAAAAGATTTATGCTTTTGTCATTTATTTTGATTTGTGTCTATTTTGTATAAATGGGTCAAATGCATTCATCAAGAAAGGGTAGTTAAAATATCAAATTATCAACCTATTTTGGTACAAGTGAACTTCAATATATATTGTTGGGTATTATTGTTAAATTAGCAATATTGTCTTTGATATCCAAGTTTGTTGGGTATTGTTGGTGTACTATTGCAAGGTTGAGTTTTCATTTTTTTGACATGAGATTAAGAGTATTCATTATCATGAACTTATAGATGGCACGGTTAATGTTTGATCCTCAATCATTGATTTGGTCTTCAAGCATCATTGCTTTGTCCTTTGCCTTCAAGTTATAATTTTTCAACCAAAACTTTAGTTTAGGAACTTTTTTGGTTCATGGAAAGAGGAGTTTGATGAAAGCCATGTTTTTTCAAAAGCTAATTTTGTTGAAAAGGAGCACAAATAGGAGAGTTAGTTGTAGGAAAGAGTTCACTTAAAACCAAGTTCACTAATTGCCATTTTTTCCAAAATGGAGAAGTAGATTAGTTAGTGTAGGAAAGAGTTCCCTAAAATGAGATTTCACTAAAAGGAGATGTTGCCAAAATAAGAGTTTGCTAAAAGGAGAGAAGAGTTTGCCAAAAGAATCGCCAAAAGAAGAGTTTATTGAAAATTGAGTTCATCAAAAGTTTTTTGTTTTTTTTTAAAAAGAGTTAGAAAGAGTCCCATTTTGCCAAAAAGGAGATAAGAAGATTAAGTTTATGGAGTGATATTTTTGCCAAATTAGATGTTCTACATACTTCAATATGGCCAAAAGAGATAGATAGAGGAATGCTCAGAGCATTGTTTTTGTAGTGACATTTTTTAAAGATGGTATGGATGAGGGGTGACCCCCAACACCGTAGTTTTTTACAGTGATATATTTTTTGATGACCTACTCAAAAAATTAAATGATACATCGCATGATTTTTTTTTTTTGGCTAACATATAACACATTACTAATATTATTTTTTAGGCCGATTTCTTTTTGAAATTAATGTTTGAAGTGGTGTACAAAGAAGTTGAGTTGTTGAAAAAAGTGTGTGTGGTATTTGTGTGAAGCATGATGGTTGTGTGAGAAAAATGAAAAATCATCTAAATAATGTAACATAGTAGAATTAATGTGAAATAGATGAGAGCATATCAGAATTGGATCAGAGCTATAAAGGGGTCTTTGTTGTTCATCATCGATTGAAGAAGCAATATATTGAAGGTGAATTTTTGTAGAAGTTGGTGTCTCCTATAAAAATGATTTTCATCTCTTTCTTACTTGGTGCTTAGTTATGGGGATTGATAGCTCTAGTAGGTGTGTGCCTACAAATTTTGTAAGTGGGGATTGATGTCTCTAGTAGGTTGGTGCTTGCAAACTTTGAAAGTGGGGATTGGTGACTCTAGTAAGTTGGTGCCTGCAAACTTTGTAAGTGAGGATTGGTGTTTCTAGCAGGTTGGTGCCGACAAATATTATAAGATCATTTCATTATTTGTCTTAGGCTATATTTGGATAGTAGTTCCAATCATTCCTTCATCATGGATTTTTCTCAAAAGGGTTTCCATGTAAATTATGTTCTCTCTTGTGTGGATGGTGTATGCTTCCTATTATTTATGTTATGGTTGTTAAGTTTTAAAAAGTAAAAGTTATCTTATACTGATTCGCTCCCCTCTCAAAATAAGTGTGATCTCATCAATTGGTATCAAAGTAGTTTCCTTTAGGAACAATCTAACTACTAGAAGGTGGATCTTAGGAGCACACATGACATGTCAAGAAGGACTCTCCTCAAGTAGAGTTTCATTGTTTAATGGATCAACTTACGCTTCATGGAGTATAAAAATGAGAACTTACTAGAAGGATTTAGGTTAAATTGACATTTGAAAAACTCTTGTGATTGTCTATCAAGCTCCAACAATCCTACCAAAAAATCCAACTAGAAAGAAGCATAGTGAAAACAATGAAAATCCACATGAATGTTATCTTGTGTGGAGTTTTTTAAAAAGATGCAATGCAACTCTACAAAGAAGATGAGATAAATTTTAAAACATATATGATGGTGATGACAAGGTTAACAACCTGCTAAGATCAAAAATCAACAATTTGAACCCTTGAAAATGAAATATGAATAATATATTGTAACTTATTTTCTTTGTGTGGATGAATTTGTCAACTCCATCAAAGGGCTTGGTGAAAAATTTGATGAACTAGTGGTTGTGCAAAAGGTGCTAAGGTTTTCACCAATGAATGGATAAAGGATATGAATGCCTTCAATATGGATGAATTGCATGGAATTTTCACTACACATGAGATAAGAACTAAAAATGAGAATCTATCTAAGAGAGAAACAACCTTCAAAGCTTCGAAGAAAGTAAAGGATGAATAGTATGAAATAATAAAGTAATCAGATGCTAAGGAAGCTCATTTTTTCAGAATGTTGAATAAAGGATCTAGAAAGTACAAAGGTATGTTACCATTAAAATGCTTTAATTGTTGTATAATAGGGAATTTCTATAAGTTGTAATTTTGTATCTTGCCCTGTTGTAGTTACCATCACGTTTTCATGTCATTTTATATCTTGCCCCAAGAGCAGTTAGCCTTGGTCTGCAAGTCTAGTGTAGTGAGCTCCCTTTTTGTAAAACATTTCTATATAGTGGATTGATTCTATGAGTTGGAACTCACCATGGTTTTTCCTAGTTTGGGTTTTCCACGTATAAAATATTGGTGTTCATGTGTGAATGTTTTATGATGTTATCACTTAATATTCCTTAATGTGAATGCTTGGAATAAGCTTGTTCATACAAGATTGAAGTCTAAGATTTTAGTCTATGCTAATTCACCCTCCCCCCCCCCCCCACCTCTGAGCATCGGGTGTGTGCTCAACAAGAATATGATCCACAAAACCACAACATAATTAGCAACATATCCAAAGGGCACCAAAATATTTTTGGACCATCTCGAATATAGGATGATACAACCAACACCAAAAAAATTAAGTGCAACACAAAACATAATTTTGCAACAATCGAGAGAATATCCAAACCTTAATCATAATAACCTCACAACAACTCTCTCCCCATAATATCACAACAACTCTCTCCTCCTTTGACAATAATGACAAAGGGTGTTGTAAACCATACTGACCAACTCCCACCACTACTCCCCTTGAAAGTAGAAACAACATCTTAAATATGAGATACAACATTGAAATCCTAATTAAGGGTCGACCAAAATAAAATAAGCAATATTACACAAAATAAGTCATCCGGACCTAAAATACTTAAATTGGTCCACTCCAAGAGAAAGAGAGAACCAAAACATATTACAATACATCCTTCCAAGATTGATCCAATAATTATAACACACTAACACATACTCCAAAGCTTTTACGAAACATAACGTGTAGAAATAACAACCAGTCAGCCACATAACCTCTTCTAATAAACAATACTCAATGTGGATCTCCACACACCATGGTGAGACCCAAAAAACATCTTAACACATCTTCCAACACATATCTAGACCAAAATAATATGATCCACTAAACCACAACACAATTAGTAACATATCTGAAGGGCACCAAAAGCTTTTCGAACCATCCTAAATATAGGATGATAGAACCAATACCAAAAACATTAACTACAACACAAAACATAATTCTACAACAACCAAGAACATATCCAAACCAACATCCATCTAGATAACCAATTTTGATGTCAACGACAACCATACAAGCTCATGCTACCAACAATCTCCAACAACAATCACATTCTCTTGTGACACCACACAATGATGGGATGAGAGAATCATCAACATCTAATCTTTATAGAGGAAAATTTGAACACTTATGATATACTCTAAAAACAACACCATTCAATTATAGGAAGACATTGCCAATTTTTCAGACAAGGAATAGGACGAGGACACTTGCACCTATAGTCCACTCAATAAGTATATCTTCAACAAAGGGTCCTACCTACACAAGATGTTGTGTAACTAGGAGCTCTTACTCCCTCTCAACCTTATTGGGCATTCATAGTTGGGGATTTAATGTTCTCCTTATCTCCAAAAAAAAGAACAAGCATACCAAAATAAGGCAAAGTATAAGGTTAAAGGGATAATCCTCTTGGAATACCACAAGGAAGTACTGGGGGTCAGTGACTAGTCTTACTGTTGACCCCTAGATAAAGAAGATAAAGGCAGAAGGATGAATATCTGAAGTCTAGAGACTAACAAAATAGGTTGAGGTTCAAGGTTTGAGGTTCCATATTACCTTTTTTCATAAAAAATAAGAACTTTGAATAGAGGAAGCCCAAAGTCCAAATATCAACAAACTTGGAACCTCTAATGTTCAAACAAAAAGTCTTCATTGAGAATCGAGGGTCAAGGATTCGACTTACAAATTTTGCTAACTAGTAGAAGTTGAACAAAGAATGCTCAATGCCCAATGTCCAAATATTCAACAAACTTGGAACCTCTAATGTTTGAACAAAAAGCGTTCATTGAGGATCAAGGTTCAAGGATTTGACTTAAAAAAATTTCTAACTAGTAGAAGTTGAACAAAGAATGCTCGATGCCCAATGTCCAAAATATGTAGGGGGTACAAGACCAAAAGTTACCTTTTGGGGGTTAACAATCGAGGATTAGTTTTGCACTTTTTGTAAGAAAATTAAAGTGAAGGGTGAACATTTGATGTTCGATGCTCGACACCCTTAGGAAATTTAGCGAGGATGAAAGATCTGTTAGGGTTTGGTGGTTGGTGTTACACCTTACCTTCTCCCAAACAAACTGAACTCCAAGGGGTGAAAGTATGATCCTTGAAACCCAAAACACTTATAAAATTTTAATGACGAAGAGAATGTTTTGAGGTTTGGGGGTTGAGGGTGCACTATATCTTGTTTGCACACTTACAAACAAGAGAGTTTATCAATCTGGGGAGAAAAACCCAAAAATTAAATTTTTTTAGTGAGTGGAAGTTGGATTTTTTATGCAAAAATAAAAATGGCTCCACAAAAAAATTCAATTTTCTCTAGTGTCATAAATTATATCCCCTTATAATTTCACACTCTATTTTGAGCAATTTGTTTAATATGCCTCCCCCTAGGTTATTTGAAGCCTAGGGCCTTATCACATCCTACTATTGTGATATGTCAACATTGAGCCTAAATCCTATGTCTTCAGTCTTGGTACCCAGCCATTGCCCTTTTTATTCCCTTTTTTAGTGGAATATGTCACCTAATAGCCTAGTCTTAGATGCCTTAACCCCTCCCAAAGGGACCCAAATTCAAAAATATGCAAGTGTCACTTCTTGTCATTTATGATTCGATTATGATATTTTCATTTGACCATCGATGTCCCCATTCCTCCAAAAGGGGCCCAAACTTGAACGTCTGCACATGTCACTTCCTACCATTTGCGATCCAATCGTGATATCTTTATTTACCATTGAAATTCAGCCTAAATTAAGAAAGAACTTGAGAACCCTATATAAGGTAATCATTTACCATTCACAAATCCATCTAGCTAATTCAAAAGTCACCAGTTACAATCTAAACATTCCTAATTCCTTCATCAAGAGCAAATACAAGTACAAGGAGCATCAAGACACAACAACTTATCTTCACGTGTGCTTTCATGATGGGTTTTGTTATGATTTGTTGTGTTATTGCATCAACACTTGGAGGAATTGTCTAAAGAGCATCTCATCACCACTATTATCAATCTTGAGGTATAATCTTGTCAATTCAAGCATTTCCTTTAAGGTTTTTGGTTTTTCCTTACCAAGGGTAAGTTGTCTTTCACATAATCATCATTGTAGTGAAGGTAGAAACAATATAACAGGGTATTAATTAGGCAAACCCCTATGCAACACAATATTTTCCCCTCTTCCATGTATGCAAGTTACATATCCAACAACTAAAAGTTGTGTAATTATGTAGAGTCGAATTAAATGCACAATCCCAGACACTGATTGGGTGAAAACCCCTAGACTATGCTATTTAGTGTTGGCATTTGCATGAAGATTGCATTAATGATATGTTATGTTGTCATTGATGTCAATTATCTGGTAATGATATTGTTGATATTGTTGATATTGTCTTGTAACTGGTAGGAAGAGCTTTGTGAAGGACATTGTAAACCAGTATGTAAGTTTGTGAGTTGAACTGGTAACCAATGTAAAAGGTTAAACCCTATCTATGTAATGTAACCGATAAACCCTACCAGTTGTTTTTGTTAAACCCTAACCGATTAAGGTTGTTGAATTGGTTATGTTGGTTTATGATCTAATGTTGAGCAGTAATGATGGTGACACATATGGTCATTGTATGAAGAGAAGTTCAAAATGTTTTGGTGTGTTTGTTTGTCTAGGGAATGAGCAAAATGTATTGCATCTAGTGAAAAGTGTGTGATGAGTTACTGAGCTCGATGAAGCGGTAATCAAGGAGTGGTTGAGGTTTTCTTAATTGATGTGTAGATATTGCTATGAAATCTAATGGTCATACTTGTACTGACTTGTTTGTAATTTTGATGAGAGAATTAGGTTTTTGTTGTGTTGCTGACCTAATTGATTTGTATTTAAGGTCAATGAAGTTGTTTTGTTTAGTTTTGGCAAGAGTTGGCAGAAATCAGTTGAGTGTGTGGTTGCCAAACCGGATAATGAGTTTACAGTTTGAGTAAAGGCAGATAGGAGCTTAAAAGGATCTGATCAAGCAAGTGTAGTGCTATTCAAACAGATCAAGCAAACTCCTGTTGTTCTCTAACAATTACAGTAGAATTAAAATCCCCTAACCAGGTAAGCTCTAACAAGCTTGGTTACTTATTAAATCCTCTAACAAAGTGATCCATTAGATTGGATTTTCAAATCCTCTAGGTATTTGCTTCTAACAAGGCATTTGTAGTCAATCCCTTAACTGGGTGATTCCTAACAGGATCAGTTCTTAACATGACTTTTGTAAAAGGTTTAACAGGCTTGGATCCTAACAGGGTGAACTTCAAAAGAGTTCAGATATTATCTTGTGAGTCCCATCTCACCATGGTTTTTACCTATTAGGGTTTCCATGTCAAAAATACTTGTGTCATGTGGTGAATGTTTTGTGGTTATGATATTATGGTTGATTTGATTAACTGCTTAACTATTCTGATAAGGCATGATAATCGAAAGCATTGAGAAATGCAATATATTGACATATGATAAAGCATCTGGATGTTTACAAGTTTACTGTTGTTTACTATTAAGTTGTTGTAACAATCAACCAGATTTTATTATGAGTATTTATAGTGGTATTTCATTTGATAAGTTTACTTTGTGTGATTGAGATTGAGATTGGAAGTTTTTATTAGTTTTTCTATTTACTGATTCACCCCCCCCCCCTCTCAGTAATCTACCAGATACTTATTCTTTCATCATACCATCAATTGGTATCAGAGCATCTCAGGCCCTCTAAAGGTATAAGCCTAACAGCTTGAGTAAAAGATCTACTAGATCATGATGAAGGAAGGTCTAAAGTTCAACAAAGAAAACTATAGGATATGGAGCGACAGAATGAAAATTTACATCAAGAGTCTGGGAAGTCAGTATTGGGATCATGTAGATACTAAGTATATTGCACCTCCTGGGATTCTAACTAATGATCAGAAGAAATAACAACAAGAAAATCATCAAGCATTGGAGGCTATTATCAGTTCCTTGTCTAATGTTGAATATGTAGATGTTCATGGTCTTGAAACTGCATATGAGGTATGGAAAAAACTTGAAGAGATTTATAGCGGTGATGAACATGTTGAGATTGCTAAAGAGGAGAGTCTAAGAGGAAAGTTTGATGACATGAGGATGACTGAAGGTGAGAATATCCAGCAGTATGGTCAAAGGACAAAAGAAATAGTCGGTGAAATTAAGAGTGCAGGAGGGAAAGTGGAAGATGCCATAGTGATCAGTAAGGTACTGAGAACCCTGCTATCGCTCTACGCTATCCGAGTTGCAGCTATTCAAGAGTTGAATTCCATTGACAAAACTAAGGTAACTCTTCACTCCATCATTGGCAAGCTTACTGCTTTTGAATTAAACGGTTATGATGATAGTGTACAGAAATCTGAGTCTACATTTAGAGCTTATGTTTCTAACCCATCTGTGAGAAAAAGTAGAGATACTAGTCATGGTTATGAATCCAAATCCAGCATAGATGTTGATGATGAAGACAGTTTAGTGGAGCTTGAAGCATTGTTGGCAAAACAATTGCCTAGAGGTACTGGTAAATATAGAGGTAAATTACCTTTGAAATGTTTTGCATGCAACAAGATTGGTCACATAGCGGCTAATTGTCCTAATGGTGAAAATGAAAACAAGAGAGATAAATTCAAGAAGTATAAGGGAAAAGGCAAGAGAGATTGTCTTATTGCTATTGGTAATGGTATCGCTGATGAAGAATCTGATGGTGATGCTAGTGAAGATATTTTGTTTGTAGCTATTAAGGAAGAGATATCAGACCAGAAGGCATTAGTACCATGATGGATAACTTTGATGATTGGATAATTGATAGTGGTTGTTCATATAATATGACCGATGATCAAAGCAAAATTCTTTCCTTGAAGGAATTTGATGGTGATGTTGTTACATTTGGAAATGACTCGCCCTACATGGTTAAAGGAAAAGGATTTATGATGCAGAGCCCTCATTGTATTCTGCCAAACACTCCAATATGTATGACACTGACCCCTCAAAACCACAATAGGATCCTATCAAGGCAAGGCTCTACAGAATTAGTTCAACACCTCTCAATCTCCAAGACTCATACTTACTCATATTGGGTAATTTGCTTCAACATACACTTTGAAGCCTCCAAGGGTTACTGACCATTAGCACACCTATTTTGGATCAAACATGACTCACCTGGACCAAATTAAACACTAGTTGTAAGGATTCAACACCATTCCCTATAACACCTTCACAATCAAGCCTATCGGCTAGTAGCCCTTTGAAACGGGTAAAGGGACCTTAGGTCCAAACTTTTCCAAACACCCTGAAAAAAAATTCATGGATTAAAATACCCTTTTGGGCCTTACACAATTCCCCAAAATGAGGGGTCAAGGTCTGACAAACAAAGGTCCGAAACCGGTGAAGGTCAACTGTCTTAAAGGGCTAATTGGGTCTCCATTTGTGAAGCAACTATGTCCAAATGAACAAACCATACAATCAAAACCCCATGAAAATGTGGGGAACCATAAACCATTATTGATTCCAGGGTTACATGCCTGGAATCATCACCATTTTCATTCTAGGGTAACTTTGTTGTTTAAGGACTAGGTAGCCACATAGAGATGTCTACCTAGGGTCGGTTCAAACACACACTTCCCTTGATCCTCCTACAAAATTCTTTTGGAATATTAGAATACACTAGCCATACTTTCATTTCACCCAATCCCATGAGTCTCAGATTGATAAATTGCAAGTTATGGCCATGGAGAAGCAAATACCCTAGGTAAACCCTGGTTTTCCGGGCACCTACAACAAAATTGGAATAATAGGAGCAAAACACACAATCTGAACCTCAAACCAAAGCCAAATCAAATGTGACTCACTATTCTAACAAATTCACATCATTGGGAATTAATCCCAATCTGTACAATGTCGTACCTCGTACCAAAACTCTAGAATTGCAGTAAAAACTCAGAGTTTCATTAGTTTGCAGTCATCAAAACTTTCTTCTGTATAGTCTCTACTTGGGAATCAGATCCTCAAGGTGTATATACCTCTCTACAACTTCTCTCAACTGAAAACAATAGGTTATAACCGTTGGAGGAGTTCAAACAAACAAAAATGCAAAAAGTGCATAAAAGTTGCTTATGACAACTTTTGACAAAGTTGTCAAAATGTCATTCCTAATACCTTGGGTTAAGACTAACCCCTCCTAAAACACCCTAGAAGCATTAAAATTACTAGGATACTATGAACTACACACAGTTGATCCCCTTTTGTCCAAAAGTCCTAATTGGCTTATCAAGATGCCAAAATAGGAGTTTGGCTCACAAGATGGGGTCTTTTATTACAAACACACAATGCATGATTGAAACATATGTAAAACATCCTAAAGACATGTTTGATGCCTTATCCTTCCTCCTCTGAGCCTAATTTATCAACTTCAAGGGGTGATCCTACACCAATTTATTTCTCTTAATGGGAAGAGCAGTGCAGATGATGTCTATTGGGTTGAAGGACTAAAGCACAATCTTTTGAGTGTGGCACAACTCAATGACAAAGGATACCCACTGGAGTTTAAAAATGGTATGTGCAAAATATTTGACAAAAAAGGTGAATTGATTGCAACTGGGAAACCTTAATTCTAAAGTTAGCAACTATTTTATTACAAAAATAAATGATAGTTGGCTTTGGCATAGGAGATTTTGTCATATAAACTTTGATAAAATTATTAAAGTGAGTAAGTCCAAGACAGTGAGAGATTTGCCTCAGTTAGAAAAAACCGGTTAATTCTCTTTACAAAGAATGTCAGTTAGGAAAGATGACTTCTTCAACTTTCAAAAGCAAATCCTTTTTAGCAGAGCACTTGTTAGATTTGGTTCATACAGATCTTTGTGGACCAATAAGAAAAAAAAGCATTCAAGGTGATAGATAGTTCATGATTCTCACTGATGATTGCTCAAGGATGATGTGGGTCACATTCTTGAAAGACAAGACTGATGCTTTTGGTAAGTTCAAGGCATTCAGGGCCTTAGCTGAGAAAGAGAGCGGTAAGAAGATAAAATGTCTAAGGACAGATCAAGATGGTGAATTTACTTCTGAGGAATTCTTTAGGTATTGTGAAGAGAATGATATCAAACGACAACTTTCTGCACCAAGGACGCCACAACAGAATGGTATCGTAGAAAGAAACAATCAGTCAGTTGTCGAAGCTGCTAGGACAATGTTGATACAAGGAGGTGTAGCAAAAACGTTTTGGAGAGAAGTTGTCAACATAACTGTCTACACAATGAACCAAGTTCTGATAAAGAGAGGTAAGGTAACGACTCCTGATGAATATTGGTATGGAAGATCACCTAATGTTATCTATTTTAAGATATTTGGAAGCAAATGTTTTATTAAGAGAAGTGATTACATTAGCAAATTTGAGGCTAAAAGTGATGAAGGTATATTTCTTGGCTATTCCACCAAGAGTAAGGCCTACAAATATTTTAACAACCGACCACAGAGAATTGTTGAGAGTGATGATGTTCGAGTGGATGAATTTCCTGAAGTCTCAAAAGGAACCAGTTCAGAGAAAAAGGATGTAGATCCTTGTATTTTATTTTTGGAACCAGAAACTATGAAATCTGAAACCGGCAAAGAAGATTTTGATGCACTTGTTCAACCGAAACAGATAAATTCATAAGAAGATGATGATAACGAAGAAGTTGAACCTAAAGATAATGATCATGTTATTCCTAGATATGTGAGACTGGATCACAATCCTGAATAGATTATTAGAGATAAGGATGTTGGAGTAATAACCAAAAGAAGAATCAGAGATAATTCTTGCATGATCTCAACCATTGAACCAAGAACTTCTAAGGATGCATTTGGTGATGATCATTGGGTTAAAGCTATGGAGGAGGAATTGGATCAAATTGAGAAGAACAACATATGGACCCTAGTACCCTGACCGGTAAATAAGAATGTTATAGGTACTAAATGGGTATACAGGAACAATTTGAATGAAGATGGTGTTGTAGTTCACAACAAGGCAAGATTGATTTGCAAGGGTTATGCACAAGAAGAAGGAGAAGTGGTGCATGAGTACCTAATTTTGAGTTAGTTTTGAGTCCGGTTTATATATTTTGGTGTGTTTGTTCATAGTTTGGTTTGGAGTGGTGAATAAGATTCTTCTCTTAGGTCTTAATTTTTTTTTGTAGTGCTTTGGTAGGGTGAATGTCCTTAGGACAATGCATTTTCTCAATTTTGGCTTGTAAGCCCTTGTAAGCCTGAAATGGCAAAATCTTGCATTTTGATGAAAAATGACTTGAATAGACTTGTTTGGCATTGGGACATGTCAATGTAATTTTTTTTTAGTCATCTTAGATGGTTTGAAGGAGAGAACCAAGCATGAAAGGCAAAAATGCACTGTTTGGCAAAAGTTGTCAAAGTTGCTTAACAACTTTTTGCAACGTTGAGCAACTTTTTGCATTTTTGTGCAAAAGGTTGGTTAGGGATATGATGGAGAGTTATTTAGGCCAAAAATGGCATATAAAATCTTTGAGAATCAATGTAATAAGGTTGTTCAACGCCTGGAATAGATTGGAATACATTTTGAGAGTAATTTTGAAGTTTTACATTGCATTTTGTCAAGAATAAGAGCAACAATCCGTACTTAATGGATTGATTGCATTGTTATACCTTTCTTATTGTTTTGTAAATGTTCTTTTAGTTATAAAGAAGCAATTTTATTAGTTTATTTTCAGTTTTGGATTGAATTTCTCATTTTGTAAGTTCTCGGCCTGAGTAAGGGTTTGAGAGGCCCAAACATGGTTCCTGCTTGAAGTCCTTTGAGTTCTTCTCAATAACCCTTGCGACTCGAACCATGGAACCTTTATATAGTGCATATAATTTCTATTTTCCTTTGGAGGTCATTGAAAGTCCAATGAGCATCATTTCCTAGGCGAGCTCAGTCATAGCCCGGTTAGGAAATGAATGAGATTATGCAAGTGTTTGCAGGAAAGAACAAGGTTGGAGTTGCAGAGTGTTTGGGATGAACAAGTGATGTGTGTCAAAACATATGTGTGAATTTGGAGGTGTGACAGATCAAGGAAGACACCTAAACCTTGGAAAAAGACCAAAACAAGCTCAAAACTACCTAAAACAAGCATTTCTCGGGTTCTGTACCTGTACAGTCAGACTGAGATTCCTAAATTCAGAAGTTGGAAAGTACTTCCAAAAGGGTATCCTGATAAACAAATATTTTGTGTGGGTCTTTGGAGAAGTTGGGAGGAAATCCACAAAAACCGATTAGGTAGGGTTAATTGGGGCTCTAGGGCTACTAGGCCTAGAAAGTAGGAAAAGGAAGGAGCAATGGAGAAAAGAATGAAACCCTCACTCAAAACCAACTGATTGACTTAGGAAAACATCACAAACACCTTCTACAACCCCTGCAAGCACTTGTGAGGATTTTTAGAGTATAAGGTTGGATTTACCATGGTGAATCTCAACCATGCTTGAGCAATCAAGGAGCACATCTGGATTGGGAGCACTCCTAGGGAACTTAGGTGTCCAAAATTGTTTTGAAGATATTATGAACAAAGCATGAAGCCCACTAGGAAAACATCTGACTTCCCTTAAACAAGTTGTAAGCTCTCTTTGAGTAACCTCCCCATCAAGAAGATTGCGGCAAAACTTTTGCACTAGTAGAAAGACTAGAAGGTGTCGGAACTTTACTTGCATTTGCAGCCCATAAGAAGTTCAAAGTATATCAGATGGATGTTAAGTCTATATTTTTTAATGGGATATTGGAAGAAGAAGTATACATAGAGCAACCAGATGGTTATGCTTTGACTGATGAAAGGCTTAAAGCAGACACCCAGAGCATGGTATGAAAGGCTTCATACACATCTGATGAAGATAGGATTTCTGAGAACCAGTGATGATAGTAACATATATCTCAAGTCTGAAGGAGATGAAATACTGGTCAGTGAAGTATTTGTTGATGATATCATATTTGAAGGTAATGATGTCATGAGCAATGGTTTTGCAGATGAAATGAAAAATGAGTTTGAAATGTCTTTAGTTTGGGAAGTAAAATTTTCATAGGCTTGTAGATACAACAAATGAAGCATGGTATTTTCATTACACAGTCTAAGTATGTGAAAGAGATTTTGAAGACATTTGGCATGAGTGACCTTAAACCAATTGGGACACCAATGGTTACAAGTTGCAAGTTGTCTAAGGAAGATGAATCTAAGTATGTTGATGAGAAGGAATACAAGTCAGTGATTAGCAAATTGCATTATGTTGTTCATAGCAGACCGAACATAGCCCATGTGGTTGGCATAGTTGCTAGATTCTAGAAGAATCCTAAGGAAACACATTTGATAGCAACCAAGAGAATTTTTAGATACCTGAAAGGTACTATTGACTATGGATTATGGTATCCATATGGAGGAAACTTTGATTTGAAGGTATACATAGATGTTTACTGGGTAGGAAATGTTAATGACCGGAAAAGCACAACTAGTGGAGCATTTTTTCTTGGAGGAAGGCTTGTTTCATGGATTAGTAAAAAGAAGAGTTGTGCTTCACAATCTATTGTTGAAGCTAAGTATGTTGCAGCTTAAATGAATTGCACACAGGCTATTTGGATGAGGCACATTTTGGAAGGTTTTAAGATGAAAATTTCAGAACCTATAAAGATTTTATGTGATAATACAAGTGCCATAAATATTTCCAAGAATCTTGTTTTGCATGCACGAACCAAGCACATTGAATTAAAGTATCATTTCTTGAGGGAAAAAGTGTAGAGCAAAGATGTTATCTTAGAGCATATTTCTACCAAGGAGCAGCTTGCAGATATTTTTCCCAAACCTCTACCTAAGACTACATTTGAGTATCTTAGAAGTCAACTAGGGGTTGTACCCCTTCATGAGGTTAGTTGAGCATGATGTTGATTGCATCAATCCCTGAACTACTTGCAGAATTTTACAAGGATTGGTGTAGTTGTGGATGTATTCCACAGGGGGAGCATCAAGTTGCAGTATGTTGTTGATGCACAGTGAAATTTGACATTACATGTTTTACTTTCAATTTGGCATTGCTGTCAAAGGGGGAGAAGAATTATGTGATTATAGGAAGGAAAACTAGTGACAGACTGAAGACAAAGAGATCATGTGAATACTTGGTAATGTAAAATAGGATTCCTATTCACAATCTAAACAATCAATCAATGATGTTGATATTTGTATTGCCATCAATGCCAAAGGGGGAGATTGTTGGCATTTGCATGAAGATTGCATTAATGATATGTTATGTTGTCATTGATGTCAATTATTTGGTAATGATATTGTTGATATTGTTGATATTGTCTTGTAACCGGTAGGAAGAGCTTTGTTAAGGATATTGTAAGCCGGTATGTAAGTTTGTGAGTTGAACTGGTAACCAATGTAAAAGGTTAAACCCTATCTATGTAATGTAACCGGTAAACCCTACCAGTTGTTTTTGTTAAACCTTAACCAATTAAGGTTGTTGAATTGGTTGTATTGGTTTATGATCTGATGTTGAGCAGTAATGATGGTGACACATATGGTCATTGTATGAAGACAAATTCAAAATGTTTTGGCGCGTTTGTTTGTCTAGGGAATGAGCAAAATGTATTGCATATAATGCAAAGCGCGTAATGAGTTACTGAGTTCGATGATGTTAGTTCTGATACTTAATGTAAAGTACATATGCCAATAGCTAACAAGATGAGAGGGGGTGGTGAATCATACAAACTTAAACTTCCATAAAATCAACAAATTCAACCTCGGTAACTTATACTTCAGCAACTTAACCAAAAACTATTAAACATGCAAACTTATGAACACAAAATCATAATAACACTCATAACACCAGATTTAACGTGGAAACCCAAATAGGGAAAAGGGATTTTGGACCCACTAATAAATATACTCTTTTAGAGTATGCTCGGTTAAAAGTAAATCCTATTAAAGATTACAAACACATTGCTAGATGTGACCCGGTTAAGGGATTTCCCTCAGATTTGTTAGGATCTTCACTTTGTTAGAAGTGACCTTGTTAAAGGATTTCAAACACTCACTTAGAATGTTACCTTGCTAGAGGGTTTACATATAAGATTGTTAAGTCCACTCGGTTAAGAGATTTTCTGTCACTTACAAAATAACAGTAATAAAATCTATCTGCAACTTCACATCTAAAATACTACAGTAGATTCTTATTTGCTCAAAACAATCTAGTCATATGACTTATCTTGTCCCTCTACTGGGCTCTCTACTCTATTATTCAAACAGGTCTACACTGTTATTCAAACAGGTCTACAAGCTTCTATGCTCGGTAATCACTATGTAGCATCCATGTGCATACACTTGCCCGCATACCTTGTTTATTAACAATTCCTTATTTATAAACAATTGCTAACCGCTAAATCTCCTTGATCACATTTCCCATGATCAATCTTAGCCATCAGATCTTCAAACTTGACTAGGTTCAATGTATCCCGATCTGAAAACGTTTTACCTTACCTCGAGACTTGCATTCCTATCTTGGAACTTGCATAAGGTTATTGTGGTTCAATCTGCGTTGTAGATCTTCCTGTCGATTTTCCTTTGCCATAGACCCTTAACAAACTTCATACACAGCATACCAATCATATATACATCTCCAGCTAATCATTGTCCTTCATTAAATAATGCTTTTATCCATCTCATGCGCACTGTCATAACTCGGTTGCAACTCGGTAAATACTAAACTTTACTCGGTAGACATTTCGCCTTCATTAACCGATATCGATAACCTTAGGGTTTACCGACTAGGTTCATTGCTTGGTTGCATAGTATATTATTAACCTTACAATCAAAACATATGTAGGATATCAAAACAATCTAAACATCATGATCTCATCATTGTCTAACTCGATAATAGTTGCCCATTGAATAACTTATTCCTCCCTTTATTCATCACATTCTTTCTGTGTCTTTTATGGACATCTTAATTCTCTTCTAATCAATCTTCTCAAGATATGGCAACATCATACTGAATCAGATAATCAATTTCTTGACATCAATGACAAAATAATGTTATAAAGATAGTTATCATCCTTCTTCAGTTATATCAATAATCTTCAACAACCTTCTCAATATCCTTATTGAATATCAACAATCTTTCTTACTGTAATGCCAATAGATGATGCGGTAATCAAGGAGTGGTTGAGGTTTTCTTAATTGATGTGTAGAGATTGCTATGAAATCCAACGGTCATACATGTACCGACTTGTTTGTAATATCGATGAGAAAATTAGGTTTTTGTTGTGTTACCGACCTAATTGATTTCTAATTAAGGTCGATGAAGTTATTTTGTTTAGTGTTGGCAAGAGTTGGCAGAAATCAGTTGAGTGTTTGGTTGCCAAACCAGATAATGAGTCTTCAGTTTGAGTAAAGGTAGATAGGAGCTTAAAAGGATCTGATCAAGCAAGTTTAGGGCTATTCAAACATATACATACACACACACACATACATATACATATACAGATACAGATACAAATATGTATACATATATGTATATGTATATGTATATGTATATGTATATGTATATGTATAGTATATGTATAGTATATGTATATGTATATGTATATGTATATGTATATGTATATGTACACACACACACACACACACACACATATATATATGTGTACATATGTATACATATATATTTACATATATATAGATACATATATATACATATACATATATACATATATACACACAAACACACACACACATATATATACACACACACACATACATATACATACATACATATCTATACATACATATATATATACATACATATACATATATATATATATGTATGTATGTATGTATGTATGTATGTATGTATGTATGTATGTATGTGTGTGTATATATGTGTTTGTGTGTGTGTATGTATATATATGTGTATGTATATATATATGTATATATATGTATATATGTATATGTATATATATGTATCTATATATATGTACATATATATGTATACATATGTACATATATATATATATATATATATATATATATATATATATATATATATATATGTACATATGTGTGTATGTACATACATACAAACATACATTCTATCAATCCCATGTATATCATATGTGAATCGGTGAAACACCACATAGTAGCGATTGTGGAGGTGGTCGACATGTGTAAGGGGGTGACCACCATAAAGTTGGTGCACCGTACTCTCAAGGAAATCACATAAGTGTAGCACGACTCGTGCATGACTAGAGAGTGCACAAGGTAAAGCGCCAAGGCAAGCTGCCACCCTTACCGTGTGGAAAGTGGAACAAATACCAAGTGTTGACCATGGTGATGTGTGGTATAAGGGAAGCTCTTAGAATGTAGTAAGCATTGAGTATTATTAAATCCTCCCTCTAAAGAAGGATATTTTAATGCCTTGACCAAGCATTGAACCATGTCAAAGGTAATTGGGCAATGTGTTGACAACACCCCATAAAGGAAAGATGGGAATGTGAAGTGGTAAACTAGGCATCAACCTAATTAATAGGAAAATCACTTTTCTCATAGGAAAGTATGCATTGGTGATATAGTTAGAAATGAGGTGGTCGATTATGGTAGGTAACTAGCATCGACCTATTCCTTAGGCAAAGCAACTATGTGTAACAAGTGCCTCCTTATCTATAGCATTTTGCATTGATAATATAGTTAAGTGGTCATGCCAAGTATAAGAAAGACTTAGTCGATAGGTATGTGGTAATTAGAGATAGAAGCTTAATTTTTTAGGTAAACGATAAATGATAACTAATCATCATTTGACTAAGTAATATTAGGGATGATTCATAGTAGTATTTTATTGGACGGGTATGTGTCGACTTTGTAATTAGAAGAAAAGCCACAGTCTTAGTGGTGGAGATGAGAGGGAGAGTGGTGGAAATTTTTTAGAGATCTTAATTATAGCATTAAATCTCTCAAACTTATGTATAAATAGAGGAGCTCACTTGGAGCATAGATCATCTCATCACATCTCATCTTTTCATCTCCATATTCTCTTTTTATTTTGCTTATTATTTTTTGTTTCCATTAATCGTCATTGAGAGAAAGATAATAGTTCAAGAATTGTGAGGGAACGGGCTAGTTGCTAATAAAAAGGTTGGGGAATTTTTATGTTAGTGGATAAGTTGTGAAGCTAGCATAATTGGGAGAAGAAATCGGTAATGCGTGGAAGCTATAATATAGGCATGAGGATTCTTCCTTTCTTTTATATTGAGATATGTTATATAAAGATTATGATTTTGCATTAAAGCAATGATTGAAATTGAGTTACTTGTAGGATATGCATTCTTGAGTTGATAGAAACTTGATAATCTTTATGATTAGATTTACGTATATGTATGTAATAGCTAAGATAGTGCTATGCAATGATATGTATCTATAGTATATAGAAATGATTGATTTGCTTAATCTTGGGATTAGGGCAATCCGTAGATGGGAATAACCTAGATAGTAATTCTATTATTAATCTTGTGGGAAAGGTATGGGACTAGAATAAATGGTCAGTTTACCAAATAGAGAAATAAATTGGGTGGACGTATGACTCTCACTCTAAGTATTGGGTGATGAATTCTTTGGCCAAAGTAGTGTAGGTTGCCACTGCCTACACTGTCGATTCACCATAATCCAAGTTTACATACTAGACAGGGAATGCCATACATGTAGGTTGTAGTCAATGTATGGTAGCTCTAGTTATGTAGGACACAACACTATTCTCATAAGGCTATATTATGAATAGGTTACCAAACCAAACTCTTCATCAAAGGGATGGGCCACTTCAGTTAGAAGACACATGGGGGACTGTAAAGTCTTGGTTGGGTGAAAAAATGCTCTTGCTCATGTAATTGGTGGTCGATATTTGAGGATGTATGCCAGCAAGAAGATGTGCACCATTTTTTTTCTCTTATGTTTCATTAAGCTCATATAAGATTTACATGTACTCATATATTCCTTAAGTAAATGGAATTTTGAAAAGGAAAATGTAAATACTTTAACATGTTTATGAATACGAGATTGTATATGATTTATGATGCAATGAAAAAGCTGAAATGGGATTTATTTTAAATATGCATCTTGTTTATGAAATGGAAATAGGAAAAAATTTATTACTTGTATGATGGTAATCTATTTCTTCCACGTGTGGGTTAAAACTTAGTAAATCATATGAGTAGAACAATGGGCATGTTACACTCACCTAGATATGAAGCATTAATGAATCATGATTGTCCCTATTCCATATTTGACCTTACTTAAGAGGATATTTTAGCACAAGAGGATGATATTATAAACACTTTCCTCAAGGTCTCTTTACCTTCTAGGCACCTAATTGACATCTCTTGTATAGATGAAGAATTAATTAATCCATCTAATCCTTGTCCCAGAGTTTTTCCTACTCATGAGGATACCTTGGAGCAAGAGGATGATATCATTAGAACTTTTCTTGATGCTCTCCCTTCTAGAGAGGAAGCCTTGGAGAAAAAAGAGCCCAATCAAAGTCAAGTCAATATGATTCATACAAATGAACATGTGACACCTTTAATTCATCAAGAATTGGCTCTCTTAGCAATTAGGAAGGTGTATATTCTTGATCTCCTTCCCTTTTAGTGTTGAAGGTGTCATATTTATTTGAATATCTCCTCTCTTTATGGAGGTAGATATATTTATAAAAATATTTCTTCCTCTCCCTTTGGTAGTCATGTATCCTTGATAAGGATCCCTTTACAGTATTGCAAGATGTTTCCTTTACAATGATATCTTCCTTGCTTAAATAGTTGCATCCTCTATAAGGATCTTCTTCCTAGCTTAGAATACATGCATTTTTGAAAAGGATATCTACTTGGTGTTGAAGATGTTTTATCTTTAATGTGAATCTCTATCATCCTTAAGATACCAATATAGAAACATGTTGACATCTTAAGGCAGGACATATAAGGCCTTTTTTTTTCATAGTCATTCATTGATGTGGCCCCAAAATAGTGGTGTTGTGTTACATAACCCCCCTATAGTTGTGGTTATCAATATTTCTCTAGCAATATAATATTTTTTCAATCATCTAACATATTGTTTCTTACTAGATCGATCCCCTTTACAAGTATATTTTATGCTTTCTCAGGTGTTGGTCAACTAGCATAGAATGACTTAATATTTTGAACATTTTACCATTTTACACTCCCTAAGCATTGGTCATCTAACATATAACAACTTGTTAGTATGACTTCCATTGTTGGTTACCTATCATAACAAATTTTTCTAGTGTAATCATTTATTGCACTACATAGATCACACAATATAATGCAACTTGTTGGCTAGTAGAATCTATACCTATTTTTCATGGATAACCTAGCACAACACAACTTTATAGCTAGTAGAATCCATGCCTTTAACATAACTCATCCAACATAACACAATTTGTTAGCTAGTTGAATCCATGCCTTCTCCATGGACCCTCCATGCACCCTTGTCTTATCAATTGGCGTATGCTCTCATCTCTTTTTTTAAGTCCACTTGTGCTCTTGTAATAACATTCTAAGAATGATATTAGTAGAGGAGACATTTTTTGCATCAAGGTCTCTTCAACTAGTTGACTTGGAACCTTTTGTTTACTTTAGTACTAAGATTGTTTTCTTTGTGGATAAATCAATGTTTTTTATGGGTTGATAGGATCCTAAGCTCAGGGTCTCGATCATCCCTCAACTTAGTGTCATCTTATCCTTATTTTGTCTTGGTCTTAGCTACTCTCTCTATTCATCTCTACTTTACAACAAGTACGAGTGTAAGTTCATACTCCCACTAAAGCGGGGGTTGAATTTAGTGTCATAAATTGTATCCCCCTACAATTTCACAATCTATTTTGCGCCCTTACTTTAGGATGCCTCCTCTTGGGTAATTTCAAGCCTATTTGGGTCTATCACACCCTATTATTGTCATATGTCAAGATTGAGACTAGATAAAATGTCCTAGATTCTAGTACCTTGACATTGCCCTTTTTAGTCTTCTTCTAAGATGACTATGGTGCCTAGTACCCTATTCCACTAGGACTAGGATGGCTACCTTTGTAGTCCCTCCAAAAGGGGTCCAAATTTGAATGTGTGCAAGTGTTGATTCCCACCATTTATGATCTGATCTTTGTATTTCCATTTAACCATTAGAAGTCAACCTAGATTGAGAAATAGATTGAGAACCCTATTTAAGGCAATCATCTATCATTCAAAAATCCATCTAAATATTTTTGAAGTTGCAAGTTATAATCCAAGCATTCATAGTTCCTTTATGAAGAGAAAATCTGAGTGTAAGGAGCAACAAGCTACAACACTCATCTAGAAAGTATTTTATCATGATGGATTGTGTTATGATTTGTCATGTCATTGCATCAACACTTGGAGGACTTGTCTAAAGAGTGTTGCGTCACCACCATTATTAATATTGATCTATAAGATTGTTGATTCAAGCACTTCCTTTAAATTTTCTCAACATCAAGCATTGCATCACCACCATTATCAATATTGAGGTATATTGCATTTCTTTTAAGGTTTCTAGCCTCTATCCTACTAGGGGAAATATCTCTTTCACATCATCACTATTGTATTGGAGGTGGAAACACCAACATAGGGGTTAAATTAGGAAAGCCCCTATACAACACAACATTTTTACCTCTTTTATGTGTGTAGGTTATAGATCTAATATTAAAAGGTTGTGGAATTTTGTACAATAGACTAAGATGCGCAATCCCAAACTGTTAATAGGTGAAAACCTTGGAATACATTGATTATCTCACATGACTAACAATTTTAGGTTAAATTTTAGAGGAAAGATCTACAAATCATCTTGATTTAGAATATTAAGCCTCAACTGATGAATACATCTCTAGGTCTAGAGCACCTATCTCAATAGACAACACTTTCAACTTCATATTTCAGTAACAGTTCTTTCTCTGCGTCTCATTTCCAATTTTTTCTTGTGTTTACTTTTTATTGTGTACCTATTTGTTTATGCTAAATATTATCAAATTTGCATTATTTCACCTAAATATTGTATAATCATAATCAAATCATATCCAATCATATCAAATCATAAAAAGGAACACTCATCAAAATATTTAGCTCTCCTTCAGGATTGAAATTGAACATAATGAATTCTTCCCTCAATGAAATAATAATACTTGGAAATGGTGAATGAATAAGTTCCCAGTTTGCATTTCAAGGCTAAGATCCCACTCCATATATTTCACTTCCAAACTTTGATTTGTTACTCTGCCCTCCAATCTTTAATTTTGTTGAAATAAAAATCAATATTGACTTCTTAGACCTTTTGGATGCTTTGAAAAAGATGGAAATGCCTCCAATACTATCAAAAATCTTGCGATCATGAAAATATCATACAAACATGTATATGCAAGCTAGATTAAATAGATGCTTATTTTCACTTTGAACTATTCTAATTCTCTATATCATACTAAGATGCAGGAGAAGAGCTTATCGGGTTTTTCATAAAAACATTAGCTATTTACTAGTCTCAAATCTCTTAAAAATTAGATAATAGAATGAATTATACTAGACAACAAGGATCTAATGCCATGTTAGATTTGTAGAACAAATGCTACTACTACAACGGGGGTGAATCAATAGTAGATTAAATTTACAATGCTTAAGCAATTTAAAAATAAAATTGAAAGGAATGCGACATCAAAAGGAAACCAAAGCACAAGAAATACATGGAAAACCCAATTGATTTTGAGCAAAAACATAGTCAAGGTGGACTTCAAAATTTGCAACCCTTTCACACATGAAATGATACTTTATAGATATATTCGTAGTGCATGAAAGAAGAATAGTGTTCTTAGAAATATTGATTGTACTAGAATTATCATAAAATATAAAAATAGGTTTATCATAGATCACCTTGTTAACCCTACTTTTTGAGGAGTGAAAATTGTTGGAATTCTTGTGTTAAACAATTTGAGTCGATAACGATATTCAACGAAAAATGAATATATGCAAAGAATGAATATGTGTGATTTCTTTTCATTTGACGAAGTCAAGAGGTCTAACCAATCAATTTCTTTAAAAAGAAAAAAATTATTATTAAAACCCATTTTAGCCTATGTCATGAGTCATAAGAAAAGAATCTTGAAGTTGTTTTAATGTTCGTATCATTCAAGAAATTTAGAAACCCCTTGATGAAACAACCTACTATCAACAATGTCTTGTAAATGTACCAATGACACAAGAAGCCTATGATAGGGATGGTCTTCCTATTCCATGGTTAACTATTAATTTTTGGCTTTGAAAGAGAGTAAAATGACTCGGACGGACTTCATTGCCGAATGCACCCTTATCCGTCTTTGTGATATGTAATGTGATAACCGTATTATACAATCAAGTTTGAAATATAGATTGCGGGTTTTCACGGCATGGAGGTAAGACACTTCAAAGAATGGTTTTGAGATTCTTACACTAGAAGCGACTCGCTTGGGAAATGTACACCATCGGCGGTTTAAGCCGGCAGTTAACCAAGTGTTAGCGGCAGGTTGGTAGAACAATCAAAGCGCCCATATCCACCAAGTTCAGAAAGTGAGTTGATTGTTATCACCAAGTTGGTAAATAACATAAGTAACCAATATGTTTTCACGCAAAGTTTTGACAACTTCTTCATCAGTAAGTTGGTGGAGTCCATATATAAAAAATAAAAAAAATAAAAAATAAAACTAATTCACTTTATTTCAATATTCCACGGCAACTTGTAGATGGAGATTAAACCACCGATAGATAAAGATCCAATTATCATTAATGAAGTGTTGATGGCTAGATTATCGCTAAGTTGAAAGCATCAAATTACCAATATGTTTCTTCGCATAACGTGGGAAAATTTAAAGTTGTATTGACCCCTCATGATAAATGTAAATAACTTAGCAATCGCCTCCATGCACCGGCAAGTTAACAAGATACCAATACATGCTAAGTTGTTGTTCTTATCAGCAAAGGATAATTTTAAAGAAAGAAGACCAAGAATCCCACGTGGTGCATAAAAGATGTTATTGTATCGTGCTTTAAGAAGAATAGCCACGGTTTTGTTTCATTATCGCTGAGTTGGTGGGAATCATCAAATTACCGATACATTCCATTCCTACGCACAACGTGGAAAAACTTAAAGCCATGTAACTGTTTCATACACCGGTGAGTTGGCCAACCTTAACAAGATGTCGATACACTTCAATTCCTCCATTCTCATCGGCGATATGAGAGTGTTTTAAAATACAATGCCTTTTCCTTAAACTTCCATATGGCAGGTTGAAAGCACCACGTGGCTTGTGAAAGATAACAAAGTTGGTTTGTAACTACCTCTGCCATCTGCTTTGCATGTCGATAGATATGCATGCTATCGTGCTCCCTAACTCCACTCGTAGGTATTGAAGATGAGATGTTTGAGTGCCTTGTATTCTGTAGATACATGGTATGTGTATCAGATGGTTCTCTTCAAAGCAATGTGAAGTATAAACGCCAAAGTTTAAATGCCTGTCATTGCAATAAAAACAGTTGTGAATAATATTCCGCCAGCCTACAACCGAATTGCATGATCCAGCGCCTCAAGAAGATGTCATCTCCAGGAATGAAATAAAACAAGTATAGATATGCACAAAAAGGATTTGTTGAAAAGAGACTTAAAGCTAGCAAGCAAATGCTATTGGAGTGTATAGCGCTTAATTCCACACAGATTCCTCCAGCATTCAGCAAACCATTGCCAATATGGGATCAGTGATTGCAGGATATAGGAAAATTTGATTTGTTAAAAAGGCTTTAGAAACTTGGAAACAAATGCAAGTGACAGGTTGATGCCAGATACCACCACCTTTGGAATTTTTTTCCACAGTTACACTAAGTAAATACAGAAAATAGATTCGATGTGAAGGCATTATTCAGTTTCAAGAAAATGCACTTGGCGGGTGTAGAGGTATTCATTTTCAAGTGAATGGAATTGCACGAATAGTGCCAGGCTCTGCGATTCTTTTGTGTCTGCACCGAATATGGGAGCTTTGGAGTAGGTTGTAAACATCCACCAAACCATCGATGGGAGGAAGATTTATGTCAGATATTATAGTTGGAAATGTGCTCCGATCGACCTGCATGCAAAAGCCAACAATGTATTTTAAAGATGTCATCATAGCAAGTTTTAAAGTTATTTATATATTGTATACAATGAGGACTAACTTTATAGAATGGCTCAAAAGAAATCTTATCTCGTGGAATGCATGAAATGAGAAATTTAGAAAAACACAGGTGATCAAATGGCAAGGTTTCTGTTAGATTTGTTTTAGTTTGAAATATCCTTCGACTTGCAGCATTTCAGAGAAGATGTCATCTTACAAATACCTGCTATAGGCAGAGGGTTCTCCAAACGTAAAGAATAGATATGCGTGATTACTTTCTGCACTGGCAGAGTAATGTGTTATAAAAGAGCTTTAAAGTCTTCTTTGTGATTAAAGAGGAACTTATGTAAGTTTCAGTTCAGATCGATATCATTCATGCATTGAAGAATACTGGTTCGGTTTACTTCAAAACCTATGCTCGCTATCACAAGGAACTTTAAATATGTTATAAGTATTCTTTCCAAATACAGATTGAAGGAGGAGTTGTGTCAGATATCATGAAATATGGAGAATAAGAGATATGATTTGTTTAATAAACTATCCCAAAGAAACGTAATGCAATGATTCTAACAGTAGCACGGTGTTGTTTTAAATGATCTTTCAAGCTTTCAACCCTATGGGATAAGAGGGAGTCAAGAGATATTTTTAAACATTGTTTACAAATTTCCAATTTGCTGCAATTGGTAATAAAAAGATGCTTTAGAACTTCTTAGTATAAGAATTTGCAAAACACATCATCATGAAATACAAGGCTCAAGAGTATGAGTATGCCCCGATGATCACCACCATGATTCCAGAGGTCCATGATACCAAGATTGGGCATATTAATTTGCAGGAAATCAAAAAGTTCTTCATGGAAAGCGACTGATCAAAGTTGTCCTGTAGAGTGGCAGGAAGCGGCTTGATTGAAGCAGCATGTTTTCCCATAGCAATTCAATGTACATATTTGATGATAGAATGCTCAAAAAGATATAATCCAGATGCAAGAGAGATAAGAGCTGCAGATGGATCCTTAATGGCCAAACTTGATGGAATTTCAATAGCTATTATTCTTCGTTTGCCATATAAGGAAAAGTTCACTCACATCGATAAGTAAAAAGCTTATAAATACTTCAGCGATAATAGAAGCAAATGCCTCAACAATCTGGCTAAAGAATGGATGGTTGCACCACGAGGAGGACAGTCTCATCTTCCAAAAACACTCCATCGTTCTCTTTTCATCAAAGAGATTTGTTACTTGATTTTGTTACTCCATAGAGTGACAAGAAGTCCTGACTCCACTGAGTTTGAAATGTGGATGTATCTCTTCATAACAGTCGTCTCTGCTGGTAAGCAATTCATTGACTGGGGCCATTTCATCAACAATTGCATACATGACTAGTTAGTGCACTTCAAAACAAGTCAACGCTTCCATATGACCTCTTACTTGATATATGCTATTGCTAATTTGAGGTCATGGCCAGGGTTAAGTACTAATGGTGTCCTGAATCAAGAAACTCAAGTTTACCATTATTACAAGCAATTGCAACTTGAGGAAAGCTTTGTGTATTTCAAGCGGGTGAATGATGCTTTCACAATGTGGGCAGTAAGGTTATTACAAGGAGACATTGCCACCAGACTATCAAAGGAAGCTGCTAAATTGATGAAGAAATATGGAAGTTTCTTCATCCAATTTCTGAGATTTACCTATCTTCGAGTAGGAGGATTTGAAGGTTATCCACTCAAGTTACCCATATATGTTGATGATAAGCTCATTTTAGTTGAGATTTGTCGGCAATTGGTTTCAGTTCAAAAGACATGTAAAGATAGAAAGAATAAAGGGGTAGCCTTTCCCATTTGTCTCGGGCACTATAGATGTGATTCAAGTTCAAGAGCAGATGAGACAGAAAAAGCTTTATCTAAGATCAACTTGTATCCATACCAGATGAGGTTCCCTTTTGATAGCAAGGGTTATGTCAAGAACAGCTTAAAGTTAGGCCCTGGCTATTTTCATTTTCCTAATCTCGAAGACTTTTGGGAGGATTGCGAAGATGAGTTCGAGGTTAGAAAAAGAGATTGGACAAGGTTAACTTTGAAGCAAATGAAAGATTTCAAGATGGATTGGACCATAGAAGGCATTGAAGATGATGGATCTGATTTGATTGATCCTATCTATTTTGAGCAAGTCCAGTCCCAGCCACTTCCAAGTTTGAATTGGGCAGATCCGGAAATGAGAGATGTCAGAGAAAGAACAAGTTTTGTAATCAAGAATTCTGAAGCCTGGATTAAGAAAAAGATTACTCAAATGACTGCTACCAGACCAACAAAGGAAACTCCAAGAAGGAAAGAAAGTCAGCTTGAGAGCTCTACGTCACTGCATTCTTCCCATACTCCAGCTAGGGATACTCCTTCTTACCAGAATACTCAAGGAAGTGATGGAGATGAAGACCCTCCAAGGAGGAACAATCTTCAAAACACATGTGGTGATGAACCCCGACAAAAGAGGAAGAAATCCAGAGCAAAAGACATAGAAGAAAATTCTATTGCAAGTCAAGTAAAGGATCAAGTTCCAGTGGAAATTCTAGATGACACAAGATTTGATGATGGAATGCATTCCATATCTCCCTCTGTTCCTATTGAATCCCTATGACAAGAAGCACAACAAAATACTTTAGTCATGGATTCATCATTTCCAAGCAATCCAAGTGATCAATTTGAAGAAATCAGAGAGGTGACTACAACACTGGTAGCAAGACAGGAAAACATCCAGGAGTCCACAGAAAATTCTTCATTCCCATGGTTAGAACAAAGTCTATTGAAGAAGAGGAAGGTAGAAAAGCTAGTGGTACCTGAATTTAGTAGCATATCTGATCTCTTTGAAAGAGCTGAAAAACCAAAGAAACTCAAAGTATCCTCAAGAATAAAGACTGATCCAAATTCAAGGAATATGTGCTTAGAGATTGCTCAACCCATATCTGAGAAGGATACAAATGAGGCCACCTCTGCGGACTTTGTTGTGACAAAGATTGATATGGGACCTTCTTCTCATGAGTCTGATATTCAGAACTTTAATGTGATGGCAGCCAGAATGGTGGAGAGAAGTGAAAAGGATAAGCAATCCAAGGATCAATTGAAACAACAAGTGCACACTTTGTCTTCTTACTTGAGATCCGTAGTTGATACCTCCACTATGCCACTAAGTGTAGATCGCCAGCCAATTATATTTACACCAGAAGGAGAAATTGAAAGGAATGTTATGGATAATCTTCAAAAGTACCAAGCCTATGGAAAGGTAATTGAAGGTTGGGTAGAAAAGGTCAAAACTCTTGCATGTGATTTCCTAGTCCAAGCAAAATCTATCCATGATGAGGCCTTAATAAAGAAAAATACTATTGAGCAAGACTTGAAGAATGTCAAGAAAGAGGAAACAGCTTGGAAGGAAATTGTGAATGATTTCAAACAAATGATAGAAATTGGAATGGACACCCTTGCAACTGAGAAAATCCGGCCTAGTAATGAAAAAGATTATCTAGAAATATGGATAGAAAGCATTAACTGGAAACTAGTGATCATAGATCAAGTTTCATCAGAATTAGAAAAGCTCATGCTTTTATGTGATCAAGTGTGTACCAATCTCCAAGGGCAACTCACTACTCTTCTCCCAGATGTGACATTGATGGAAGATTTGCAGGTGTTACATAATAGCTTCCAGAACATGGTAGATCGGCAGCTTTTTAACAAGACAAACTTCAATGAAAATACCATGGAAAAATTGATTGATATTTACTCTTCCTTGAGAATCTCTATGTCTCAGATACTCAGCATGGTGACAGAACTAAGTGGAATTCATAGAAACTTGAAGACATGGAAAATGAGGATAGCCAACATCCTAATTCCCAAAGAAAAATCTGTCACTTCAGTCATCTGACTTTTCAGAATCTTCAGAGACAAAGGACCTGGACAACATAATGTGCCTATAGAAGCAACAGCCTCATCGGCAGCGCAAGGAGTTAGCTTAGAATAAGTGCAGAGTTGCATTTTGTATAGTCTTCATTTTTGTTATGTTACTCGCATCATGTTTTTGTCTTTCTTTGTAAATAACTCTCATGATCGAGTTTCTCTCTCTCTCATCTCTATTTCTGTATTGTAATAAAAGCTAATCTTGGCTCTTTTCATATGAGGTAGTTATCCTAAGTTCTCATTTTGGGTAGTTATTCTAAATAGTTATTTTTCCCAAAGTTGAGGAAGTTATTTCAAGTAGTTGAGGAAGTTATTTCAAGTAGTTGAGTAAGTTATAAAGTAGTTATAAAGGTGGTTAGGGTAGTTACCTCAGGTGGTTACCACTTCACCTATATATACCTCATTATTATTCAATGTGAAGGGATTCCACTTTTTCACAAGCTTTGTATAAGAGACTTGGATAGTGTTATTCAAGCAATTAAGCAATAGAGATCAATTTGGATGTGTGTTCAACTTATTCTCATGGGTTATTATCAATGTTCTTATGTTTAATTGATAATTACCTAATGCTTTCCCTTTAACATTGAATGTGAAGAAGTTTATTTCAAGTTGTGGTATCTCAAACTTGATTATATGGAATTTATTTTAATCTAGATTCATACCTTATATGGCGTTCAATCTTTCTTTATTGTTCGTTCTTTAAATTTTCAAAAAAATCCAAATACCCCCATTATACAAGGGAGCTGCCCCTCTCAAACGCAGAGAAGAATTAACATTTCTTTGTGATTCTTCAACTGTTGTGAATGCTTTGTTGCTAATTACAGGGCAAAATAGAGTTTTTCAAGAAAGTTTCTTAAATCAACAAATCCGTTTACCAACAGATCACCTTCAAATACTTGAGAGTTTGTTTCATCCACAAAACCTGAGTATAATAGAAAACTGCAGCAACATACTCAACCTCGATAGTAGACAAAGTTACTGACTCTTGTTTCTTGCTTAGCCAAGAAACCAACTTATCTCCCAGAAATAAATCACCACCACTAGTGCTTCGTCAATCATCGACACAACCTAACCAATTTGAATTTGTATAAATTCTCAGAGTGAAATCATCAGTTCTTGGATAACATAACCCATAATTCACAGTAACCTTTAGATACCTAAAAATCCTTTTTACTACATTATGATGAGAAACCTTGGGAGTAGACCAAAAATGAGCAACCATACATACAAATTTCATAATGGAAAGTCTTGATGCGGTAATATATAATGAAATGCCAATCATAGACCTATACTATGTCTGACTTATATCTGGTGATTCATCACTTTTACTCAACTTACAACTAGTGATCATTGGTGTACTTACAGGTTTATAATCGTCCATTTAAAATTTCTTAAGAATATCTTGGATATATTAAGTTAGAGATAAGAATATACCTACATTCAACTAAGACGCTTTCAACCCAAGAAAAAATGAAATCTCACAAATCATAGACATCTTGAATTATGTTTGCATTTGGGTAGCAAAATCTTTGCAAAAATTATCATTACTACCAAACACAATGTCATCAACATAAACAACTACCACAAACACACAATCATCAATTGACTTGAAATATAAGTTGCTACCTGCATTACCTCTGCTAAAACTATGTTGAAGAAGATGTTGATCAAGCTTGCAGTACCAATCCCTAGGAACTCGTTTTAGACCATACAAAGCTTTCTTCAACCTGCAAACATAATCTTCCTTTCTTGGACACTGAAAACCTTTTGGCTGCTCCATATACACCTCCTCTTATAGATATCCATTAAGAAATGTAGATTTAACATTTATTTGCCAAATTTTAAAAAAATTATGAACTGAAAAATGCCAAAAACATTCGAATAGCTTCTAACTGGGCTACAGGAGCTACAAATGTTTCTTCAAAGTCAATTCCCTTAATTTGTGCATGCCTTTTGCACACAACTCTACCCTTATTTCTAAAAATTTTACCATCCTCATTCAATTTGTTTCTAAACACCAACTTAGCACAAATTACATTTTTATTAGTAGGCCTCGGAACTACACTCTATGTTTCATTTTTCAATATCTGGCTTAACTCCTCTTTCATTGCATTAACACAATTTTCATCTTGTTGGATTCATTATAAGACAGGTTCAAATTTAGATAATAAAGAAAGATATACCTCTTCATTATGCTATTTGGTAACTCTTTTCCGCGTTTGAACCCCATCATCTCTATGTCCAATGATTTGCTACTCTAGATGATTATTTTTCACAAATTTGGAGGGAGACCTCCCATTACCATTTTCAAGAGTCACTTTGCCATCATTTTCAAAACTTGTTTAAATAACATCACGTTCAAAGGAATTATTCTCAGAATCTTTAACAATATTTTCATATTCTCTTTCAACCATAGGTTCTTCAAAGCTACCTTCCTGCACTAATTCATCAACTTTTACATTAGCACTTTCAATGATCCTTTTTAATCTATTGTTATAACACTTGTAAGGTTTACTATGAGTGGGATAATCGATAAATATGTCATCATCACATTTAGGACCAAAGGTGCCCAAACTATCTTCATCCCTTTTAATGAAACATCTACTTCCAAAAAATTTCAAATACTTAATAGAAGTAGGTCTATCATAGCATAATTCATAGGGATTTTTCTTACTATTGGCACTCAACTGATCTTTGTTAAGTGTATATACTTCCATGTGAATTGCTTCCACCTAAAACCTGTCAAATATTTTGGCTTCGTTAAGAAGTGTTCTTGCCATCTCTTTGATAGTTTGATTCCTTCTTTCAACCACACCATTTTGTTGTGATGTTCTTGTTGTAAAAAAATGTCTTTTGATACCATGCTTTTCACAATATTCATTAAACTCATTAGAGATAATCTTACCACCTCTATTTGATCTAAGACATTTAAGTTCCAAACCACTTTCTTTTTCAACCATAGCTCTAAAAAAATTAAATCTTTCATATGCCTCTGGTTTTTCATTCAAAAAATTTACCCGTCATTTTGGAGAAATCATCCACAAATATTATAAAAAAAAAATATTTCTTAAACAATTATTTTGAGTGGGACCACATAGATCGATATGAACTAACTCTAAAGGTTTTGAACTTGAGTACTCCTTGGTTTTGAAACTTATTCTTGTTTGCTTTCCTTATTGGCATTCCTTACAAATAATATTGTTAGGCTTAACAATCTTAGGCATGTGTCTCACTAAATTCGTAGAACTAATTTTGAAAAAATTATCCAAATTCACATGACCTAATCTTTCTATGCCCTAACCAACATTCATCATTTTGACCCAACAGATATTTTTTACCATAGAAGGAAGAAACAAATAGGTTTAACCTCTTTTGTAAATTGAATTGTTTAAATTAGGGTAAAGTGTTAGAAATGAGAATAAAAACACAAAAACAATAAGCTACAAATGCGAGACTGAGCCACCAACTCGGAACTAAAAAATATAAGCATATTTGGATCTGATCCCCGAAGGAGCTCCTGAAATGTTAGGATCGTGGTGCTCGTTGTCCTGGTCCTTCAAAATTTTCACACAACATTTAAGGGGGATTGATTCATCACTGTAAATAATGCCTATCCTGAAGATTGTAGCTCTAGAACTATTTTCTGCACACAAAAAAAGGGTAAATAGGTTGAGAATAGGGGTTTGCTTATGTCAAACCCCATTTTTGGAATTAACCATGAAATAGAGATAAAAGATAATTGAATTGTTGTAATGAAAGATTCTCCTTTTGAGGGAGATTCTGAATAATGATTGAAAACCAAATGATATACTCCTTTGTGAAGTTTTATTTGTCTCCACATGGGATTAGGGTTTCATGAAGTCTTTGACAAAATAGAATATGAATATCCACTTCAATGCTTAAATTTTGACTCTATTGCTGCTCCAAGGCTTGAAGGAAGACTAATTACTTTCTCACTTGACTTGAATGTTTGATTGCTTGATGTTGAATTGAATCTCATGTGTGTATGTTATGCATGGATGATCGAATGGGAGGGAAAGCCTCCTTTTATACTTGTCAATCAAAAAACATATTAATTTTACGACATGAGCCGACACGGGGATAACTTTCCCGTCAATTTTTGAAATGACAAAAAGGGTTTAAGGGGGGACCAAATAGGGAGGACCAAGGTGTAGTTCCCTAGTCCTATTAAGGACCAAGGTGCCATTCCCTGGTCCTATTGAGAACCAAGGCGCCACACCCTAGTCCTACCCATTTTTCGCACTAGGATAGGGGGCTGAGTTGATGTATGAGGTCATATTTGCATGGTGTGAGAAATATCAAGTCCCAGTGAGGCCTAGGTGCACAAAAACTAAGGGAAGGACCCAAATGTGGTCAAAATTATAAAGGGGTACAATTTTAATGCTACATTTAGCCCCCACTTTAGTAGGAGTATGAATTCAATCATATTCTCGGTAAAGTACAAGGGTTCACATTGAAAAACTTTCACAAAGTCATCAAGAAGGCAAGATACACCAAGCCCCCAATGGACTTTAGGATCTTACAACTTCGATAATGAGATAAAAGGGGCATCACAAGAGAAAGAGAAAGAGAAAACCACGACTATAAACCTAGTAAGGTTCTCTTACTATGAATCATAAAAATAAAAAATACCAAAATTACGAAGCAAAAAAACTAAGTTTGTTAAGTAATCTAACTATCAAGATATGCAAAAGAGAGATCTCATTGAGCAGAGTGTATGCCCCCACATAAAAGCGATTCCATACACCTCATCGGGAGCAATTGCTTTCAGGTAGGATACACTTAAAAATACAAGCACGTTATCACAATAATATGCCCCCAAAAAAGTACAAATCAAAGGATAATGATCACAAGACATAAAACATGGACTTATTTTACTTAACTCTGGGGTCAGTATGCTTTTTATGATAAATAATGTATATCATGTATATTTATTTTTATAGAATTGCCTTCATCCCCCAAAGAAAGAAAAACCACCATGGAAGAAGGGCACATGTGTCTTTTGAGTCAACATGGGAGAGACCAAGAGAGATCTCGATGCTTTGCATCATCCTTGAGTAGACAACAATAGGGACAACAAATAGAAGAATTGTGAGAGAAATAGAGGAAGATCACAAACAAGCAAGAGAGGATGGAGAGAGAATCTACAACATGAATGAAGCTAATCATTCAATTCATCCTCCTCCAAATATTGCTCATCATCATTTTGGGAAGGTGGACAACATGCAAGAGGATCCACTTCAAGTATGGTAAATGGAGCTATAACAAGTTCCAGACAAGGACCATGCTCTAATGATGAGTCACTTTGTCTATTGCTAGGAGCTAGGATTAATGCTTTTTAAAATTGTTTAGATAAATAATTGTCAACATCAACATAATCATATTCATCATCTGAATTATTAGCATCAACATTTTCACCATGAACAACATTCTCATCTATTTCATCATCAAGATTAACAAAAATAGGAGCTCTAATAGAAATAGAACTTGAACCATCATTTGTCTTAATCATTTTACATCTTGGAGATTTAGATTGAACCTCTTGGCTAGGAGAAGGTTGAGCAAATTGTGTTATGTCAATAGTTGGTGTCTTCAGGGAAGAAATGGTTTGAGAAGCAAGTTCATGAGCCCTAGCATGACGTCTCTGTCGACATTCTCTTGCACAATAGTTTTGTTTAGTTTTAGCCAAAGGTTGTGAAGGTTTAGGTTCAACGGGCATAGACTTATTTTCTTCTTTTAAGGAAGGATGCATAGGAAAAGGTCTTTTAGGAGATGTCAGGCGCTTTCCTTTGTAAGATTTAGGAGGTTGAATCACAACATATAAATAAAGAATGTGCTTGAGTTGAGGGGACAACTCAACAATAAATTTGACAAGTTTTACTTTGCCAATAGCAATCACTTTTTGTACCTCTTCAATCATTTTTGCAGTGAGCTCTTTGTCCTTCAATTTGCTCAAATATTCAAATGCGTCTACTCCAGAAGTCTCTATTTTAGTTAGGTTCATCCAGTTGAATATGGATGGCTGCATCTTTTGTCACTATAGCTTCAGGTAGCATATTTGTTAATAGGGATTTCACCTTTTGAAGTACTGTAGCGTCCTAAAATTGCGACACCTGCAATTTCGACTGCATTTGGGTCTTCACGATGGCGATGCAACACGGAACTTGAATGGAGACCCCGAAACTTGTTCATGACATAAAAAACTCCATTTTTCAGCACCCTGGCCTGATCCTCCTTGCACCCTGCTGTCCCTGGAGGTGGGACCATGGTGCCCAGCGCCCTAGTCCCTGGCCCTATTTTGGGCCCGGTCTCTTATGGGGCTTCGGGTCTTTAAGTTTGCAAATTGGAAAATAATGTTTCCTGGTCGGCCTAAGGTCGGGAAAATCAGTCTTTTAACCCTAATTGACAAGTATATAAACTACATTTCCTCTCCCATTTTGGTAGATGGAAAAGGGCGAAAGCAATATTCAAACATTCAAGCATTCAAGCATTCCTTCAAGCAATTGAGCATTCTAAGTCTCCATTCAAGGCTAAGTGTTGCATTCAAGACAAGGATTCAACCATTGAAGAGGAGATCACATACAACATACAACATACTACATACATTACACCTTTGCATGTAAGAATACAAACATTCTTACAACAAGGTATCAGTACTTGTTTACATTACAAACATTTACATTTACAGCATTCTCATTTCTTGGTTAATTCCAAAACCAGGGTTTGACCTAAATGCAAACCCCTCATCCCTAACCCCCCAATCATCCTCTCTTTTCTGTGTGTAGGTTGTAGGTATGCGGCTGTAATTGAAGATCTGGAATCCTTGTGCAGAGACGAACAGATCCACCTTCGTTTCGCGGATTTTTCGGAGGACCGTGTGCACGCCGGGCGCCATCATCCCGTCAACTTTCACTCAAATTTGCAGAACAGCACCGTCTCGACATTTTACTGCTAATTCCAGGTCCGCAGCTTCATACCATATCCCTATCTCTGTTTATAAGCGAATATTTCCCACTTTACATGCATTCCTAGTTCAATCTTTCTATCTACATTTCTTTACAAAAGAGGGTATCCTTGATGTCTTAACCCTTGAAACTCATCCAATCTTGCATTACGTGGGATTGGATCTTGTGGGTTTCAACCCCTCTTTTGAATTTAAAGTCTTTCCCAAGTGAAAACCATCAACCCTAGTGACCTCCCTTCTCTCTCCTCGGAGTTGGGGAGGGGAGAACGACTAGGGTTCGATTTTTCCGCTTTACATTTTGGTGAACCCGACGTGAACATCCTCATTCTAATTATTCATGGTTAGATCTAAAAATTTTGTGCCCTTAATTACATTTCCATGTTTGATCTTTTGCAAATTTTAGAGGCTAATTGCATAAAAACCCTAAAATTTTCTTTTTAAGTAATTAAACTTGTGAAACGTTTAATTGTTAATGCTTGTTTCAGATCTACCCTTCTATTGCAAATTATCAAATCATATTTGTGCTTTAATTCTGAAAATTAAGTGGTTAAGTGTCAAAACCCTAATTTTTAGAACCCTCTTGATTCAACCTTTGACTGATAATTTCACTAATCAAAACACTTCCAAATCGGCTGTAACTTTGGATTCCGCAATAAAATCACAATATCTCTCATCCCTGAAAATTTGGAAAAAAGTTGCGAGGACCATGTGCACCCCGAGCGCCATCGTCCCCGACATTTTTTCTGAAATTTCGGGAGCTAGATCTTACTGTATTTTTCTGCTAAAATCCAGAGTTTTGGCTGATTTGATCAATTTTAACACTTTCAAAATTAAAGTCAAAGTTGGTCTAGCGATTGCTTGGTTTGAGGCTTCTAATCATTCAAAAATTGTTGAAATTGAAATTCATATCAAAATTGTGTTTCTTACAGTCCTAAATCTGAAAAGTGTGTTAGCATTCATTCGAAATTTCAGTGCTTTATTCAAATTTTTTGCAGTTTCTGACTTTTGAAATTAAGTGTTTAATTACAACAACTTTGATTTCCACTTTCAAATTTGAATTTTGCATGAAATCGAGTCAACTTTTAAATTTCAAAACTTGCATTGCTTTTAGCATTCCCTCTAAAATCATAAAATTCAAAATTTCAGTTTCCCTCTCTTTTTCAAAATTCAAAATTTGCATTTTTCAACAATCTTGGTAGGGTTCAATTTTGAGATTGCAACTTTAATTTGGCCTATCTACAGATCGTAAAATCACTCAATTTTTTCAGATTAGCTTTAAAATCATCATAACTTTCATCCCTGAAAATTTTGAAAAAAGTTGCAAGGACTGTGTGCACTCCGTTCGCCACAGTCCCGAACATTTTTTCCCAAATTTCGGGAGATTGTCCTGATTGCATTTAACAGCTTAAATCTAGGAGATTGGCTGATTTTATTGAAATTTGATACCTATAAAATTCAAAATCTTCTCTCTCTCTTTAGTGCATGAGTTTTACAACAATAAGCCCTACTTACACTATTCCCGTTAGACGAAGCCTTAGAATTAAGTCCTTCCAAGGTGTAATTACCGAGGAGATGGAACCTAATTTGAATGGCCTTTTTAACGAGGACATGGGTAATTCCTCTAATCCTCTTAATGATGAAGAATATCTCCATGAGGTTTCTGTAGAACAACTTTCAAAATTGGATAACCAATTTGATGATTTTCGACAATGGATGTCTCAAGAATACCCTGATAGTCAAGCTCTTTCATTAATTGAGGGTCTGAAACGTATGGTTCAAAGTGATAAGAATGGAATTGATATTTTGCATGGTATTGCACACATTGTGGATTCAAATGTGATGCCGATGAAAAGTTGTGCCGAAACTTTAGGTTATACACAACCTCCTACTCAAGTCAATCATTCTATTCCTTTGACGACTCCTATTGCTAGTATACCTACTTTTACATCAAACATAATGACTACTTCAACACAAGACATTCCTCCTATGATCACCAGTCATGGGGGCAATCCCTCTTCTTCAATCAACCCTCTTCCTTCATTCAATCCGACTTCTTCATTCATTCCTTCAATGATTGTCCCTATTTCATCTCCACAAATGAACATGACGCAAGGGGGCAATTCGTTTAATCATTCCATTCCTCCTTGTAGTGTTCCTCCTGTCCAATCATCTCCTATGACTAACTATCATAGTGTCCCACCACCTTACTCTCTACCTTCTTTCAATAACATAACACCTCCATCACAATCTAACACGTCTAATATGAACTCTTCGACTGAAGCGACCATTAACAATCTTGCACAAACTGTCTCTTCTTTACAGCAACAAATTGCCTCTATGAATCAATCTAAGTTTAGTGTGCCCACATTTGATGTTGCGAGCCCACTTTCTCTTGACATTGTTCGAGCTATCCCCCCTAAACATGTTGAAATTCCACATTTGGAGCTTTATAATGGTAAGGGTGATCCTCTAACACATGTTAAGACATTTCAAACGATATGTACCAATTTTGCTTATGACCAAAGATTGCTTGCAAAACTGTTTACTAGAACATTAAGAGATAAAGCCCTACAATGGTATTGCTCGTTGCCTTCTTATTCTATTACTTCTTTCGAACAACTTGCAAATTCTTTTATTCAACAATTTCAAAACAATATAAGTCCTAAAGTTACTTTGATTGATTTAATGCATTGTAAACAAGGTGTTAAAGAAAAAGTGACCGATTTCATTGGTAGATATAAGCATTTGTATGCTCAAATTTCCTTTCCAGTGCCTGACAATGATATTCAAAGAATCTTTATTTCTAATTTACAAAAAGATATTAGAGAAAAACTTCTGTTTTCTGAGTTTACTTCTTTCCAACAGTTGTGCGCAACTCTTCACAATTATCAACTGATTGTGAGTCAAGTGGAACAAGCAAATCCTATGGCTCCGAGTGATAAGGGTGATAGTAGTCAACAACCATTTGGGAAGTTTAAACCGAACAGAGAGTCCATTAAATTCAATGAAAACATCATCAACAACAATGTAAATGCAGCATCAGGTGTGCCTCCTATTTCTAAATTTTTCAAGAAAGAAAGAAAATTTACTCCTTTGAATGAATCATTGCATAGTATTATGAATAAGTTATTGGAACAAAATGTGCTTACCCTCCCTCCTATAAGGCAAATAGATCCTACAAAGATTAATTCACCCTATTTTGATAACAAATCTTTTTGTCAATTTCATCGTCAACCTGGGCATGATACTGAAAAATGTTTTGCTTTAAAGGGTAAAATTCAAGATTTGATTGATAATAATACTATCTCTGTTTCTGGTGTGAATGATAAAGGCAACACATCTGTAGCTCCTCCTAACCAAAATCTTCAGATTTTTACTGATCCATTGCCTTCTCATACCTCTAATGCGATTGATACTAATGATTCCTCTGTCTCACCTGATGATCTTGTGTCTATGACTCCGAATGTGATTAACTTTGTGGAACAGCAGAAAATCCCTAAAGAACCTTCCATCACATTTGATTCTAGTGAAACTATCAGGGCACTTGATGGTCCTTTATATATAGTTGCAAAAGTCAAAAATACACCTTGCCGTGGAGTGCTTATTGATCCTTCTTGTATGGTTAATGTCATTACTGAAGAATTTCTTTTTACTTTGCAATTGAATCAAGTGATCTATGATGAAACAAATGTGGTTGTGAAAACTATTTGATGCATTTTCTTCTCCTGCAATTGGTTCTATTACATTACCTATTGAGGTCCATAACAAACCCCTTGATGTGGACTTTGCTATTATTCCATCATCTGAACAATTTCGTGTGAAGCTAGGCTATCCTTGGCTATCTTCCATGAAAGCTATTGCTTCTCCTATTCACAAGTGTTTGAAATTTCCCCGTAATGGTGAAGTTGTTACTGTCAATCATAGTCTCTTTAAACCTGCTGAAAGAACTTCTAGTGTTCCTATTGATTACTTTTGGCCTAAACAATTCCAATCTCTTCCTCCGCGAAGTGATCATCTTTTTAAATCTTATCAAAAGTGGAAAAAAGATATGATCCTATCTCTAAGTGAACCTAGAACACCCAAACTTGACATTCTTATCATTCTTGAGAATGAAGTTCTTCCTTTGAAAGATAAAACTAATGTCTTTCCTCAAGAAGATTCCCAACCCGTTCCTATGGATGTGACTATGCCTATATCTAATAAACTTTCTAAAAGTAGACCTATACCTCCTCGTCATGATGGGCTTGGTCTCCTTCCTAAACCAAATATTCCTCCCTTATATGGAGTAGTTCCTCCTCCTTCCTCTTATGGAGAGAAGAGAGCTTCCTCTTCTCCTATTGTTCAACCTAAGAGACCACAACCTAAACACCCAAGTGATAAGGATGAGAACATTCCTCCTCCTCAATCTCCTCAGCTTCCTACTAAGACTAGACGAAATCGTTCTGCACGTGAACGCCGACGAAAGCATCATCTTAGAGCTCAGGCAGCTGCTTCTCAAACTTTGCAATCCCCAAAAACACCTTCAACCAGTATTATTTCATTTTCTCCTCAGCCGACAATTGAGCCAAAATCTCCTAAACATAAGATGCATGATGGTCTTGATCCTGTGCGAGTTAAAGATCCTATTTTTATAAATCTTGATGATGATATAGATGAAAATGTTATTCATGATGAAAATGTTACTCCTGTTCATTCTGATAGTGAATATGAATATGTTGATGTTGATAACCATTTATCTAACGCATTTTCTAAAGCACTTATCCTAGCTCCTAGACAAGAACACCGCGGCTTGGGATATGAACATAGCCCTTGTTTGGATCTTGTGATAGCTCCATCTGCTGTGTTGGATGTTCCTCCTCTAGCATGTTTCCTACCTTCCTGAAATAATGATCAGCAAGATCGGGGGGTAGATGACGTGCTAGACTAGTGTCATTAGCATAGCAGACTCTCTCCTCCTCTCTTTTGTTACTTCTTCTATGTGTTATTTTCATTCTTCTATTTATTGTCCTTAGTGTTGTCTACTTGAAGATGATGCAAAGCATTGAGATCTCTCTTGGTCTCTCTCATGTTGACTCGAAAGACACATGTGTTCCCTTCTTCTAGGTGACCTTCCTTGATTGGGGAATGAAGAACAATTATGCATACATACATATGATATACATGAATTATCATACAGCATACTGACCCCGAGGAAAGCGAAGTCACCTTGTGTTTTGTGTTTTGTGTCTATTATCCTTGGTCTTATCTCACACTTGGGGACTAAATCCTTGTGATAACGTGCTCCTTTCTCATTCTTATATGTATCACTACCTTAAAGCAATCACCCCCGGTGAGGCGTGTGCGATCGCTTTAACGTAGGGGGGCATACACCCTGTTCATATCTTTTCAAGATACTTGAAAATTTCTTGACAAATTTAGCTTTGCCTTGAAAATTTTGATATCTTTCTTGCATGACTCATAGTGAGGGAACCTTACTACTGATAGTCATGGTTCTCCCTCGTGATCTTCCCTTTTACTTTGTCAATCGAAGTCGTAAGATCCTTAGTCCACTGGGGGCTTGGTGTATCTTGCCTCCTTGACGTGGTGAAAGCCTTTTCAATGTTGTTTCCTTGTACTTTACCAGAAGTATTGGCGTACGCTTATACTCCCGCTAAAGTGGGGGCTAAATGTAGCGTCCTAAAATTGTGACACCTACAATTTCGACTGCATTTGGGTCTTCACGATGGCGATGCAACACGGAACCTGAATGGAGACCCCGAAACTTGTTCATGACATCAAAAACTGCATTTTTCAGCACCCTGGCCTGATCCTCCTTGCACCTTGTTGTCCCTGGAGGTGGGACCATGGTGCCCAGTGCCCTGGTCCTTCAGGACGAGGGTGCCCAGCGCCCTGGTCCCCCAAGACCATGGCGCCCAGCGCCCTGGTCCCTGGCCCTATTTTGGGCCCGGTCTCTTATGGGGCTTCGGGTCTTTAAGTTTGCAAATTGGAAAATAATGTTTCCTGGTCGGCCTAAGGTCGGGAAAATCAGTCTTTTAACCCTAATTGACAAGTATATAAACTACATTTCCTCTCCCATTTTGGTAGATGGAAAAGGGCGAAAGCAATATTCAAACATTCAAACATTCATGCATTCCTTCAAGCAATTGAGCATTCTAAGTCTCCATTCAAGGCTAAGTGTTGCATTCAAGACAAGGATTCAACCATTGAAGAGGAGATCACATACAACATACAACATACTACATACATTACACCTTTGCATGTAAGAATACAAACATTCTTACAACAAGGTATCAATACTTGTTTACATTACAAACATTTACATTTACAGCATTCTCATTTCTTGGTTAATTCCAAAACTGGGGTTTGACCTAAAGGAAAACCCCTCATCCCTAACCCCCCAATCGTCCTCTCTTTTCTGTGTGTAGGTTGTAGGTACACGGCTGTAATTGAAGATCTGGAATCCTTGTGCAGAGACGAACATATCCACCTTCGTTTCGCGGATTTTTCGGAGGACCGTGTGCACGTCGGGTGCCATCGTCCCATCAACTTTCGCTCAAATTTGCAGAACAGCACCGTCTCAACATTTTACTGCTAATTCCAGGTCCACAGCTTCATACCATATCCCTATCTCTATTTATAAGTGAATATTTCCCACTTTACATGCATTCCTAGTTCAATCTTTCTATCTACATTTCTTTACAAAAGAGGGTATCCTTGATGTCTTAACCCTTGAAACTCATCCAATCTTGCATTGTGTGGGATTGGATCTTGTGGGTTTCAACCCCTCTTTTGAATGTAAAGTCTTTCCCAAGTGACAACCATCAACCCTAGTGACTCTCCCTTCTCTCTCCTTGGAGTTGGGGAGGGGAGAACAACAAGGGTTCGATTTTTCCACTTTACAAGTACTTTGTTTTTCTTTTGAATAGCCATTTGTTTTTCCTATTCAGCTTTGGCTTTGCATAGTTCACCGAATTCAATGAGTGCTTGCCCTTTTAATTTGGATATGTCTACATTTGGCAACACTATTGGTTTTGACAAATCTAATTTGAAACTATGGTTTTTCATTTTCTTTTCTTGAGCTTTCACCGGTTGAACTAACACAATGGCTTGGGAGGCTTGTTGACCCTCGGTAGGTTGCTCGGTAGAGGCAACACTTTTGTCGGTTCCTGTAGCCTCAGTTGTGTTTTTTGGTGCTTCTATGCTTGGGGTCTTGGTGGCAACAGTTTTAGTGCTAGAAGGTGCTTGAGAAGTATGTTCCCCGGGGCCTAAGAAGTAGCTTCTCCTTTTGTAGACTTGTGACCCTCTATTCCTTGTTCAGTATCCTGAGGGGCCGCAGTTGAAACAGGCTGAGTGACCAAAGGATAGGGCTGAATTTGTTCCAAAACTGACTCACTGGATACCAGTTTGGCATATGCATTCCCTTCTATCATTTCCTATTCTTGTGCCTTGGTGTCCATGATATCCTTATCAATTTGTATAGTGTCAGCAGGGTCTTGCTTGATGATATCAGGATCTTGCTCGGTGACATCAACTATTTCAACTTCAACTTGCTCACTAGCATTCTTGATTCAAAAGATTTCCTGCCATTTTTCCTTGGTCGCATTCTCTACATCCAAATAAAGGCCATTCATCATTTTCAAGGCTCTTTGCTTGACTAGGAAGTTTGTGTGGTAGTTTTTCAAATGTTCATTGATCTCATCTACTGACATGTCTAGAAAGAGATGTACCAAACTTCTTTCTCTCATCTGTTTCTCTAAGTCCATAGCATACTTCCACCTATTATCAATATGCAAATACAACTCTTTTGGAAGAGAATTAGATACTTCTAATGGGACCAATCAGAATTTCAGAAGTGTGCAGATGACAGGTTCTTCAATTTGTCTCTTTTCTGCATTAGTTTGGGGTCATATTTTACATATCTGAATGCTCCAAATCCACCATATTGCTTCAGATTAGCACAGAAATTATCAACACTATGTACATATTCCTTTTTACTCTTGACAATCTGAAATTTACTTTTGTCTTCAGATTCGGTGTCACTGGACTCTTTAGTCAAAATGAGTCTCTGAGTAGATTTATTATAAGTTTTTGTTACCTTTGGTGTGGCAACATTCTTTGGTTTTTTAATTGGTGACACTGCAGATGATCTTGTGTTTGGGTGCTTTACTGAAGGAGTCGGTGATACCTTTGATGTATCCTGTTTCTTCCTTTTCAAAACTTTCCCTTTAGGCAACTCGGTGCTCAATGTAATAGTTGCCTCTTGGGCTTCAGATTCCTCCTCGGTGATGACCAGAGTGCCCTTGATAGGTGTGGAGGAAGAACCTTCTCCAAATTTCTTCGTTAATGCCTTGATCATTTTTGTTGCTTTCCTTGTACCCTTGGGTACTACAATACTCATCTTAACTTTCTCTTTAACTTCTTCATATGTATCGTATCTCAGCTCGATATCATACCTTGGTAATGTAAAAAAAGCATCTATCTATTGTTGTGTGATGTCAAAATCAATCTCATAAACCATAGGTGGCAAAGATTGAGTTCTCGGTTCCACGGCATTAACATAGCAGTAGTCAGTGTCTACTTCAAAGCATATGTCATCCTTGCATTTCTCTACTAACTGGGGTGGAATTCTATACCTGTTATGCATCTTTTCTTGAAACTTGCTAAAGTAATCATCCATAATATCATTAAAGTTATCACCTAGCCATTTGATGAAGTCATTGATTTGATGGGTGATTGGTCGGTGTAGCTCCCAAACTACATTACCAACTAATGGAAAGAATTTCTCAAAATAGAAAAACATGCATACCAAAAGTGATCCAATCTTCTTCGGCTTCCTTATGTTGTTTAGATTCTCAAACAGGTTTTTCAACAATACTTCGCATAGATCAATTTTCATTCCTTTCTTCACAATTTTATATGCTAAATCGATTGCAGCACAGGGTACACTATTTTCCCTTGCCAATTGAAAGAAACAATAACCTATTACTCTAATGGCAAACTTCAGTTCTGCATCTATGACATTGTTCAATTTTAGTCCTCTGCAATCAGATTCAACTGTGGTTAAAGTGATCAATTCCTTTTGTGATATAATTTTTTGAGCTCGAGCATGATCAAAAATAGGGTAACCGATGATCAAGTGAATGATTTCCTTGGTGATTTTGAATGGTTGCTCCTCTAACCACATGAAATCATCATGAACTCTGCTCAGAACAAATCTAACCCACTGGGGTTTGAAGACATGGGGATAGGTTAGGGCTTCGGTCAATCCCTTGATTTTAATGTGTTCATACTTGCTATTCAATTTCCCATCGGTACACAATTCATCATATGTGTCCTTGATTTCAACATGACCTAGTTCCTCAACATGACACTTAGTGAAGAATCTGACATCCTCAACTAGTAAAACCCTATCCAGAATGAGTGAAAATGCAGTTTTATCATCCAGTTCAGATGCTACTTTGGGAGTTAGAGAGTATTTCAGTGAGGGCTTTTCAATGTTCTCAACAACAACGGGCTTCTGGATCTTAGGTGCCATTTCAAATTTCGGATAATCACTTAACAAAAGATCCTTAGGGTTTGAAAACTTTTAAACGACAGATGGTTTCCACTTAACAAATGTAAAACAAATATTCACAACTAATATGATTAGTAAACTAGCTTGACAATGCGTTGTGATTGATGCAAATACCTTAAATTTCTCTTTGAAGGAGGTTTGATCGCCTTTGAATCGCTTTGCTATGCTCTCTGAAAACTTGGTAAGTGTAAAATGACCATGCAAAAGCTTTAAGTACACAATATACCTTATCAGGCTTTGTGCAGTTAGGTCAGAAGATATTAAATGCACTCGATACCACTTCCTTTTTTTTATGCTTTTACCGAGTAGCCAGACTTCCTATATTTACCGACTAGACAGGCTTCCAAAAGACTTGATAAAATTTCAAATTTCCTAATGCATCTTTAGTTATGCATATTTTGAATTAAGTACATGATAAAATAGGAACTGTTAAGATTTAACTTTTGAGAGAATGCAGTCCCTTCATACCTTTACCGATTAATTTGGAATAGGTGCACCTAGCTCGGTAGATAAGGTGCGTTCTTCATTTGACACAATTTCCTTCTTTTTCCAAATCATCTGTAATTTGCCTTTTATTTTCTCAGTGTCTCCTGTAGGTTGATCTCTGCAATCTCTAGCCAAGTGTCCAACTTTGTGACAATGAAAACATGCCGTACCAAGATTTCTCCATGATCTTCGGTTGTTCATTTTAAACCTTATAAAGCAGTTGGCACTTATATGTCCATATCTTCCACAACATTCACACCATATTCTTTTATTGTAATCCCATGGTACTATAGAATATTGTCGGTTAGGATCTGTGTGTGTTCAGTAGCCTCTAGTATTTGCTCGGTGTGCAGACCACATATAGTTCTTTTGCTTAAACCAACACTTCTCAGTATTATGTCCATATCTATTGCAATTTTTACATAACCCTTTGAATTTTGCCTTCTGATAATTGCTAGCAGACTTTGTCCTACATTGGTTAGATGTGTGACCATATTTATTGCAATTGTGACAATAACCATTAGACCTAGTGACATTCAGTTGCTTACCTTTTCTGATTTGGCACATATTAGCAGTATGTCCTTGTTTTCCACAATAGTTGCAAATATGCTTCTTTCCTTTGATGTTCTTCTTGTTTCCAGCTTCCTTTGATGATTCTCCTCTCTCGGTAGTGTGGATTCCCTTCTCAGTAGAGTCTTTTCCTTTGTAACCAAGTCCTGCAACTTTGTTGGGTCTTTTTGTATTCAGTTGCTCATCCAACATCTTTGATGCTTCATAACTCTTCTTCAGTGTTTCTTTGGATTTCTTCTCTGTTTCAAATTCATCGGTCAATCTTGATAATTCAAGTTTTAATGCTTGATTCTCATCATCTTTCAAGTTTGCTTCATGATGTGCATAACCCAATTGATCTGACAGATTTTGTTGAATCCCAGTCAACCTTGTGATTTCATCATTCTTTTCACATACTAATGCTTCAAGTTGTTGTTTTTCTCTTTCTAGATCTATTACTTTATCCTCGGCTATCCTCAATGCATCAAGATTTTCAGTCATCTGTGTGCTGAAGTGTTCATGTCCTCTTTTCATTGCTTTTAGCTGATCAGTCAGTGCTTTGTTCTTTTCTTCTAGTTCTCCAATCATCTCTTCAGTCTCTTCAGATATACTGTTCTCAGATGATGTCTAAATTTGTTCCACTAACTCTTAAGAGTCCTGCAAATCATCAGATAATCTTCTTCTGACTTTTAATTATTTTTGCATTTGTCTTTGCATGTCTGCAATCACTTGATTAGCATGATCCAACTCTTCTTGCAGATACACAATTCTCCGAGATTGTTTATAGCCTTCCATTGATAAGATCTTTTTCTTTAGGTTGTTAATCCCTTTTCCAAGATTGAAGCTCTGTTACCAATTGTTAGGCCCAATATGGAAAGCTAATGTACTGAGAGGGGGGGTGAATCAGAATTTCAAATCCTTTCTTCAACAATAACTTTACTGTTATGTATAAACCAAAAACTGATGTAACATAACATAAAGCTAAAACAAATAAATAACAATCATACATGATTCACTCCATAACACATATATTTTGGTTACGCAGAAACTCTTGGTTAGAGAGAAAAATTGTGGTGGGGATGGCACCCAAAACTTCACTACTGCAATAATAAAGGTTGCTCGGTTAGAGCTACATGTTTAGCTATTTCTGATAGCTTACCCTATTAGGAGTATCAAGATCATTAGATCTACCTTGCTAAAGGATTTTACAACACTTATTCTAAATGTTGCACCTGGTTAAAGGCTTTACAATTTATAGACGTTGTTAGAGTCTTTTACCCTGTTAAAGGTTTCTCTTACAAATCAAAATATTAAAATAAAATCTTTACAAATATCTACAACTTCACATTTGAAATGTTATAGCAGATTCTATGTGCTCAAAATGAGATTACCTTTCTTATAGCATACCTCGGTAATCCATAAAGTAACTCAGTAAGCCCTTCTGTGTACTTTGTACCTTGACTGTTCTCTGAAATCCTTCTCGGTGACCTTTGTGTCTCTGACAGTCACAATACTCAGTGCTTCCTTATCTATTGCACATGTCTTGCTTCATATATCTCTCTTTATCTGATCCCAATTCATGTTGTATAAATAGATCTCTTATGTCGGTGATCTATTTCATTGCTTCGATCTTACAAACATGATTTATCGAATGAATAACCATACAAAATATTTCATTGGATACATGACCTCAAAATCATACAAAATCTTTAAGTGCAATTTCCAATGTGATAACGGTTCTTTGTTCCTCGATCTTGTAACAAGTTTCCCATGTGTGTCTAGGTTCAATGAATCTGGTAACACGTTTCACTTGGTGTGTGTTAACTCGATATATCATTTTTTCTACTCGGTAGACAGCTCGGTGTATACTAGGCTCTGTGACTACTTTCTTCTATAACCGACTGCTCTGTGCTTACCGACTGAATATTTCGGTAGTAGTAACTGACTAGAGTATATAGAATGACTTTGGATATAAAACTAATGGCAACTTAGTAAGTAGTAACACCAAGTCCATCACGAGGAGGAGGAATAGGTCTATCCTTAGGAGGAATAATATTCTTATCTTAAGGAGGAAGAATAGGTTTATCCTTAGGAGGAAGAGAGAGATTATATTTAGGAGAAAGAATATGGTCATTGCTAGGAGGAAGACTAAGTATTGGATTTCTAGGTTTACTCAAGGATAAAAACATGTCATTATTCCATCTTTGATAAGATTGAAAAAGAGCATCACTTCGAGGCTTAAGAGGTTGGAATTGTTCAGACCAAAAATAATCAAGATTAGCATCTCTTTGCCTAATCGTGGGTTGGTATATGCTATGATTAACAGTTATAATTTTATCATCATGAGGAAATTTCAAACACTTATGAACAATCAAAGGGATTTCTTCCATGGAAGAGAGCCAAGGATGTCCCAACTTCACACAAAATTGTTCCAATGTAGGAATAATAGCAAAATTAACATCTAAAGATTTAGTACCAACCTCAATGGGAAGAGTAATATAACCAATAATAGGACAATAGAAACCATAAAAGACTCTAATTATCACATTATATTTATCATATGTCACTTGATTCAATTGTTAGGTATAAAAAAATTCTTCAGTTATAACATTAACCATACAAGTCGGATCAATGAGCACCCCCCGTGAGGGTATGTCTTTGATTATCGCAATGATATATAATGGGCCATCAGGTGCTTTTATAATCTCACTAGGATCAAATGTAATGCATAAGCCCTCGGGAGGTTCGGTTTTATCAATAAGGTTCACCACATTATTAGACTCAAGGCCAAGATCAGTAGGAGGGAAGGCAAGTTGATCAGTCTCAATCACATTTGTGGAATGGGAAGGTAAAGGATTAGTGAAAATTTGAAGATTCTGATTTGGAGGAGCTACAAATTTGTTTCCTTTATCATTCACACCAACCACATATATGGTATTGTTATCAATCAAGTCTTGAATCTTACTTTTTTAAGGAATAACACTTTTCAATATCATGACCGAGTTGATGATATTGGCAAAAAGATTTGGAATAAAAGTAAGGTGACAAAGGATTTGATGTATCAAGTGGTTTAATAAGGAGAAGCTTCAACATATTCCTTTGTAACAATTGTGTCATAATATTGTGCCAAAGATTCATTAAGAGGGTAAATTCTTTTCTAAAATACTTGGACAAAGGAGGCACACATGTTGTTGCGGTTGCTACTTGAGTGTTGTTGTTGCCATTGAACTTGATGAATCCCTTATTCGGTTTGAATTTTGCAAAAGGTTGTTAAGAACTTTAACTTTTATCAATTAGAGCCATTGAAGGAGATTTATCCAATTGACTCACGGTAAGGTAATAATTGTGAAGTACTACGTAAAGGAAGTAAACTCAGAAAAGAGAAGTCTATCTCTAATATATTTTTGCAAATTTGAAATGAAAATTATTTGAATATCTTGATCAAGCACAGGAAAAGCAATTTGTGAATACAAATGTTTATATATACCAATAAAATCAATCACTTTTTCTTTAACGCCTTGCTTACAATGCATCAAATTAGTCAAAGTAATCTTAGGGCCAATATTATTGTGAAAAATTTGAATGAAAGAATTAGCTAATTGTTTAAATGAAGTTATAGAATAAGGAGGCAAAGAACAATACCATTGCAAACCTTTATCCCTAAGCGTTCTAGTAAACAGTTTAGCCAAAACTCTTTAGTCATGAGAAAAGTCACTACACAAAGTTTGAAATGTTTTCACATGAGTTAATGAATCATATTTTCCACTATAAAGCTCCAGTTGAGGGACTTCCACATGTTTAGGAGGAACATCATGAACAATGTCACTAGATAATGGGCTTGATACATTAAATGTGGGCACATTATACTTGGATTGAATCATGAAAGCTATTTTTTGTTGCAAAGAAGACATTATTTGGCCTAGATTATTGATGGTAGCTTTGAAGGATGGATTGAAATAGGACACTTTAGATTGAGAAGGAGGAGTAACATTGTTGTACATATGAAGGAGGAGCTTGAGAATAATGAGGTAGGACACTATGGTAGGTAGCTATGGGAGATGATTGCACAACAAATGGAAGACTCACAGGACGAGGGATGAAGAAATTATGATTAAAGGAGTTGCCCCCTTTACTAACATGTGTAGGCATGACATTTTGTGTAGAGGTAGCCATGATGTTAGATGTAAAGGCCGGAACACTAGCCATAGGAGTAGTCATAGGAATGAAATGATTAACTTGACTAGGAGTTTGTGTATAACCAAGGACTTCATCATAACTCTTCATATACATTATATTTGTATCAACAATATGAGCAATACCGCGCAACAAATCAACGCCAAGTTTATCACTTTGAACCGTTCTTTTTTATCCTTCAATCAGTGGTAATGCCTCACTTTTCGGGTATTGTTGACTCATCCACTGTTGAATATTTTCAAATTGATTGTCAATCTTTGCCAATTGGTCAACGGAAACCCTAGTTAGTTATTGATCCACATCATGAGTATTAGAGAAAAAATAAGGATAAACGAGATCATTTGTACGATTAGAAGAACCATCAACATCCTCATGGAACAAGATGTCTAAATTAGGTTCCATATCCTCGATAGTTAAACCTTGAGAAGCCTTAATTCTACAACTTCTTCTCACATGGATATTATAGGTTGGACTAATAATAGTAAAATGCACAAAGGAGGGAAAATTTAAATTTTGAAATTTGAAATTTGAGACTTGAGTTTTGGAATTTAAACTTTAAAATAATTAAACAATGCAAATTCTTGTAAAAAAGATTTTTCAATTAATTAAGAAAAAAAAATATTTTAAAAAGTTAAATTCATAAATTGGAAAGAGCGTGCAACCCACTAATAAATTTAAATTTAAACATTAGGTTTTTTTTTAAAATAACCTCTTAATTTTTAAAATTAACTTGAAATTGGATCTAAGATTGCAAATTTGAATTTGAATTACCATTAACAATCATATCTGAAATAATTAATCCAAAATTAAGCAATTCACAAGCTCAATTTTAAATTTGAAAATTAGGGTTTTTTAAATTAATCTCTAATTTTTAAAAATTCACTTGGAAACCAATCTTGTAAATGAAATTTTGAATTTTAAATTTCAAACACTCAGATCTAGGAACATAAATTATAATTAAAGGTGTAAGGATTCGAGTTCACCAAAATGTAATGGGTAAAAAATTAGGGTTCCTACCATAGAAGGAAGAAACCACCAATTTTTATTTAGGGACCAATTACAGTCAAAAGAGAGATGGAGTCCAATAGATTTAGAACTAAATACTAATTGGATTCAAGGTGTGAATTTGTTTAAGGGGGGACCAATTAGGGAGGACCAAGCCGTGGCACCCTGGTCCTATTGAGAACCAAGGCACCACACCATGGTCCTACCCATTTTTGGGCTAGGATAAGGGGCTAAGTTGATGTATGAGGTCATATTTGCATGGTGCGAGAAAAATTAGGTCCCAGTCAAGCCTAGGGGCAAAATAGGGGCGAAAACACTAAGGTAAGGACCCAAATGTAGTCAAAATTGTAAAGGGGTACAATTTTAGGACACTACAATTCCAATTAGTAAAAGTAGTGAACTTACTCTTGTCATCTATTATGTGATTTGAGAAACTGTTGTCTATTATCCAAAGGTTCTATATTTTCACATGCAAATCAACCTAAACAATCATGGATGTCTTCTCCTTTTTCCATAATTTTTCTACTTCTCTATTCAAAAACATATCAGTTCTTTTTTGTTCGGCAAAATTTATGTGACAATTCCTTGCAATATGACCAATATTCAGACATTTAAAAGAGATCATATTGATATATTTTAAGGAACCAAAAGGATTTAAACTAACAAAATTGGTTTTCCTTCTTAATACTACTCTACAATCAACTCCTTTATGACCAAAGTAATTACAAAGACTATTTAACCATAAAAGGATAAAACCTATTTATTGTCAATCTTCTTGTGGAAGGATGTGACTAAGAACACCTTTTCTATCTCTGAACCTTAAAAAATCCATCCAAATTTTCTTAATTGGATTAGTACTGAATACTAATTGGATTAGGACTAAATACTAATTAGATTCAAGGTGTGAATTTGTTTAACCTCTTTTGTAAATTGAATTGCTAAAATTAGGGTAAAGTGTTGGATGTCATGCCCAACTTTTGGGCACGAACGGAAATTTTTTTTAAAAAAAATACTTAACTAATTAACGACTTACTTAACAAATATAATCAACTAAGTGCGATTAACTTAAATAAAATAATGCATTTTGGGTTGAGTCTAAACTATATTTGTATATAATGGGTAATTAAACTCAATTGGGAAACATGGTTTACTAAGTTATCAACGAGCTATTATTTCTCCAAAAAGGGTAATCACTAAGCTTCATTAAATAATCATTAAAATCTTAAGTATAACGCTTAAACGTTCTAAAATTTATCTTACCTTCCTAGCCCGCTAGGATTTCTAAGTTTAATTACCAGCGTAAATTAAAACACCTTATTTAATTGAAACCTCCAAAATTTACAATGCTTCTTAATTAAAATTTAAATGAACTCTAGGTAACGCTACCAACTACAAATTTGAGTTATCAAATGTCTACAATAACTTAAAATTACTTATATATATATATATATATATATATTTATATACATACATATTGGTATGTATATATATATATATATATATATATATAAAAATATACATATATGCTTCTCTTTTTTTTTTTTTTTTTTTTTAAATATTCTTTTTGTTACCATTAACCAATTTGCTTATTTAGCCGTCCATATCAAATATAATTTTCTTGTAAATGTTTACACATATTTATACACATAATATATATATATATATATATATATATATATATATATATATATATATATATATATATATATATATATATATATATATATATATATATATATATATATATATATATATATATATATATATAACTATTCCTTATCTTACCATTTGCAAATTTGTTCTCCCGGGGGAATTAATTGTAGGGATTTGAACCCCCTTTTTTTTTTTATTATATTTTTTTTTCCCCCCCCACCTCACACATGTTCATTTTAAATCTGTGAGTGGGGTTGCCCTAACCCGAAATTAGGGTTAGGGCGAAACGAATGATATCTATCCTTTCCCCCCCCCCCCCTTTTTTTTTTGTTTTTTTTGTGTTTGGTTTAGCTGCCGGGCGGAGTTAGGGCCGAGCGGGGAAATAGCCTTAATGCTCGCAGCGGCCGAAGGCGTTTTGTTTATTACCGCAGCGAGGAGAGGGGGTTTGGCGGAGCAGGGGAGGAGTGGGCCGGCAGCGCGGAGGCTCCGCTGGCTGCGGTCGGCGCCACCGCAGGCTGCGGCTCCCCGCAGGCTGCGGACGACGCCGCCCGCAGTCTGCGGGTGCTGCAGGCTACGGCCGCCGCCTCCCGGGAGCCGCGGCTCCCCCCCCCCCCCCCCCGCAACACTTTGCACCATATTTTTTGTTTAAACGTTTTTTTTCGTAGAGTTTAAAACGGGTTAAATACCCTCGGAAAACTTGTCTTATATTAATTTGTTACTGCGATGCTAGATGCGCTTTCCTGCTAAATCGGTGTTTGAAGGGTATGAAGTATGCACAGCGTGAGATTTATATATATATATATATATATATATATATATATATATATATATATATATATATATATGTTAATAAGGTGATTATAATAAATACAGGGTTGAAAATCAACCAGAATATATATATATATATATATATATATATATATATATATATATATATATATATATATATATATATATATATGTATATATATATATATATGTATATATACATATAGGTATATGTATACACATATATATATAAATATATATATATGTATTTATGAATATTTCATGGGGTTTTCTTTCTGTCTAACAGATTTATATGCTATAAATTTATTTTTTTTTCAGACATGATCCAGTTTATATATATATATATATATATATATATATATATATATATATATATATATATATATAAAATGTGGAAATAGGTTTAGTAAAGCACATTTTTGTTTCTTTATCTGTTATAAAGCAGATTAACAGAATAGCATGAAAATAAATAAATATATATTTCTTTTTTTTTGCTACTTTTTAAAACTAAGATCCATTTAGGCTTTCCTTTTTTGTTTATTTTTATTTTGTGTATCCCTAAAATGCATTCAAGGGTTCTACTAAGGTGATTTGCAGAATTAATAGTGAGGGGAAATATATCTTAATTTGTAAGCCAAATAGCTAAGACTACACACAAGAAAATAGACTTTTTTTGTAAATTTCTTTGCAGTATTAAATAGAAAAATAATGGACTGTTTTCATTTAAAATTTACAGCAACCTAGTTTCATTTATTTGCAGAATACAAGAAAAATAAAATGCATCTACTTCTCCTTCTTTGTTAAACATAAAAATTTTCATACAATCTAATACACTATTTCTTTCATTTGCAACTAACTAAAATAGGGAAAACATCATATATTTCATTAACAGATATAAATACAAATGAGCATGGTTACAAAGGGGTTTTGAAATTTAAAACAACTACATTTTCCTTTTCATGATAATAGAAATACATTGCTTCATTCTTTTTTTTTTGTAAATAAACACACAATGACTTTCTCTTTCTTTTACAAGCTAATGTTGAATACAAACATTCTTCTTTCCTTGTAAATAAACACTATCTAGCTCACTTTTTCTTCCCTTTACAAACCCCAATAGTGAATACATTGTCCTAATAACTCTTTCTGCAACATAAAACAGCCACATAGCTCTTTAATCCATCTTTTCCTATTCCCATGCAACCTGCAATAAAACACATTTTTGACCATGGGAAGCTCACCTCCCAGCCTAGGCTTACTAGAAGCCACCCCCGAGCTTGGAGAACCAAGCACTAGACGGGTTACAAACATGCAAACCCCACAACAAACATAGAAAAACATTTACATTCAAATATCCCTTCCCAAGCTACACATTCACCACTTTCATGGTGACTCTTCCATGGGTGGAAGTGGACCAAGTACCTATGGGGAGAATGCATGCCAAAACAATACAACATAAGCCACCTCATGGCAACACAAATGCAACCAAAAATACTTCCTCATTCCTTATGCCCCCCAAAAGGCTCATGGCCATATTTACTCCCCTTATGACCCCCAAATGCATACACAAGGCTATGCATCAAGGGTCACCAAGGACACCCTTGAGAACACTCTCCACAAGGAGAGCCTCTCACCCATGGCTGTCATACTCCTTCCACCCCAAGATCTTCCTACCCTCCCAAGAGTAGGAGATCTTGGACACTCCCAAAACAATAAGAACACAAACAAAATACAAAGAAGAGAACTACACATTTTTAACAATAAAAACTTCATAATACACATTCTTACAAACAACTCTTTTCTTTCACAAAACAACACAAACTAACATTTACAACATAACAAGAGGAGGTAAGAAGTAACCAACCTTATTCTGCCAATAGGTTTGCTAACTTTAGTTGGGGATGAGCTGCCCAATTCCACACTAACTTTCTCCAAAATTCCACTAAAAAATGCCAAACTCCTACTAACTTTTTCAAAACAAGTAAAATCTCCAAGAAAGGAGAGTGGGTGATTACTCACTAAGTTTGCAAATTCTTGCCTAAGAAGGCCTCTCACACACTTCCCAACCCCTTGGGTGAGGTGTGAGTTCCCATTGGTTGCCCTTCCCAAACTCTTGCACTTTACTAAAATTGGAAAGGGAAAAGGTGGAAGAGAATGGGGAAGAGAGTTTAACTCCTAAAGGGAAGGTTCTCTATCCTAGGGAGAACTTTCTAAGTTCAATTTTCGTGCATCTTGAAATTATCACTTTTTGAAGTGACTTCATAGTCACATGGAAGAAGCCACATGTTGCAAAACACCCCTAACCCATAGGTATACCCTTAGGACCTTTGGAAAAGCCTAAAAACTTACCCTAGGAGCCCATTAAACCCTTTGGAAACCCCACTGAAGTTTACCTACGGGTCAAGCATGAGTTGACCACTCCCATGACTCCCTACCCAAGACAAATTTGGGACCACACTCATGTTTTTGAATTGGCTTTGGTAGAACAAAACTCCCTCCAAGAGACAAGTCAAAATCAATGACACTTATTCAGCACATGTGTCAAGTGACACAACAAAAATACAATATAAAATCACACATGGAAAATTGGTCTCTTGAAGGATTACACAATTACATATAAATTAAATTTTTACACTCAAGCATTATACACATCACAAATAAAATACATTACAAGGGGAGGGGTGTTGTCTCTCCAAATAGACAACTCCCGGCTTAACAAACGCACATTGGTCTAGACTTGATTCTCCATTAAATTCCATGGTCACATGGATAATTTCCTGCACATCTCAATTAACACATTAGTAACTCCAAATAATCACAATTATTCATAATCAAATACAGGGATTCCATTGCAATTCAAACACTCATACATTAGGCAACAATAATTCAATATCTCATTTGTTTTCACATTCAACTTCACATAAACAATCAACATAATTTCCCAAAATTGAACCATTCATAAATAAGCATCATTTTCTTTCGTCGAAATAAAATCCTGCAAATTTCCAATAATGACATTCACCATCATAATATAATTCTATTCTAGAAATCATATCTAAAGTTTCATAATCATCATGCATGAAATAAAACATCAACAAGTGTCAGTGTGATCCAAATCATGAGATCATATAAGTTCTAAGTCCATAATGCATAAAGTAAAACAACCATAATAGTCTCAATAGGCAAATAACTGAAAATGTCAAACTGAATCGGGGTAGGGCCTCACATTGGAAATGAGAATAAAAACATAGAAACAACAAGCTACAGATGTGGGACTGAGCCACCAACCTAAAACTGAGAAATATAAGAAGATTCAAATCTAATCCTTGAAGGAGCTCCTGAAATGTCAGGACCATGGTACCTGTTGTCCGGACCGACTCCTGTTCTCTGAACTTTTCGCACACCAAAGTGGGATTGATTTGTCACTATAAATAATGCCTATTTTGAAGATCGCAACTTTGTAACTATTTCCTGTGCACATAAAAAAGAGGAAATAGGTTGGGAATAGGGCTTTTCCTGAGTCAAACCCCAGTTTTATAATTAACCATGAAATAGAGACAAAAGATAATTGAATTGTTGTAATAGAAGATTTTCCTTTTGAGGGAGATTTTGAATAATGACTGAAAACCAAATGATATACACCTTTGTGAAGTTTTTTTTGTCTCCACATGGGATTAGGGTTTCATGAAGTCTTTGACAAAACAAAATATGAATATTCACTTCAATGCTTGAGTCTTGACTCTATTGTTTCTCCAAGGCTTGAAGGAAGACTGATTACTTTCTCACTTGACTTGAATGCTTGATTGCTTGATGTCGAATTGAATCTCATATGTGTGTATGTTATGCATGGATGATCAAATGGGAGGGGAAAGCCTCCTTTTATACTTTCCAGTCAAAAAATATATTAATTTTTTGACATGAGCTGACACGGGGCTAGGTTTCTCGCTCAATTTTTGAAATGACAAAAGGGTTTAAGGGGGACCAAATAGGGAGGACCAAGGCATGGTGCACTGGTCCTATTGAGGATCAAGGCACCACACCGTGGTCCTGCCCATTTTTGGGCTAGGATAAGGGGCTAAGTTGATGTACGAGATCATATTTGCATGGTGCGAGCAAAATTAGGTCCCAGTCAGGCCTAGGGGCGAAAAAACTAAGTTAAGGACCCAAATGCAGTCAAAGTACAATTTTAGGATGCTACAGTTCCAATCAGTAAAAGTAGTGAACTTACTCTTATCATCTGTCATGTGATTTGAGCAACTGTTGTCTATTATCCAAACGTTCTATATTTTCACATGCAAAGAAATCTAAATAATCATGGATGTCCTCTCCTTTTTCCATAATTTTTCTACTTCTCTATTCAAAAACATGTTGTCGGTTCTTTTTTGTTTTGCAAAATTCATGTGACAATTCCTTGCAATATGACCAATACTTAGACATTTAAAAGAGATCATATTGATATATTTTAAGGAATCAAAAGGTTTTCAACTAACAAAATTGGTTTTCCTTCTTGATACTACTCTACAATCAACTACTTTATGACCAAAGTAATTAAAAAGATTACAATTTAACCATAAAAGGATAAAACCTATTTATTGTGAATCTTATTGTGGAAGGATGCGACTAAGAACACCTTTTCTATCTATTAACCTTAACAAATCCATCCACATTTTCCTTTTTGTCAGGAGTATTATTGGAAATTTCGCCTTTTTCAAAACCCATACCATATTTAATATTATTTAACCTTTACTTGGCTAACATCTCATCTAAAAGAAAAACTCTTTTCAAACTTAACCTTCATATTAGAAGCCATCTTTAATTGTTTAAGTTAATTTCTCAAGGATACTACTTCACTTTCTAACCTTAAATAATTTTTAGATTTTAACATGAGTTCATAATTAATTACCTCTTATCATTTTTTACCTTCTTCAATTTTAACCTTGAGATTAATAATCATTTGATTCCCTTGATCAAGTTTCTTCTTTGACTGAGAGTTCTCCTCCTTCAATTTCCTGATTTCATCTAGGGCACATAAAATTTCTCCTTCAAGATTTATCTCTTCTTCTTGCACATCTTCATCACTCTGGTCTATAGTGGGTGAACTAATTGCCATAAACAATTTCTCACAGTTTTCAATCTTAGACTCATTGCTATCTTTTGAACTTGTATTCTCTTCTTCCTTTGTGTACAACTTTTCTTCTTCTTTGAGGAATCTCTTAGTTGTAACAGAATTGGCCTTTCCTTTTCTTTTTGAAATATTTTTCATCACCTCTATCACTTTAGACAGAGGGACACTTGGCAACAAAATGTCCAATTTTCCCACAATTGAAGCACTTAAAGGGTAATTTTCCTTTGTACTTTCCAAAACCCTTTTTAATTATACTTTCCAAAACCCTTTTTAATTTTCCTTACAAGGTTTTCAAGTTTTTCATCCATATTAGCATCTAACTCTGAACTTATTTCCTTTTCCTTTTTAATTGCTTTGAGTGTGACTTCTCTTTTGAGAATATCTTCATTTGCAGTTCTCATTTGAAAAGCAGTAAAAATACCATGTAAGTCATCAATTATGAGTTTAGTCAGATCTCTTGCTTCTCCAATTGTAGAAATATTAGAATCATACCTTGGAGAAAATGACCTCAAAACCTTTTGAACTACAACAATTTCTTTTATATCTTCTCCAAGGGCTTTAATGGTATTAACAACATCATCAACCCTAAGAATATAATCAACAATTTTCTCCTCTTCTTTCATTTCCAAGCCCTCAGATTTTGCCTTTTATCTTGCAACTTTGCTTATTTCACTTTGTCATCACCTTTGCAGATGATCTTTCATTTATCCCAAATTTCCTTTGTTTTTGACAATGCATCACCTTAACAAATTTAGTGTTAGACAACCCACAAAGAAATGTATTTTTTTCTTTAGAATTATTCTCATAATCTCTCTTATTTGCATAATCAATTAAAGGAGATGTGGGAATTGTGTAACCATTTACAATTGGCATACACACATCAAACCCTAAATAAGAAATATAAGTCTCAATTTTGATTTTCAAAAAAGCATAGTTGGTACCATCAAACAAAGGTGCCTTATAAGAAGAGGATCCTTCCAAACAAGTCATGTGTTCTACTACCAAGATCTACTCAAACTGATTAAGTCTTTGTAAGTACTAGGATCTGATACCAATTGTAGAACACAGTGCTACTACTGAGAGGGGGAGGGGGTGACTTAATAGTAGATTAAATTTACAATGCTTGCAATTTAAAAGCATAATTGAAAGGAATGTGGAATCAAAAGAAAACTGGCACACAATAAAAACATGAAAAACCCAAAGAGGGAAAATATATGATGAGAAATGCTACTAGGATCTATTGTCCTAATCTAGCCTCACAAATCAATAGGTATACATTGTTTTAGAGCACCAACTTTCATCGAATACCTAGTTTAAGAGCATCAACTCTCACTTAAAAGAAAATATCAATCTGAGCACCAACTCAATATCCTTTAGCACCAACTCAAAGGATGTTACAAATGGATTATTACTAATTACAAATTTACAATTTTGTATTTGACAACTATGGTTATATACAAGAAAAATATTACAACTCGAAGAATGTCACCCTTCATATATCTTGATTTGTTACAACAATGGCAACCTGCAAATAAGTCCTTATAAACTCAAATATTTATTTGGAACCTTAAAAACTCTTATGTGTAAAATCTTTGACAAGAAACAAATGACATTAACATTGACTTTATTTTCACTATATATCTTTTGAAATCTTGCAAACAAATGATTTCAAAATTAACTTAACAACCTTATATTTTATGATCAAAATAACCTCACCAGCTCATAAAATGATGTACTGTTGTTGCACTACAATTCAGAGTTATTTCATGATTATTTTCATACCCATTCACCATCAAAATATTATTGAAATATTTTTTCCATTCCATGTGTAGACACTAAAAATCTGTATCATTTGCATTCTCCATTTTTAACCTAATTGTGTGTATGATCTTCATTATTCGTGCAATCTTGCTTTGTTTCCCCTCTTCCATTTTCTACCTGGATCTTTCCCTTTTTTTCCCATTTTAGGTTTGGAGATGCATTTTACCCTTAATTTTGTCCCTCTTGCATCAGACCTTTCCCTTGTCTCTTTTATAGTGACATTTTGCCTATTTGCATCCTGATTAGGGTTTTTGCTCCTGATTAAGTCCTCTTGTTTCCCCTTTTCCATTTTTTGTTTAGATCTTTCCATTTTCTTCCCATTTCAAATTTGAGGTTACATTTTATCCTTGAATTAATCCCCTTTGTGTCATATTGTTCCCCTCTCATCTAGTGATGTCAATTTTTTACCTAAACCCTTGTCTTGATTTTAGGGTTTTTTGCCTTCTTTTTGGTCCTAACACTTCCTACTTTTCATATTCGGTCCCGTTTGATTCATTTTTTTCCCATGGTTATTCAAATGTTCCATTTTGACCTCTCCTTCAGCCCCATGGCATCACGTTCATCCCTTCTCCATCCGATGACCCACTTGGACCCGGTTTACTCGTTGTTGCTCGGTTTTACCAGATTTGACCTAATTTTCCCATTTTCGCTCAAATCTTTCCATTTTCTATCCAAACCCTCCCAATTCATTCCAATTTCACCTATTTTGACCAAAATTGACTTAATTTGACCTAATTAAGTTCTTCGGACATCAGTTTGACTAATTTGCCCTTTTACGTTTAATTAATTAAACCTCCTCTTTTTTTATCAGTTAAAGGTCGAAGCCCGTATTTTTTATTAATAAATATTAAAGTAATACATGCTTCGTTCAATGTGGGCACTAGTAGGAAAGAATGGAGTCAAGAAAACATCTAGTCTAGCTCGGGACTTATAAAGTCCAACTTATCATGTTACATTAGATTACAACAGGTTACTATTATGCTTTTCAAATTCCGCCCTGGACTGGCTGACCAATTATATGAGAGCCTTTGTGTCTCATTTACATGTCTAGTTTTGCAAATCTAACCTTATGTTACAGAAAATCAAGAGGATGAGAATATCCTTTGCCATTATACAGCTTAGTATACTGATATATTGCTACAATACTGAAATCCCTTATACATAGTGGGCAGTTTGATCTCATCATCATAATCTTTCAACGCTATTCCTACCAACAACACTTCAATGGCCTATCATGCATCCCTAAACCTGCAACATAAAACAACACTACTCTATTCTCACTCAATTTTTTGTTAGCCACTTTATTTCTGAAGATATCCTTGTCATACTATAAAAAAATATATATATAATAAAATCTAAATAGAGGCATAGATTTTTTATCAGAAGAGCTTCACAGATCAGACCCAAGGCATAGTGAATTGTGGCATACCACTTTTCGAAGAATAACCAACAAATCGAATTGCAGCATAGAGAAGCAATGTAAGAAGCAGGAATTCCAACAACATCATCTATATTCCATAACAACATCTTCAGTTTCTAAGAAGGGCGAAGTATGTATTCCACAGTAGTCGCATATACAAGAACGCATATATAACTTTCCATTTTTGAACTCCATTATCATGGATATATATGCATTTTATATATGTCTATTCTAGAATATATACTTGAGGGAGGAAACAATAGTAGTGAACCACAATCAATGATTAAGCCAAGCAAGCGAAGTATAACCATTATATAATATAAGCCAAAATAAAGTTTTTCGATGCCAAGGTTAAAGTTTTAGCTTAAAAAAATGCCAATCAAAAGTAAAAGTAAGGCTTTCTATATCCATATATATACATACATACATATACATATATATACATACATACATACACATATATATATACATGTACATATATATGTATATATATGTATATGTATGTATGTATATATATATGTGTGTGTGTGTGTGTGTGTGTATGTATGTATATGTATATGTATGTATATACATATACATACATATACATGTGTGTGTGTGTGTGTGTGTGTACATACATATATATATGTATGTACATGTGTGTGTGTGTATATACATACATACATATGTATATATATATATATGTATGTATGTATGTATATGTATATGTATATACATATGTATATACATATGTATATGTATATACATATGTATATACATATGTATATGTATATATGTATAGATATACATATACATATACATATGTATATGCATATATGTATATGTATATATGTATAGATACACATATGTATATGTATATGTATACATATACATATACATATACATGTATATGTATATGTATATGTATATGTATATGTATATGTACATATGTATATGTATACATATATATATACACATATACATATACATATATGTATACATATATATGTATATATGTATACATATATATATATATGTATATACATATATATATATGTGTAGATATATATATATATGTGTGTAGATATATATATATATATATATATGTATATATGTATATATATATATACATATATACATATATATATATATATGTATATATATATATATATATATGTATATATATACATATATATATATATATACATATATATATATATGTATATATGTATATATATACATATACATATTACACACACACACACACACACATATATGTATGTATGTATGTATGTATGTGTGTGTGTGTGTGTGTGATATGTATATATACATATACATACATATATATATGTAAATGTATATGTATATATATGTAAGTGTATATGTATATGTAAATGTATATGTATATGTATATATATGTATATGTATATGTATATGTATATACATATATATGTATATCTATATGTATATGTACACATATACATATACATATACATATATATGTATATCTATATGTATATGTACACATATACATATACATATACATATATATGTATATCTATATGTATACATATATATGTATATGTATATGTATACATATATATGTATATGTATATGTATACATATATATGTGTGTGTGTGTGTGTGTGTGTGTGTGTGTGTGTGTGTGTGTGTGTGTGTGTGTGTATGTATATGTATATGTATATGTATATGTATATGTATACATATATGTATATATACATATACATATACGTATACACACACACATGTGTGTATATGCAGCAGGGTACCAAATATGCATTATGAAAAATGATAGAAGAACTAATGAAGTATGCCTTATCCAAAGCCTCCCAGTGGTATATTAAGCCTCAGAAAAGGAATCTCTGCTAGATTTATTCTATGGGCAGCTAGTTGTTTTTATGATAGATTGGCCATCCGCCCCTATGTTAGCCAGGCAATCAGGCTGGGAGTTTCCTTCCCTGTAAATGTGATTATATGTTACTTTAGTGAAATACTAGATAATGTGCAGTTCCCTAGCAAGTATTCCATTTAGTTTCCAGTTAGGCATGGCACCCTGTCTAGGGCCATTTATAACAATAGTTGAGTCTTCTTCAATATTTAGTTTCTTAATCCTCATTCTTTTACATAGTTGTTGTCCTTCAACAAGAGCCATTAGCTCAGCCTTGTTATTTGTTTCTATCCCAAGAGGGCAGGCAAGACTTGCCACCTCGGTTCCATTTGAATTGTGAAGGCAACAACCTATACCCGCTTTCCCTGGATTACCACGAGAGGCTCCATCGAAGTTAAGCTTGACCAACCTTTTTTGGGTGAGTGCCATTTACAATCTATCCTTTTTTGCATATTATCCTTCACCCCTGGGCCAACGAAAGGAGGTATTTTCAAACCTATCCATCTACCCCTCATCTTCTCATCCTAGTAAGTCATTTTTGGATTCATTCTATGACCTTTCATGATTTTGTTGTTCACTACCTCAATGATGGTGGCCTCCATTTTATTAGTTAATTGTTCCCATCCCATCTTTTTGTCTATAAATATACGTGTATTACGCTCCTTCCATAGTTCCCATATAACAATTGATGGGGAGGCAATCCATAGGCCTCCATACAAACAACCTTTATTTCTAATAGGCCAGGCTTGGAACATGCTTAGGATTGACTTAGGTGTTACTGAACTCCAGCTCAACTTATTATTAAGCCAACCCTAACATTGGTGTGAGAATTTACAAGTTAGTAATAAGTGATTTGTACTTTCTTCCTCCTCTTCACATAAAGGGCATCTACTTGGGCCCTCATACCCTAATCTTCTAAAGGTGTTGGGTGTAAGGATCCAATTTTTTAATGTCAGCCATAAGAACAACCTAGCTTTTGGTAGACACATCGTATCCCAACATAGTTTCAACGAAATGTCCATTTTAGGTCTAAGTTTTTTCTAATTAGGTAATTATAGCCATCCTTGGTATTGTATTCACCAGTTTTCGAACCATCCCACACCAGTTTGTCTTTCCTCGGGTGAGAGATAATCCTCCTTGAATTGACAATTCTAGTTAACTCTTCTCTTTCGGTATTTGGGATGTTCAATTCATCTAAGGACCTCCATCTCCAGTCAATAGCACTGTCCTTAGCTTTAATATAGTTATTTACCATTTTGCCCCATCTTGCCTCGAGGATAGATTTGGATATTTCAAATTTGAAAGATTTCTCAATGACTTTGTTAGCACCCCATGAGTCTGACCAAAACAACACTTTATCCCCACTGCCAAGGTTCCACGTAAGCCTCTTAGTTATAGTGCTTATACATTTCAGCATAAAATTCCAAATGCGCAAGCCTTGGGGAGGGGAAGCAATTCTGAAAATACTTGTGGGTTCATTACTTTTTAAGTATTTATTATATAAGATTTTGGCCCATTTTAAGTGAGGGTTTTCTAAACATTCTCCAAACTAGTTTTGCTCATAGGGCTCTACTTTGTTCAGTGATGTTTTTAATTCCCGCTCCACCTTCCTCCTTAGGTCTACATATCTTGTCCTAGGCAAGTAACACCATTTTATTCTTCTCCCCTGAGCCCTGCCAAAAGAATGTCCTTAGGTGTCTATTTCGTTCCACCTTTCTGGTTGCAGGGAGGTATATGCATGATAATTGATATATAGGCATTGATGAAAGAACAAACTTAATCTTAGTGACCCTACTAGCCGAAGAAAGCCATTTTCCTTTCAACGTCTCAGTCCTATTCTTAAATTTTGAAACCACTTGATCCCATAATTTTGATGACCTGCAACCTTTATCCAAGGAAGGCCAAGGTATTTACATGAAATCTCACCCTTTTTGAAATTCAAGATGTTGTATATTGTCATCTCTGTTCATTTGTCAATATTAGAGAAAAAGATATCGATTTTTGCCTTATTTATTTCATGTCCATAGGCAATAGTGTAGGATTCAAGTATATGTTTCAATGCTTTAGCCTCAAATCTGTTTCCTTGACCATACAACACGGTGTCATCAAGAAACTGTCGATGTGTAGTGGGGTCAAGTTCACTAGTGATTTTAATTCCTTTAAGGATATTTGATTCCCTTGCTTTTGTTATAGATTTGCCTAAATATTCTACCATTAAAATAAATAAGAAGGGGGATAGTAGGTCCCTTTGTCGTAGTCCTCTAGATATACTGAAAAAGCCTTCTGGCGTTCCATTGACTAGAATGGAGAACCTGGGAGATGAAATGCAGTAAAAAATAAGGTTAATCCATTGCCTTGCAAAGACAAAACTTCTAGGCATTTAGACAAAAAGTGACAATCCACTTTGTCATAGGCTTTCCTAATATCCAATTTTATTAGCATACTCGGATCTTTATTTTGTTGAATTGAATGAATAGCTTCTTGGGCAATGATCACCCTGTCATATATGGATCTGCCTGGAACAAAGAATGTCTGCTCTTCACTAATTAGGAAGGGAAGTAGTTTATGTAATCGGTTTGCCATATTCTTAGTAATTAGTTTATAAATTGTATTACATAGAGCAATAGGTCTAAAATCCTCATAGCTTTTTGCCTTGTCGTTTTCTGGGACAAGGGCTATAAAGGTATTATTTATCTCTTTAAGCATGCTCCCTGAGTTTCTGACCCCTTCCAAGGCCTCAACAACCTCATACCCAATAAAGTGCCAACATTTATGAAAAAAGGTAGCCGCGAACCCATCCAGACCAAGTGCCTTATCCGGGTTCATTTGCCTTAGTGCTATTTCAATTTTCTCTTTAGAAAATTTAGCTCCTAAAAGTTTATTATGCTCCTGTGAAATTATCTTGGGGATATTTGTTATTATGTCATTCCTGGTTTTTATATTGGACCCATCCCAGTTATTGAGGATCCCTTCGAAATACATGACTACCTCAGCTGCAATTTGATATGGATCCTCCATAAAAGTGCCACTGCTAGTTTTAATCTTAGTTTTTTTGTTTACTATTCTTCTTTGCTTTGTGTTGTTATGGAAGAATTTTGTGTTCTTATCTCCTGCATCTAACCATGTTTCCCTAGATTTTTGTCGTCGGTAGATTTCTTCCTTTGCTAGGATATCCTCATAATCAACTAATAACTCTTTTTCCCTATGATAGGGGAAATCACCCATCCCATATTTAATGACCACATTATTCACTTCCTCCATGTCTTTTTCTAATATTATCTTTTTCTCAAAGATATTACCATAGTGGGTTATGTTCCAGATTAGAAGGTTATTTTTAATTATCTTCAGTTTGCTTACTATTTTAAAAAGTTTAGACCGAGTAACCTCAATCCCAACCCACCATTGTTTGATCAGACTCAACACATTGTCATCCTTGAGCCACATTTGTTCAAACTTGAAAGCGCACCTTGTGGGTCTAATGTCTTCCTGGATTGTTAGTTCTACTGGGTAGTGGTCTGATCCTGAAATAGGGAGGATATATGATGATAAGGTGTTGGGGAGGTCAATCATACTTCCCTTGAGAAAATACATGTCCAATTTCTCTGCAATGTTGTTGAATCCTCTCCTTCTATAATTCCATATGAAGGAATCCTTGGCAATTTTTATTTTCGTTAAATTGCATTTACGGACCTAATCACTGAAGTCCAATTCAGATTGAGACACAATCTTCTTCTCTCCCCATTGCTCATTATTGTTCAAAATAGCGTTAAATTCTCCACCAATAATACAAATTTGATCCAGCATAGAAATTAGATATTGCTCAATATCATTCCAGACTCTCCTCTTATCTTTATTTTGTGTTAGACCATAAACATTTATTAACAAGAACCGCAAGTTGTTCTTTATGCCACAGACCCATCTACTCATCCAATTATCAAGGCTCTTATCAACTTTAAAGGATACCAATCTTGGATCACATATTACCCCTAAACCCCTAGATGCACCATTTGCAGGATACTCGACTATTTCCCTCACTCTCAATTTTTTACCAAAGATCCCTAATTCTTCTCTATTTAATTTAGTTTCTTGAATTAAAATTATCTCTGGATTATTAGTTGTAATGCAACATTTAATGATCTGTTGCCTGTTAGGGGCAGTCATGCCCCTAACATTCTAGGTAAGGAGTTTCATGTCTCCTTGGGAAATACCTTCCCCTTCCCAGCATTAAACAAAGATGTTAATTTAGTCTAGCCAGCAACCTCACCATCTTTGGTTCTGAGTTCTGACAAGGATTTCCTTCCTTTTTTTCCAATTCACTTTTGCACAATCCGAAGTCTCAAGGCCATCCAAAGTTTATGCAATGCCTAAGATATCCTCCCTCTGGTCCAAGTCCTTCTCATTTAATTCAAGCATCATTGTAGCCTCGTCCTCAACCAGCCTATCTTCATTAAGATTCACGATATTAGTGATGATCAATTGTTTTTGAAGTGCCAACTCTTCTTCATCAGCAATTTCATCTATAAATTTCTCCACAAGATCATTGACCATCTCATTACATACATAGTTTAAGATTATCTTATTTTCCTTTTGAATTTTATTATGGTCCTCAAGCAAATTCATATCCACCGCCCCTCCTTCATCCTTAGACTCTATCTCATTGCTCATAGAACAAGGGTAAGAGAAGGCAGAGTTATCATCATTATCAAAATTCTTACCCCCCTCCAAATCATTCCTAATCTCTTTTGACACTCTTAAGACCAAATTGGGGGAGACACGATCAATAAGATGTTGGATGGGAATCCCATAGTCCAAATGAGTTGCCCCAAAGTCTTTGTACACCTTATCCTTTCCTGATGAGGCATGGATCCTACTGTCATTATAGACCTTAACTTCCTTATCTGTAGTGGAGACATCTACTTCCTTCAACCCCATATTGGAAGGGGAAGCATTAATTTCAGTGAGGTCATGGTCTTTACTCACTACCTAGGAAGAATCGAGTAAAGAGGCATCCATCTTGAGACACTCCAACAGCAGATCAGAGGCTGCTAAGGCCTTTAAGATTGAAGTGCCCTGGGACTATATTGTTGATCGATTGCAAGCCATGAGGGTTCTAAGGAGAACCAAGGGGGGTCACAAAAGTGACTAAAGATTATGCACAAGCAAAAGCAAAGTAAGAAAGAAGGGAATGCCAAAGTTACGTTGATAGATGGAGCGCTTGTGAGTACAAGAGGCGCCTGTTTACCAAGTGTTCACGTTCTTGGCAAAAATCTTTTTTTTTTTTTTCAAGACATTTTATTTTTATTTTTAGTGATTTTTTTTCAAGACATTTTATAATTTTTTCGAATGTTTGCCCCTAGTGTCTAGCAAGGTAAAAGGGATTTTGAGCGAGTGAATGAATGAATGGGATAGAAATGGATAAGTGAATGATGGAGGAAGCTTATCAAATTTTCAAGGACTATACCACAATAGGATAATATGTTTAATCCAAGCACAGGGACTAGACATAGCAATGTAATGCTGGGATAGGTGTAACGAATGTCATGTGATCTAAAGGAATGGACATGTCAAGAGGTTTTTTTGCATTTTATGTCCTTAATTTTGATCACGATCGACGAATAGATTTGGATAGGAGGCAGATATGATAAGCAAGATCAAAAGGGGGTAATGATGGATGGAAGAAAGCAATGGACAAAATAATATATAGGAGCTTAAGGGTGTGGATCAAGTGCAATAGATAGGACACACAAAAGCCTATAAAGATCCTTAACCTTGTCAAGATCAAAGGTAGAAAAAAGGATATGGATGGATATAGAATGAATAAGGGATAATGGAGGATGGGGGATAATAGATGGATGCACATGGATAGAACTTGCCCCCAGTGAATAGTGCAAGAGGACAATGAATTACGCATGACGCCTGTTTGCCAGGTTTTCATCATGGTACTTGCCCAAGGCGCCTGTTTGCCAAGTTTTCACCAGTGGACGAAATTTTTTTTCTTTAGTTTTTTTTTTTTTTTTAACTTTTTTTCTTTTCTTTACTTTTCTTTCCTTTTTTTCCCCATTTTTTTCTTTTTTTTCTCATTTTGACTTCTTTCTTTCATTTTTTTTTTACTTTTTTGAACTGTTGGAAGATGATGTATACTTGATAGGAGATATGACGTAGGAATCAAGTTGTTCTTTAGATGTTACCCCTGAAAGATGTTCTATAACGATCCATGGCTATTGAAGGTATGCTCAAAGATGTTGATAGGGTGATGGTAAAGGGAGATGAAAAGGATGATAAGACAAAAAGGTTATAAGGATTTATGCAAAGGATTGGATAAGAGGGATGGAAGGATAGAACATAGGTGTTGGATAATGGACGGGATGTTGGAATAATTGTGCATGGCTGGGTGGAAATGCTGGCAAGATCAACATTGGCACACACCTTGAGGGGTGGTGGACTGGTAGAGGAATAGTGGATTTCAGAGTTTGTGATTTTGATGGAAAGGTTGATGTGGATTTTAGGACACAAGGAGCCAAAATGGATGAAGGAGGTGAAATAGGTTTTAGGATGGTGGATGTGGGAGAAGTTGGGGTAGCAAACTTGAATGCCAATTTTGATTTTTGTTTAGTGTGCAAGTCTTGTACAAGCAACTTGTGAATCCACATGGTTCTTGATTTTTCATTTTTTTGTGATACTTTAGAATGCATTGCCTTAATGTAAGAATTAGGAAGCCATACAAATTTTGAATTTTCTTCTTTCTTTGTGGGCCTTTGTGGCCTTTTGGACATTTCTTTTTCTTTTTGGATCAAATTTTTCTTTGTTTTTGCATGTCAATTAGATGAGACATGTTGATCCTTTGATTCATGTGGATTTATTAATATTGGAATTTTATGATTGGCATCCAAGTTGCTTGGAGAAAAAAAAGAATGTGTGGATGGATAGGAATAATATGAAGGTATTTTAGATGGATGGAAGGTACTTGAAGATGTGTGCCTTTGTTGATCTTGCATAAGGAATGGAAGGTTATAGGGACCTAAAATGGATGGAAGAGATGAAGGGGAAGGCATATATTGGGATTTAACTGGAGAAATGTAGGATTTATGAGGGATGCCAAAATCTTGAGAGTGAGCAATGTAGCCATTATAATCAATATTTTATTTTATAGCAGGGGGTTCTAATATACCATGTTCATGAATGTCTAGCCCTTTTATTTGATAATGCATACTTTGAAAGATATTTTTAACAAAGGGTTTCTTCTTACTTTTGATGCTAGATGCAAGTCCATTTTGAGGTGGAGGTGGCTTGCAAGGAATGATAGGATCATGAGAGGGCTTTATGGGCATGATGGACTATTGAGAAAAACATGGAGAAGTATGACAAGGGAATAAAGGGATACTTTGATCTTGACATGGAAGAGGACCATTGGATAGAGTAGGAAGGGTGTTTGACACTTCATTTTCAATAGGACCATTTCAAAAGGTGGAAGAGGCATCATGATCTTTCCTAGGAAGTGGATTAGGAATGGGATTTGGAAGGATGTTTTTCTCTTAAGATGGAAAGGGGTCATCTTGGAAAAAATGGAGAGGTATAAGGGGATCATCATGGGATTCTAGGGAGGTGGGATCTTTTTTAACCATTGGATGGGATTGGAGATTTTTGGTGTCTTGATCTTGATTTATGATGGGACTTGTTTTTTAATTTTTCAAATTATCCTCTTGACATGGAGTCACTTCTAAGGAAGGGGTAGTGTTTTTTATATGCATGGGGGATTCTTGGAAGGTGTTCATGTTTTTGCATGATGGGGAAGCATTTTGGATACGGCCTTCTGGAGTGGGTATGATTGGAATTGGAGTGTATGGTGGCATAGGATCTAAGATATCTAAATCATATAAAGGATTTGCATGAAAAAAAAGATTAGCTTGGATTTGTATTGTGGATAGACCTTGAGGATCAACATGAGAAGTTTCATCATTAGATTCATTGTTTGAGGGATATGATATAGATTGTTGTTCAAAAGAATTAGGAGATGGAGGCATCATGGAAGAGATGGAGGCTACATGTGGGCCATTACTAGACATAGGTTCATAATTTTGATCATGATTGGTAATGGCATCTAGTTTCTCCTTAGGTGAATTATTAGGATCTTCAATTTCAATATCACCATTATCAAGGAGGTCTTGAATTTTATGTTTTAATTCCATGCACATTGAAGTCTTATGTCTGTTATGTCTATGATATGCACAATAATTACTCAAAAATTCACATCCCCATGTGGTCTTGTTAGGCAATATGATAAGATTATGCTCAAAAATCTCTTTCAAAGATAACTCAATAGATTGTCCCAAAGCTGTAAATTATCTATTTGAGGGATATTTGGAGGAAATGTCTTTTTGTCTTGGTGAAGGTATCTTGTGATCTTGTTTGAGATTTGGCGGCAAGATGAATGACAACACATCTAGCATCACATTTCTCATGATGCTTAGGATTCCTTATGGAGTCTCATAATCACACTCTATAGAGGATCATATCACTCAAACATGTGACATGAATTATCACCTAAACACGTGATACAAAAGTTCACCACAGTAACTTGTGATGACAAGATATCACCAAAGCACGTGATACTAGTATTGCAAAGCAAGCAATACTAAGGATAAAAACATGAGAATAATTAAATCCTCATTTTATCCAAATTGTGGTATGTGCACTGACATTTCAAAATATCTTTACCACAATATAATTATGGCACATCCATAACATACCAGGAATCACACATGATATCTGGTTTGATCATTATAAGATAGTCACCTTATAATGTCTACATACAAGTGTCCATTATCTAACATATCATCACCTCTTAGAAATGTACACAGGGGGTGGAGCCCATATAAGTCATAGCATGACAAATAAGTTTACACATTAAACATCTTTATTAATATATAAGTACAAATTACGAAGCAAATTATCTTTTAATCATACCAAGACCTTTTCTGAAGTGCTCAACTTTCACCCCAGAAAGTGGTTTGGTAAGAATATTTGTTGTCTGGTCCCCTGTACAAATGTATTCCAATTGGATCACTTTCCCATCTACCATATATCGCACATAATGGTATGGAATCTCAACATGTTTGGATCTGTCATGAAACATCGGATTCACTGAGAGTTTTATGCAACTCTGGTTGTCACAGTGAATAGTTGTAGGTTTCGTTGGTTCACCAAATAACCCTACAAGCAACTTCCTAAGCCATACTACCTCTCGAGCAGCCATTGAAGTTGCAATATACTCAGCCTCAATGGAACTCTGTGCTATTGATGACTATTTTCTATTGATCCATGATATCATGGCTAAACCTAAACTGAAGCAACATCCTGAGGTGCTTTTCCTGTCAGTTACACTTCCAGCCCAATCTGAATCTATGAATCCGTGTAAATCCAAATCAACTCTCTTATACATGAGACCAAAATTTAAAGTACCTTGTAGATATCTCATGATGTGTTTTACTGCTACCAGGTGTATCTCCTTTGGTTCACACATAAACTGACTCAAAGCATTAACTCCGTAACAAATATCTGGTCTTGTATTTACTTGATATATCAGGAACCCAATCATTTGCATGTATAGAGTAGGATCTGTGGGTTGTGATTCTGTTGTTGCTTCCTTAAGTCTATGAAGGTTTGTTTCCATCGGAGAAGTCATAGGTTTGCAATTTAACATTCCAAATCTCTTCAAAATGTCCAAGGTATACTTACCCTGGTTTAGTATGATGCCATCAAAATTTTGCCATACTTCTAATCCTAGGAAATAATGAAGGAGTCCCAAGTCCTTCATGTCAAATTCTTTAGCAAGATCTTTCTTGCACTAATCTATGAGGTGATCTTCACATGTGATTAACAAATCATCAACATATAGAATCAATATCAACATATCACCTTTGTTTTGTTTATAGTAAAGATTTGGATCTGCATCATTCTTTGAGAAACCTATCCCTGTGAGATAAGTATCAATTTTTTCATACCAGGCCCTGGGAGCCTGTTTAAGCCCATAAAGAGCTTTCTTGAGTCTACACACATGAGACTCTGCATTATGAATCTCAAATCCTTTAGGTTGCTCTAGATATACTTCTTCTGCAATCTTTTCATTAAGAAATGTTGTCTTTACATCCATCTGATGTACTTTCCATCCTTTTGTTGTGGCAATGGCTAAGACTGCTCTTACTGAGGTGTATCTGGCCATAGGTGCAAAGGTTTCTTCGTAATCAATTCCTTTCTTTTGTGAGAACCCTCTGGCTACAAATCTGGCCTTGTGTTTCTCAATGCTGCCATCTGCAACATGTTTGATCTTGAAGAGCCATTTGGAAGATACAACAGATTTTCCAGCTGGCTTGGGAACAATCTCCCAAACATCTTTTTTTTACAATGGACTGGTATTCATTGGAAATGGCATCCTTCCATACTTTATTTTTAAGTGCATCTGATACATTGATAGGTTCATTTTTTGAAAGGTCATTGATGAGGGCAACATAGCTAGTGAATCTGTTAGGCCTTTTGCTTTCTCTGAAAGTTTTTGAAGGGGCAACATACTTATGAGTTCTTCTCTAGTTTTGGTGGCCCATAGTGGTCTTTTCTTAAGATTTTCTCTAGGTGGGTTTTGAATTTCACCTTCATTTTCCTCAAAATTCTCCCTCTGAAACACAGGAGTAGGATCTTCATCTATGCTAGGAGCAGGAACATGGACTTCAGGTTCTATAGAAATTTGGGCTTTTATGAAGGCTAAGTCTTCTTCAAAAATTACATCCCTACTAAGTTCAATATGCCTCTAACCAGGTATGTAGATTTTGTAGGCCTTGGAGGTTTCACTATACCCAACAAATATTCCCCTTTTTCATGAAGGTTCTAGTTTTAACCTTTTCTCTTTAGGTACATGGATATAAATAGGGCATCCAAATATTCTAAGATGGCTAATATCTGGCTTTGTTTTAGTAAAAACTTCCTCAGGGGTTTTATCTTCAATATGGGAGTGAGGACATCTATTTTGGATATACACGGCAGTGCAGGAGGCTTCTGCCCAAAGATGGGTATCTAGGTTCTGATCAAGAAGCATAGATTTGGCAGCTTCTATAATTGTCCTATTTTTCCTCTCAGCTACCCCATTTAGTTGAGGATTATAAGGTATAGTAAACTCCCTCTTAATCCCAGCATTTTTACAAAAAACTTTAAATAGATCTGAGGTGTATTCTCCCCATTGTCAATTCTTAGGGTTTTAACTTTATTACCTGAGAAGTTTTTTGTTAGGGTTTTAAATTATTTAAACTTATTAAGGATCTCTTCTGATTCTTTACATTTCAGAAAGTAGATCCAAGTTTTTCTAGAGTAGTCATCCACAAATATTACATAATACAAAAATCCCCCTAAAGAGGGTACTGACATAGATCCACATACATTAGAGTGGACTAATTCTAAAACATTACTTGTTTTCCTAGTACTATTTTAAAAAGAGCCCTTAGTATTTTTACTTG